>NW_004955513.1:5375959-5450819 GCF_000276665.1 Chinchilla lanigera
CTCGCGGTCGTGGTCGCGGTCACACTCGGGCCCCGCATGGCAGTGCCAGGCGCTCCGCGCGTCCCGCCGCCCGGGTGAGCTCCGCCGACCGGGGGCTGTGGCTCCGCGTGACGTCACGGCCGGGGCGGGCTCGCTATGGCTCCGCCCCGTGACGAACCGTGGGCGGGGCCTCCGCAGCGCAAGGGAGTGGGGGGCGGTGGCACAGAAGAGGGCCCAGGCTCCTCGGCCTGAGGCATCAGAACCGCGCCTTGAAAGCCAGTGGGCGGCCCCCACCTGGGAGACTTCAGAAACCCTGTGGGCCCCAGGGGTTTCCTCTGCTTTGGGGGCCCTCAGTCCTATCCAGGGCCTGGGACCCTGCCTCCCTTGGCTGGAGTTGCCTCCCTGGGAGGACAGATGACACGCGCCCCCCAGGGACCTGGTTCCATCTTGGTGTTGCTCTGACCGAGAGACATGTTCAACAGCGACATGTTCACAATCAGATCTGCCTTTATTAACATCCATCAGGGGCTCCCGCACCTCACAGAGGGCTTCAGGGGACCTGCAGGGGCTGGCACAGCTGCACAGGACTGTGGGGGAGCGGGGAGGCAGATGCCGGGGCAGAGAGAGGCCAGACCGGCCACGGAGAAGCTCAATGCCCCAGGAGCGGGAGGCAGAGGCACTCAGGAAAGTACCCCGAGGAGCAGGCAGAGCCTCTGCTCAGTGTGGTGTCAGCCCGGGAGTTGAGGGATTCCAGGAGACCTCAGAGCAAAGGTTTCTGTGTGTCTTCAGGGAGCTTCAGGGACGAGGACTCCTGGGATGGTTCTGGGGACACCTGGCCAGGGTGCTGATGCTGCAGTGAGGGGTCATTCTCCTGCAAGCAAGGTGAAGATGAGGAGGCACGATCCCAGACGGTGTGGTCTGGAGCACCTGAGGGCAGCCCCGCAGCTCACCACGTCTGAGCCCCTCTCCACCTGGGTGCTCTGGAAGTCAGCGTATGCGTCGCTGGCGACACCTGGCAGCTCCTCCTCATACTCAGTCTGGTAGTCAGATTCATCTGGAGCAACAGGGACAGCCATATCCATCTCTCCCCAGTGAGTAACTCAGAGCAGAGTGTGCCTGCAGACTCCGCACCACAGCAACATGGGTCCTAGGTCACACCTGGCCCTGTCCACCTGGGAGGTCTTCCACAAAGACACAGAACCAGCAGACCCTCCTTGCCCACTCTCAGCCGGGCACCATGGGCAGCCCCAGACTAGACTTTGCCTACAGGAGCTGAGCTGCAGTGCCTGGCCAGCACATGTGGCCCAGTGCCTGGGGCTCTCAGGTGCCCCTTCAAGAGAGGACAGGCTGTCCCCTGTGGGGAGGACTTGCAGTCAGCACTCTCCTATCCTGCAGGTTCCAACCAGGTGGGGATGAGGTGAACAAAGGAGAGGCCGGGGTGGCCTGGGGAGCCAGTCCCATGGGTGTGGGGTCACTTGAGGCTCCTGGGACTTGACAGAATACAGCAGTGCTAGCCAAGCTTCCTGGCCAGTGGAACACAAGTGTGAAAGACTCCTATGGGTGGGGCAAGACCTGGGGGTGCCACCTCCTGGGTGCCCAACTCACCGTCCACTACAGTTCCCTTGGCAGGCTCGATGCGTGACACCATCTCAGCGAGGTCTGTGAAGGAGGCGTTGGGGCAGGGCAGGGCCTGGCGTGCATGGGGAGGACATCACCTGTGCTTAGCACTTGGCCCACAGGGGCTGCCGCAGAGGGCAAGATGGGGAGCACAGGGCACTGCCAGCTTGGCCCTGGCAGCTGTAGGGAGGTGACTGCCGCCTCACCGCACTGGCCTTCTGCTTGCTCGTTCCCTGTTGGTCCTGCAGCATCTTCTCCAAAATGCCACTCCTAACCCAGATGTCGAACACAGTCCGCCCATGCTGGTAACCCACCTCCTGTGCACACAGCAGGACCATCAGGAGACACAGGACCCCTAGTGCAGACAGGAGGAGGCCGGGGACCCCTCTGCCCCCCAACCTGGAGCCAGGGCTTACGCAGATCTCATCAAATTTGCCGAAGTCCAGGGTGCGGTAGCTGTCGATGGGGGGCCGCAGGTATTCGCAGTAGTCGCTGTTCTTCACCATCTCCAGCTGCCGGACGCAGCACACGTAGGCCAGGCGGGTCTGAATCTCAGCCATGTTCAACACCTGCTGGGACACATCTGAGTTTTCTGGCCCAGGTGCAGTACAGGCTGGGGGTAAGTTCTGGGCACCCTGTCATCCCTCCTTGCCTAGGGCTGGTCCCAAGGCCAGGGGAGGGGTATTGAGTGACCTGCTGGCCTCGGCAACACAGAGGGCATAGGGGGTACAGGCAGGAGACACAGGGGGTGGCGCCTGGCCACCTGCTACCACTCCCACCTTCACTTTTGTAGCCAGGGGGTTCCAGCGTTTCCACAACAGCCACCACCCAGACAGTGCGTCGCCGTAGTTGGTCAGGTCTGTCTCGTCCCGGCTGCCCACATCAATGGCAATCACCACCTTTGCCCCCAGGGATCTGGCTACATCCGCTAGGAAGGAGGCAGTCTTGGTTACCCCCTAGATCAGGTAGCACAGAGCCAAGGCTGGGGTGGAACCCCAGGACTCAACTGGGGCCAGATGCTGCCTCACTGTGCCCCAAGGGCTGGTGGAGGCAGGAGGTGTGGGCTCTGAGGAGCCCATGTCCAACAGGTAGCTGCACATGTGATACCTGCAGGCTGTTAGTCCCCTACTGTGGGCACAGATGGGACCTAAGTGCTTTGGTTTGTCTATTGGCCTTTGCTCTACACGCTGCTGTGTTGCCAGAGACAGCCATATGCCAGACCCACTTGGTGCGCGTGCATGTGTGTGTGTGTGTGTGTGTGTGTGAGTGTGTGTGTGAGTGTTCTGTACTGATGCCAGCCTGACATTCTCCCTTGGCATACTCTAAGGAAAACGTGTGCCACCTCAGCCTTCCTGGCGTGGGGGCAGCCATGGCAGGCAGCCATGAAGTGGAATGACCGAGGAGACACTGCCCCAGCCCCAGGTCCCCAGCCCTTACTGTACCTGGGAGGTTGTTGATGTAGCCCCCGTCCATCAGCAGGTGTCCATCCTTGGGGTCACAGAGAGGGGGCATATAGCCTGACAGGGACATGCTGGCACGCACGTACCTCCACAGAGAGCCTGGTGGTCAAGAGGGTCTGGTGGCAGAGGGGCCAGGGAGGAGCCTTTTGCCACCTGCCATAGCTTCTTGTCCTGGACCACAGGTTGGGCCAAGGATGTACAAGTCTCACCTCCAGGGAGGGTACCAGGCTGGTGACAGACCACTGCTGGGCCCCTAGTCCCCAAAGGCTCTTGCTCCAAAGGGAGTGTCCCTCCCTTTGCTTCCTGCAGGGCCTTTTGTCCACCCAGATATCCTCGCTCCTCACTGTCTCACCCCACCAGGGCACCCATGAAGGGGCTTCCCTTGCCTCCCTTGGGATCTGCCCATGCTGCCTGCCTCCTTTCTGAGATCCCTGGTACCCCTCCAAAAGTACCCACTCTCTTGCCATGCTCCTGCCACACCCCTGGCACTGTGGACTGAGGGACTGGCCCTGGCTGCCCAGGGCAAGAGAAGCGCTCACCATCCCTGTGGACTCGCATGGCCGAGGCTGTGATGTCGGTGGTGATAGCAAAATAGGGGAGCCACAGGTCCTGTGGGGAGGACATGGCTCAGGAGACCCCCTCTTGCACTGAGAGCTCCCGAGTACCTGATGCCAGCCAAGGGGGCTGCAGGTACCCACCTCAATCTGCTGGTCTCCAAAGATGCTGCAGATGCTGCTGTTGAAGCCAGCTCCTGAGAACATCGATGTGATTGGGTAGGTCAGGTCCAACATGGTCTTCATCATTGATGTCATGTCCTGGGGACACAGGAGACTGTAGGGGAGCTCAGCCCAGTTGGGGACCATGGCTGGTGAAGACTGGCACATATGTGGGCTCCCAGTAGCAGGACACAGGTGTTGAGCTGTATCCTAGAACCCTGAGGTCTCTAGAGTGTGCCTGTCATGGGCCTGGGCCTCAGAGTGGGCATAGCGGCTGGCAGTGCCCTTTGTCCCTCCTTGACCCTGGAGTAGCTTCACCAGCACCCTTGTGCCCAGGCCTCCCAGTCGAAGCAGGAGCAGCAGGCAGGGCTGGAAAATCAGCACTGTGGGGAGTGGGGGTGTCAGCAGCTGGAAGAGCCCAGGGCCTACTCCTCACTGGGGTAGAGGCATAATTTTCAAGGAGCCCCAGGTCACCTCTCCAGAGAGTGGGGGACTGTGTGAGGCCAACCAGACCCACACCACAGTGATGCTGCCCAGGGCTCTAGTGCACAGGGCACTTGCCCACCCCTGTTTTCTTGGGGGTTCTTTTGGGTGGGGCCAGGAAACACCTATGATCAGAGGACATGTGACTGGTCCCACTGGAGCATACCCAGTCTAAAGGATAGCCTCTGACTTCTTAGGTCAGAGATAGAAAGAAAGGGTCCTTGCTGCTCCTGCAAGGGGGGGGTGAGCTGCAGAGCACACATGCTTGTGAGGAGTGATAGCCTCGGCAGACAAGCCAGGGAGCATGAGATGGGATGTTCTGGACTCTGTCCAGGGCCTGACCCACCCTCCCAGGAAGCCTCTGCCCAGCTCCAGTCAGCCCTGGGAGGTCCCACAGCCCAGGAGGGCAGGAGGACTCTAAATCACACTGACCACTGCTGCCCCTGTCCTCAGTATCAGACCCTCAGAAAGGACTTCCCACAGCCTCGCTAGCCGGACACTTGCTATGCTGTCCTCTGCCTGCTGGACGCTGTCCTGTGGCCCCTCTTCTCAGAGGCCATCCCTAGTGACTGCGGCTGTATCACAGTGACACAGGATGCAACACCAGGCCCTTTCCTGGGTGGCCATGCTGAGAGGTGGGTGAGCGCGGCAGCACCCCCGGGGCCTGGTGGCAGCATGGTGGCCGCGGAGAGCACATCTGAGAGTTCCCATATGGAGGATGACAATTTCCCTTTCTTTTAAAAAGCAGAGCACACTCCCTTTGATTCTGCACAGGGCTCCACTGGGTTCTGCCTGGTCCCTGGGGACTGCCAGCTGCAGGGCTTGAGCCAGGAGTGCTCTGGGTCCTTTTGTCCTGCATCTGATGCTTTGGTTCTTGAGCTCATTTATGATGAGGCCAGAGCATGGGCCAGAGCCATTTACATATGCCCTGTGCCCAGCTACAGCCTGCACCATGGTTCCCTCAGGACTCACACCAAGACAGCATTCTGGCTGAGGTCCCCAAGGCCTACTGAGTGGCCCACCAGGCCAGTCTTGTGCTGCTATCCTGCCCTGCTTTGCCACTTACTCCTCTTGCTCCTCACTGGCCCCGGTCTCCCTGCCCTAGGGACCTGTACAGCAGGCCATATCTCCTGTACCCAGGGACTGCAGGTGACAGCTATGTCGCCATGTGTTACTGGGTGACCACCATGAGCCCATGTCCTTGACTTCTCCATGCTTTCTTCCCTGGCCCTGCTCTGAGACCTGCAGGTCTGTCTCCCTGAGACAAGGCTCTTGGTGGGTGTAGGCTGCCACTTACCTCGGCCCACTGCTTGGCTCGGATCCGAGTCTGGCTGTAGTTCCGCTCCTCAGCATACAGGGCACCCATGAAGGCCCCAATGGATGTGCCTCCGACCATGTCCACGGGGATGCCACATTCTGCCAGGGCCCGGAGGATGCCCACCTGGGCACAGCCTCTTCACCAGCAGGACACACAAGGAGGTGAGTGTGTCACCAAGGCCTGCCCCACTGCAGCCCACCATGCCCCTACAGTTCCTGACTCCTGCACCAGGCACAGACAGGCAAGGATGCTGCTCACAGAGGGAGTGTGCATGTGATTAAAATCTATCCTGGGCTGGGGTACAGCTCAGTGCTTGAGCACTTGCCTAGCAAGTGGGTTCCATCCCTAGTACCACACACACACACACACACACACACACACACACACACACACACACGTGAGTGTGCTACGGAGATAAACAGATTAAACCAATCACTCCATCCTCTCTGGAGGTGCTGAGGACCTGGGGAGCTGAAACAGGGAAGGAGATGTGGAAGGGTCACATGTAGAGCCCATCCAGTATCTTCAACCTACAAATACTTGTGACTGCAGCAAGACTGAGAATAAGACTTGCTCAGCTGGGGATAGGGAGAAGAGGTGAGGCCCACTAAGAAGGCGATCCAGGTGAACACCAGGAGGACTCTGGGATACATGAATGTTTTCAGTGAAGAAGTCAGACACTAGTGGACAAATATATGATCCCACTCACATGAAGTACCTAGAATAGGCAAATTCATGGAGAGGGAAAGTAAAATAATAGTTACCAGGGTTGAATGGAGAGGGAATGGGAGTTAGTATTTAATGGGTACAGAGCGTGTTAGAATGAATATACTCTGGAAATGGATAATGCTGGTGGTTGCACAGCACTGTGAATGTACTTAACTGTATAATCAAAAATGGCAAAAATGGTAAAATTTAAGCATATTTAACATAATAAAAATTATAGAATATCATTACAAAAGATTATCATGTTACTATTATTCCTTACTTATTGAGGACTGATCAGGCCCACAATTTCCCAAATGAGTGCACAGCAAAGGCTAAATAAAAAAGACAAATGGAATGATTTCAGGGCTCCAGGAGGATCAAAACCTTCTCATAGAATTCAAGATACTCAGGCTAAGACCAAGACCTTCTCTGGGTGGCCCATATTTATTTAGTTATCAGAACAAGGGAGGGGATTACTGGAGAATGGTAGAACAGCTCAAGGACTTCTCCAAGTAATGTATTAAAATAATCTAGGAGAACTATGTTACCTCCAGGAAGGTCTCCACTCAGGAGTGAGATGCCTACAGCTACAGTCTTTATCTAGTTACCTGAGGTTGGAGCCAGGTGCCCTTAGCTGTGGCTTTGTCTTGTCCTTTGCTTCAACCACTACTACAGGCCTCAGTCGGTTGGGATCAGTGACTCACAGAGGTTCACTTACTATGAGTCTGCTGCCCATCTCCAGACAAGGGGCCTAGGCCTTGAACAGACTCACAAGTAAACATGGAAAGCCAATTGGTAAATTTAAATCCTTCTCAGAGCTGCTTTGTAGTGGTCTCCATCAAAAGATAAATACTTAAATACATCTTTAAAAGTTCAAAGAATTAAAGACTAGATTAACAATTTTGGCATAGTTTAACATCACTGGTCATTTGAGGAAGGCAAATTAAAACAACACCGAGATTCCATCTCACTCCACAAAGAATGGTTATCATCAAGACATCAACCAATGACAAATGCTGGCAGGGCTGTGGGGAAAAAGGAATCCTTCTACACTGTTGGTGAGAGTGCAGACTGGTGCAACCACTATGGAAATCAGTATGGAGATTCCTCAAAAAAGTAGAAGTAGAGGTCCCATTCAACCCAGCTATTCTCCTTCTGAGCATCTTTCTGGAGGAATTAAAAACATCATACCACAATGATATATATGCACCCATATTAATAGCAGCACAATTTGTAATAGTTAGATCTTGGAAACAACCCAAATGCCCATCAACAGAGGAATGGATAAAAATGGTTTTTATACAATGGGATACTACTCAGCTATAAAGGAGGATAAACCTGAGACTTTTATAGATAAATAGATGCAACTTGAGACCATACTCATAAGTGAAATAAATCAGACTTGTGTAAATGTCCCATTGTCTCCCTGGTGTGAGAAACTAAAAGAGTAAATGAAGTCCAATATGTACAATAGATATTGTGAAATGGGAAGAAATTGTTCAAAAGGAAAAAGGAACTAGGATGGGGGAAAGGGAAAAGGAAAGAAGGGAAAAGGAAAAGAAAAACAAAATACAAGGTAGTTATACTACTAGTTCCTCTTAGTTCACTGAAAAGAAAGGTTTGTGCTAAAATTGTTTGGAGAATGTTTTATGCCCATATCTTGTATTCTGAGTAACTACTTTAAAGATAACAATACTCAATGTATTAACTATTGTTATTCTATTATTTTGTTATGAAATTTTGTTTTACTTTTTTCCATAAAATAAAAAAATAATAATTTTGGCACAGAATCAGAAGTTATAAAATGGAATGAAGTAAAGATTGTAGAAATGAAATATATAACAACTGAAATGAAGAACTCAGTGAATATATTTAGTAGCAGATTAGACACAGCTGAAGAGAGATGAGACATAAGTCAGGAAAAAATACTTGTTGAGCCAAAGCATCAAAAGGACGGAATATGTAAAACATTCTTTTCCACAATAGATAAAGAGCTGGGCATTGTAATGCATGCCTATAATCCCAGCACTCAGGAGGCTGAGGCAGGAGGATCAGGTGAATCTGAGGCCATCCAGGGCTATACAGTGAGTTCAAGGCCAGCCTGAACTGCATAGTGAGACTCTGTCTCAAAAGGAAGCCAATAAAGACCTTAGGAAACATGTGCCATATGACACAAAGGTCTAATATATGTGTACACTATACCCAGAAAGAGAAAAAAGAGGCAGACAAATAGCATTGGGAAAAATCACCCAGTGGCAGTTTTGGACTGATGACCAGCATCAAGCTCCAGATTGAAAAAGCATCACAAACCCTAAGAATGAACCCAAATAAAACCATTCCTGCATTATTGAAAACCCAAGGCAAACAAAAACATCTTTAAACTAGACTGAGAAAAAAAAGCAGATGAGGGCTAGGATGTGGCCCAGCCGCAGGACCTTGCCAGCCTGGGAGGAGCCCTGGGTCCCCTCGGCAGCCCAGGGAGGGTAAAGCAGGGGGAGCTGCAGTGGTCTTTTCTGGGCCTCGGCCTGATGCAAGGGCTGGCGGCTGGCTCCTAAGTGCTCCTCAGGTCCTTGATTAAACCCCTGCTGTTGTTGAAAATGCCGCAAGCCAGGCCCAAAGCCTGGGGCCAACTGGTGCAGGCCCCTGATGTCTAGACCCATGGAAAGGACCTGGGCCTCTCCTGGCCTGACAACTGCCCCATCCTTTAGATCAGTTTCTTCAGTGTTCAGGTGGGAGCAGGGCACAGGCAAGTCTCAAGTCCCTTAAGCTCTGAGACCACAGGATGCAGTGACATGGTGCTGTCACCTCACCCCTAGCTTGTGCAGGACCAGGACTCAGACAGGTGTTGTGAGAGGATCCTGTCACAGTGCCAGCCAGGAGTACCTTTCTACCTGGCCAGCTACCTCTGAGATCCTCCAGCAGAGCAGGAAGCCCATGGTGTCCCCCTTCCCTGCACTGATATAGATGCCCCCCTTGGGCACATCTGTGTCACCAAGGAAGCCACCTGCTGGGCCACAGGAATTCTTGGGGTAAAAGTCCTTTAAGGCAGCTGGGCATGGTGGCGCACACCCATAATTCTAGCATTCAAAGGGCTGAGGCAGTAAGACTGTTACAAGTTCTCAGCCAGCCTGGGCTACACACTGAGTTCAAAGCCAATTTAACCTACATAGCGAGACCCTGTCTCGAAGAAAAAAAAAAAAAAGGCCTTTAAGAAACCCACAGCCTGAAGAACTAAATACTGCTTTGGTAGCTCTGCTTTGGTAGGGCAGATCAGTGCTTTACTCTCTAGAGCACTTATAAAAATGGAGAGGAACTCACTGGGAGCACAGTGAGGACACTGGTGAAAGACAAGAACAGGGAGCTCAGAGGAGACACAGTGGCTCATGTGCAAGCAAATACTTCTATGCACAAGATACAAGATCCCCATGCCCCGAACTGGCAGCAAAGGGACCTGGCCTTCTGGGTGCAAATGTGGACTCTCCTGGGGATGGCAGAAGTCACTGCAACCCAAGGTCTGTCTATGATATAACACCCTGTCCTCCTGGTGCCCAGCATAGCACCCATGGGCTCACCTTGCTCCGCCTCCTCCAAGCACCAAGGCGATTGCATTGCCTGTGAGCACACGCGCTAGACGGGAGAAGTCCGAGTGCCGGTCTGGGGGCCGCTGGAAGACACGCTCGTACATCTCCATCTGAGGAGGGGAGCATGGGAAGGGGCTTGGAGGACCCCAGCCAAGACCTGTGTGTCCTGCCTTATCTGGGCCATTTCCTCACGCCCATCCTCATCCACATCCTCTCTAGGACATGACCCCATCAGGACCTTGGGCCAAGGCTCATGGAAGAACGTTTGCTCAGAGAAGACAGCTGGGCCACCAGAGAACCAACAGCTGCCTCAATTGTCCTGCCAGAGAGCCCACTGGCCCTTTTGGCAGACAGTGCTCTTGGGAGGCACAGGGTACTGGGAAGACACTGCTGGCTGAATTGCTGGGCTGCTGAGTGGACTGAGTATGCCCTATGGAAGAGGAGCCCCAGTGCCCAGTACCCTATCTGCTTCCCTCCAACCCCTGAGACTTTCAGGCCCAGACCCTGGATTTACTCTTCAGGGTTTCCTGGTCCCTAGGACACTGCCAGCTCCTGTTGAGCTCCACCCACACCTCCCCTTTACAGGGCACAGTACCACATAGGTGGCAGCCCAGGAGTCCCAAAGTCAAGGCCAGACAAACACAGACTCCTAGCCAGAGTTACGGTGCAGGGACACGTCCCAAACAGCACCCACAGCCCAGGAGCTGGACCGTCAGGAAGAGGAGGAAGACATCTGGAAGGCAGACAGAGTGGGCAGAAGGTTGGGGTCCCCCTGGCCCCCAAGGCATACCAGCTTGGGCAAGCTCCTCCTAGAGAAGATGCGCCGTGGGCAGCAGAGGTGCAGGTGGCCTGAGCACCAACTCCGCATGTTGAGCCACTCTGCAGTGTGCGCTGGTGCTGGCCCTTCAGCCCTGTGCAGTAGGATCAGCTGCTTCTGGGCACGCACAGCTGTGCTCTCCAGCATCCGCTCTAGCTGTGGGAGCAGGACTGTTAAGACACCAGGCGAGACAGAGGGCCCAGGACAGGATGGAGTTGCTCTGGGGACACCTGTCAGCTGGTCTCACAGGACAGAAGGGCTGCAGGCAGGGCTGAGAGTGGCTCTTGCTTCTGCGAATGGCTGGGCTGTGGCATGACCTACTGGGGGTAGCCAAGCTTGGACCACAAGGCCTGCTGGGTTGTATTTGCAGGTGGTCATCATGGCCACAAGGCATCTGTGTACAAGGACAGGGACATCTCTGTCTGTTCCTGATGCTGCTCATGCACACACATTGTGAGCTTTGCATGATGTGTTTTGTAAGGCACTCACCTTACCTGGAGGAGCAAATATTACAGCGAGAATGTTTAGCTGTCCCAGAACAAGACAGATAGGTAGACGCCTGGGGAGAAAAGCTGAGCAGGGAGGAAAGTGGTGAAGAGGTGTCATTCACAGCACTCGGGGAAGTGGGAGCCTTGTGGCCACATCTGAGGGGACTGCAAAAACCCACACCTGCAGACCACTTGCACCTTGAATCTGAACACACCCTAGGGCAGCAGCTTGTGGGCACCCTAAGGGCACCCTACACTTGGCCTGTGTGGTGACACAATCTCCTACCCTACTACCAAGAAAGCCTGAGCTGGTGGTGAGGGACTCACAGGGGAGGCAGGTGGACAGCTACAAGAGCAGTGAACAATGTGGACAAAGCTCACAGTCCTATATGCTGAGGAAAAAGGAGATTCAGGATGAGGTAAAGTAGGGCACTATTCCGACCAAGCCTCAGACCTGCCCATGAGTGCTTTACACACATGCTGTGCGGCGTGAAGCAGACAGAGGCTCCAAGTCCCCGGGGCAGAGCTCCTGCTGGGCTTTGTGCTAAAACCAATGGAAAAGAACACAGTGGACATCTCTAACACAGAGGGGGTGGGAACTGAAGCAGGTGGTGGGCCCACTTCTGAGTTGTTGAAATGTTTTATCCAAAGAAAAGAGAACTGGGCCGTGGAGAGGGCACCCCTCACCTCGCCCACTGTGGGCTCCTGTTCGCCTAGGCCCACGATGAGGATGCAGTCGGCCTGTCGGATGCAGCGCTGCGTCCAGGGGGTGAGCGTGCTGTCTGCCTGGTACAGCACTATCCGGTGAATGTCCTCCTGCTGCCCCAGCCAGCTGGACAGCCGGTACTCATGGACACTATGGGCCACAGAGGTGGCAGAGGGTGAGGACAACCAGCACAATACCCTCCCCTACTGCACCCCAGGCCTGGCCCAAGTCTTTCTTAGCCAAGCACAGGTGCGGCCAGGACCCAAGGACTAGGGCTCTCTGTAGGGCAGTGAGAGGGTGAGGACAGAGGAGGGCAGCCCAATGTTGCCCATACATGTGCTGAATGCAGTGCAGCTGGGGCATACAGGTACAGGGGCACAAGGCCAGCAGCACACACCTCCAGGCTGTGCCTCTACCAGCAAGGAGGAGGCTGCTTTCTACAGGGACCAGTGGGGCTGGTGCCAACTCACCTGTCCAGAGCTGCAGAGCCAAGGCGCTGTCTGACGTTGTCACTGGTCAGCAGCAGGACTGGGCCTGAGAACACAGCCACCAGTCACCTCCAAGGACAGGTAAGGGGACCAGGGTGCTCAGCTCCCCTGAAGGTGCATCTGGTGTCTTCCACATTAGCACTCATAGTCTGCAACTGGTACCAACACTATGATTCCAGGAAAGGCCAGTGGTGGTAAGGGGAACAGCTGGGAGGGGAGCAGTGCTGGCTCTCAGGAAGCCAGCCCACCATGCGGCAGTGACAAGGGGTACAGTCTCTGCAGTGGGAAAGGAACAGGATCTTGGTGCCAGGTGGAGGAAAACTGCAGGACCTCGGTGGCCTGTTTTCCCCGATATAGTGCTGGAAGGTCTGATCATTCTCAACAAGTTTTTCAAGAGCATAGAATTAAGAGTTAAGCAATAAGAGATCATGGAGTCTCACTATGCTGCCCAAACTGGCCCTCAATTGGTAGGTTCAAGCAATCCTCTCACCTTAGCATCTCAAATGCTGGGACTACGTGCTCCCAGCAACAGTAACACAGTTTACCTGGCAGTGTGCTTCTTAGAGACAGCAGAGCAAGGGTGTCCTGTCAGGAGGGCTGCTGGAATGGGACTGTCACAGCTCTGAGTTAAACTGCAGAAGCAGCCCCACAGTGGGAGGCTCCGGGCTTGGAGCTCCAATCCAAAGCTCCTGGCCTGCACACTGGGGTGAGAGCTCCAGTCAGTGTCCTCACAGCAGTATCTTCCTGGCACCTTCCCAGCTGGACAGCTGTGAAAGGCAGGTGATTCTTCTCTACCTCTCCACCCCACGAGGACTTGAAGCTAGGCCTTGTCTAGCCATAGGGACCCCGGGCTAGGCTTCACCTTCCCCTTAGTGAATGCTGTTGCTCCTAGGGCCCCTGCCTGGATTTGGGGGCGGTCCCAGGCAAGGTAGTCAGGGAAGTGTGGAGGCCCCAAGGCAGTGCTCTGGGCTCTCTTCCTTGGACCCCAGCTCTTGCCGACCAGGATGGCTCTGACCACTCTCTCCTGGGAGGGGTGGCCCAAGGACCTGGTTCTTTGTATGGTGCCAGAGTTCTTTCCCCTGGAGGACAGAGTGCTGCAGGTCCAGGCCAAGGGAGGCCCTGGCCTGCTTCAGTCTTCCAAAGGATGGGGGCCCTGCTGTCTCCAGCTCTGTGGGATGAGGGTGGACAGACAGCAGCCCCAGTCTGCCCTGGTGTGAACAGCACCACTGGCCAGGCTGCCAAACAGCTTCTTTCCCAAATTCTGGGTACCAGAGGAAGAGCAGACGATGTCTTCATGCTAGAAGGAAACATCTCTCGGTCTGGATCTTTACGGAACAGAAATGCTCTCTGTAGAAGTGGCCCACAGAGGTGGCCACCTACCGTGAGGCAAAGGAAGTACAGTGGCCCAGTGTGCAGTGTGGCCCCTCTGAGGGAGAGTCTGGTCAATGGGAGATTGTAGGATAGCCCTCCTGGTGGCCTTGAGCTCACCCTACTCAGCCTGTCTCACTGTCATTCCCAAGAATTGCCATGGGGCACCAGGGAATGCAGCACCCTGAGGCAGATCAGCAGGAGAGATGTTGGCTCCCCCTAGACCTGGAAACAGGATGTCCTCTGACACTTTAGCAATGAGGCACAAGACCCACCCTACTTTCTGAGCCGTGAGGACCTGCAGCTGGTGGGTCCTCAGCTCCCATACCCCACACTGCCACCTGAAAGTGATACCCTGCTTTGCATCCTGCCTCACAGGCCAGATGAAGGGGTGACCAGAACACACGAACGTGCTCTGTGATGTTCCTACAGAAAAAATGAACCTTATTCCCACCCTATATCAGCACCAAAATCAATTCCAGGGAGATTGTAAATTTAAAAGGTAAAACAACATTTTTTTTTTGCTTATTTGCTTTTTGGGGGGGGTTGGAAGTACTGTGGATTGAACACAGGGCCTTTTCACTGAGCTACATCCTCAGCCTTTTAAACATTTTTATTTTGAGATAGGATCTCACTAAAGCATTAACTATTAAATTGCCCAGGCTGGGCTTGAATTTATAATCCTCCTGCCTCGGCCTCCCAAGGTGCTGGGACCACAGGCATGCACCACCATGCCTGGACACAGCAAGGTTTTTAGTACATCTTCATGACTTGAGGACAGGATGAAATTTTTTTGTTGTTGTTGTTGTTTTGATTGTTTGTTTTGTGTTTTATTTTTAAAGAAAGGTCTGGCTATGTAGTTCAGGTTGGCCTGGATTCACTATTAGCCTAGGCTGGCCTCAAACTCATGGTGATCTTCCTGCCCCAGTCTCCTGAGGGCTGGAAATTTCTTCAGTAAAACACAAAAGTGATAATCATATGAGAGAAAATTGGTCTATTTTACAATCGAGAACTCCTGTTTGTCTAAATGCAAATTAAAAGAATAAAAAATCAAGCCACACAAGAAAGAGGGTATAAATGTAGGCAGCTGATCTGACAAAGGAGCAAAGGTGCCATGACAGGAGAAGATGAGGGGCAGAGTCAACTGGACACCACGCAGGATGGCTGAGCAGACATGGGCTGTAAAGCTGCTGCCCAGATCAGCTCTCGCACACCACAGAGCCCAGTGCAAAGCACAGACCGGCCAGAAGACTGAAGATGCAGAGGAGAAAACCGAGATGACCTCGTGTCTGGAGGTGACATTTTTACATACAGTGCCCATGGCACAACCCAAAACACAAATAACCAAGGAGCTGCACTTTCACTGTGTAACAACTGCTCTGCAACAGATGCTACCAAGAAACTAAGAGCACAGGACACAGGCAGGAGAACACAGCTGCAAAAGACAGAGCTGGCAAAGACGGTCACTAAATACACAAAGGACTCTTACATTTCAACAATAAGAAAGCAATCTAGTCACAAAATGGGCCACCAATGTGAAAAGACACCTAACCAAAGTATGTGTACTTACAGAAATAAACCCCTGCAACAGCACTCCACATGATACGTCATGAGAAATGCAAATCAGAACGACCATGAGAGGCTGTTACATACCTGTTGGGACAGCCCAAACCCACAACACCACAACACCAGGTCCTGGAACTCTCACTCCCTGCAAAATGGTCCCGCTGCTTGCGCCTCAAAAACAGCACATACTCTCACCGTGGGATCCAGCAGTCACGCTCCTGGGCATTCATTTACCCAGTGGAGCTGGAACCTATGTCCACACAAACACTTGCACTCAGATGTCTGTGACACCCTTATTCACAGACTTAATCAAGACCTGGGACCAACCGTGATGTCCTTCAGAAGGTGAAGGGATAAACAAACTGTGGTCCATCAAGACAATGGATTATTATTCAGCACTAAAAAGAAGTGAGCTACTGAACCATCAAAAGACATAAAGGAAGCCAGTTATAGTGACGCATGCTTGCAGTCTCAACATTCTGGAAGGCTGAGGCAGGAGGACTGCAAATTTGAGCCCACCCTGGGCAACTTAGCAAGATCCTGCCTCAAAAATAAAAAAATAAAACATGGGCTGGGATTGTCACTCAGTGTGAGGCCCTGCGTTCTACCCCCAGTACCAGAAAAAAACAAAACAAAATAAAACCAAAAGACAACATGAAGGAGTCAGGTGCAGTAGCACACACTTGCAATCTCAGCACTCTGGGAGGCTGAGGCAGGAGGATCACAAGTTTAAGCCCAGCCTGGGCAATACAGAGACTAAATGAAATCCTGCCTACAAACAAACAGAGCTGGGGATGTTGCTCAGTGTGAAGGCACTGAGTTTAATCTCCACTAACACACAGAGAACATGGAGGGAGTTTAAAAGGATATTACTAAGTGAAAGAAGCCAGTCTTAAAAAGCTACATACTGTAGAACTCCAGCTATGTGACATTCTGGAAAAAGTAAAGTAGGGAGACAATGAAAAGATCAGTGGTCACCAGCGTTTGGGGTGGGGATGAATAGAGCAGAGAGGAAGCGGAAGGCTGGGAACCTAGTCTGTAGGACACGGAAACCGTGGACACACGTCACTACACACTGTCCAAGTGCAGTCACAGCAGGGGTGAAGCTCCATGGGCAGCCCTGATGTGTCAGGGAGGGTTGCTCGGTGGTCACAGATGCTCCCCGGGGGACGTGTGGAGGGGCAGGGTAGGGAGTAAATGGCACATCTCTGTACCTTCATCTCCGTTCTGCCATGCAGCTAGTACTGAAGCAACAAAGTCTACTAAAAGTTTTCCCTGTTGTCACCCACCACATACACATACACCCTGACCTCCACAGACATATACCAATTTGCAGAGTAAGAATGCAAACAACCCAATCAGAAAAATAAGCAAAAGGCTAAGGCTATTGCTCCAAAAGGGCTAAGGCTATTGCTCCATGGTGCAGCACTTGCCCAGTATGTTCAAGGCCCTGGGTTCATCTCCAGCATTGAAAACAAAGAAAGAAAATGAGCAAAAGATATGAATACATTTCACCAAAGAGAACATATACAGATAGTAAGTATGTGAAAAGATGTTCAGTGTCACCAGCCACTCAAGAAGAGCACACTAAATTAGGAATATGCCACCCTTACATCTATTAGGGCACCTAAACTAAGAAGCAGTGACAACACAAAGTGCTGGAGAGATGTGGAGATGCTGGGCCCTCACACACAGCTGGAGGTGCACAGTTCTCTGCAGGTCCTATAAAATGGAGCACACGCATCACACTCCTGCGCACCAATCCCAGACAGGAGGGCTGCTGTGCACACGCATATCCGGGAAACAACAGATCAGAGTAGTTTTCTTTGCAGTACCCCAGCTGGAAGCCTACCCTACCCAGGGGATCCACAGAGGGACACTTGGCAATGACAAGAAGGCAGCTACGAGAGGCCACCTACAGCCTGGCTCCATTTCTATACCATACTGTGGGGCTGGAGAACAACAACTTGCCTATTCCTGATGGGTGACCTGCCCCAGCTCCACACCAGGATGGACCTGTTGGCCAAGGAGTAGATTCACCATGACCTTCTGCTACCCAAGAGCCTGACCCCCATGAGGGTGCTGTCCAGCTGAGGCCCCGCTACCCACCACCCACTGTCTTCCAGGTGTGTCTTCCAGGAAGCAGACAACTGGCAGGTGCCCCAGGTAGGCTCAACAGCAAAGGTAGGGACCAAAAGGGCAGGGCTGAGAGGCAGGGATGGTGTCCCAGGGCCCGTGCCAAATCCCCCTCCATCCTGAATGTTTCCATCTGAGGAACATTTCTTTTCTCTTTTTTGAAGTACTGAGGATTGAACCAAGGGCCTCTGCATTGTGCTACAGCCCTAGCCCTTTTCATTTTTTTTTTTTTTATTTTGAGAAAGGGTCTCACTGAGTTGCCCAGGCTGAGCTTACCCCAGGGTGCAGATGCTGGCAGGGTCAGGCAGACTCACCAATGGCTCTGAGTGCGTGCTGCAGCTCCAGGGCGAAGGCGGTGAGTGGAACATCCTCAGACACAGGCATCGCTGCCACTGTGGACAGGTTGCCAGCCGTGTTCCCTGCATCCCACTTGCTTCCTGCCTCATAGAGCCCAAACTGGTAACCTGCAGAGCATAGGGCGGGCATTGGCTGGGCAGCTTGGGACAGCCCTGCTGTGACCAGAGCAACTCCAACATCTTCCCAATGGGTGGTGGTCAAACCTGGGCATTCACAGAGCTGGCCAGGAGAGACCTGCTCTGGCCTCTGGAGCTTGGTGACTCAATGAACTCATTTAAAACCTTCTGCTGGGCAAGAGGGCTCCTTGCATGACCTAGCTCCCTGCAGTGTTCACTGCATGCTCCGGGAACAGCACACTTGAGGCCCAGCAGGGTGCTTTTACCATCTCATCTGCACTGGGTCTCCAGAACCAGTGGAGGTGTGGAATGACCCCCAGGAGGCTGTGCTAGGGTCAGGGTAACCAGGGAGATGCCCGTAGAACCACCTGGGGGAAATCAAGGCAGGCCACCAAGGGCCTGCAGTGTCTCCTCCAGCAGCCTAGACCTTCATCAGGCTTTCACATGGGCAGAGGGCCTGCAGTTGGCGTACCCTCAAGGAGTGAACTGGGCCTCAGTTCACTGGCCTCCGCCTGTGGGGCCTGCCACAATTACTCCCCACACCTGCTCCCTCCGAGGTGGTAGCCGAGAGCTCCGCCTTGCTGCCCTCCACATGACACATGCAGACAACAAGCAAACAAGTGACTTTACAGCCACCACAAGCACCACTGAGCAAAAAGAGGAGAATCCGCTCACCCTTTCTGACATTAGGTACAAATACCCAACTTTCTTGGTCTGGTTTTACTGCTCTTTCTGCAGCAGCTCTCTTTGGAGAATCCTCTCATCTCTCCCAGGGAGCTCAGATGTCACAATCTTCCATTTTCATTAAAGCCAAAGAGGACCCTGTGGCTGACCTTGAGTAGCTTTCTTAGTTTTTAAGCAAGGTGCTTAAGAGCTTCCAGTTTGGACCAAAGTTGAGTGGAGCAGGCATATCCCACTTCACAAAAGACCCTGGATGCAGCCTGAAGCAGTTCTCCAAGACTCCGCAGGAGAAAGAAGGCAGCTGGATCTGGGCTTTGGGCTCAGGAGAAGACCCCCTCTACTCCACAGAGGAAGCAGACATGGAATCTGGCCAGCAAACACCTGGCCTGGCAGCCCCTACAGCTATCTATGCAGCACACAGATAGAGGCACTGCCCATCCCAAGGCAGCAGACAGAGAAAAGGGTTCATCAGATCTGTGTGCAGACTTGGCTTACACAGGAACCCACCAGCATCCCCTGTGGAAGTTCTGTGAACAGGGATGGTGCAGAACCAGTGCTTCCACCCTGGCTCTGGGAGCGCACTGGCAGGGCAGGCAGAGCAAGACCACAAGGTCACTGGCAACACAGTCCACAGAAGCAGGCAGGATGGGGTGCCTGCATGGTGATGGCCTGCAGAGCCCAGGTGTGAACTGGAACCTAGATCTAGGAGCCAGTGCAATCCAAATGGCCAGGGCACCAAGAGCAGGAAGCTTTAACTAGAGCAAGAAACGCTAATCCACAAACAATGATGACACAATCCCAAGGCTTAGAACTAGTTCACCAGGACCATGGGGCAGCTGCTATAATCAACTAGAGCCAGGAATCATGAACGTATCTAAAAACAAACACAAAGCAGAACATCTCAGCAGAGATACAAAGAGGAACCAAAGTACAAAAACTGAAATAAAATCTTCCTGGATAGGCCTGATAGCAGAAATCAAGGTAACAAAGGAAAAAAGAAAATGATACTAAAGACAGATGAAAGAGGCCATTCTCTCTGCACATCAGAGAAAAAAGATAGAAAAAAAATGAATAGTTCCCCGAGACCTTTGAGACAATAATACAGGCTGAGAATTGGTGTCTTATGTTTCCAGAAGTGGAGAATGAGTTCAAGGTTGAAAGAATATTTAAAGAAATAAAGGTTGGAAATTTCTCAAATTTGGTAAAAGATACAAAACTATAGATTTAAAGTGAGCAAACCGGGACCAGGGATATAGCCCAGCAGTGCAACCTGGCAAGTGTGAGGTCATGAGTTCGATTGCCAGTACCACACACAAAAGAAGAGCAAACTCCAGATAAGATGAAATATATTTGTGCCTAGACATTTCAAAATCAAATCTGTAAAAACTAAAGACAAGAAAAAGTCTTGAATACAGCCAGAGAGAAACAACAAATTAGCTATCCACAAGAAGTTTAAAGACAGGGTGAGCTTCCCTTATCTGAAATGCTCAGGACTCGAAGTGTTTCAGATTTCTGACTCTTTCAAAGTTTGTAACGTTTGTGTAGACTACTGGTTGAGCAGTCCCAATCTAAAAATCTGAAATTAAAAACTTCCTGAACACCTATCTGATCCTCAAAACCTTCAGATCTTGGATCCTCAATTTTTTCAGCTGTATGTGGATGTCCATAAGGGAGCAACACAAAACATTTAAAGTGCTAAACTACAAGGACTGTCAAACTAGAACTCTACAGCCAGTAAAAACACCCTTCAGGATGAAGGTAAAGACATGTTCAGACAAAGAAAGCTGAAAAGAACTGGGAGCCATCTTTTCTAAAGGAACTGCTAACGAAGACACTTCAGACAGAAGGGTTAGGTCACCAGGAGGGACCTCAAAGGCAGGGACAGAGGAGAGCAACAGAAGAGCAAGCAAGCTGGGATGGGCAGCAGATGCTTCACCTTGTGATCTAAAGCTGAGAGAGAGTCAACACTTTGCAGGGCTCCCAATGCACATAAAGGTAGCAACTGAGACAGTACCTGGCAAGGGGGAAAGCACAGGACCCACGCAACGGTAAGGTGTCTCACCTCTCCCCAGTGAACAGTGTTGGTATAACAGGTAAGGACAGGTGTGGGGCCATGGGGTCCCTAATGTGACCACTGAAGATCCTCCAGGAAGAGACAGGAGAAACTACAGTTGATAAATAAATGCAGGGTGCTCAAAAAGGCCAAGTAAGGCCAGGTATGGTGATCCACACCTATAATCCTAGCCCTCAGGAGGCTGAGGCAGGAAGATGGCAAGTTCAAGTTTGGACAATATAGCAATTTAGTGATATCTTGTCTCACAATACAAAAAAAAGAAAAAAAATTAAGAAAGGAGCTATAGCTACAGCTTAGTGCAAACCCAACATCACAAAAAAATATAAATAAAAGGTCAGGCAACCTAAAAAACTAGGAAAACAGGGTAATATTCTTTTTTAAAGGGTAGAAGAACAGAAAAAAATAAAATGGCAGAGATGAATCGTAACAGAATAATTATATTAGGTGTAAATGGTCTAAACAGATAAATTAAAAGCTAGTGATTATTAAAAGGGATGATAAAAATGCAACCCAATTACATGCTACCTGTAAGGAACTTGCTTCAAACACAATAATACCAGCACTTTGAAAGCAAAGAGTGGTGTCCCCCATCAGAGGACTCGGGACCCCAGATGGCCTTGCCCCTATAAGTCAGAAGGAGCAAGCTGTCCTGGGCAGGGCTCTGCCCTCTCCTTTCCTCCGCTGGGCACTGCTGTCCACCAACTCACCCCTGTGCACGTGTGTCACAGGACACACATGCTTGAACCAGGGGGAATTGGTAGAAAATCAAGCAGCAAAGGCAGACTCAGAGCAGCAGGGGTAGAGGGAGGCAGGCGCTGGACAGAGCCATGCACTGGGAGCAGGAGGTTGCAGACTGGTTGTGAAGTCACCAGGGAAGGAGATGCCAGAGGCCAGAGGCCCTAGACAGTGGCTCCTGAACAAAGGGCATGCTCAGCACTGAAGACAAACCGGCTAGGGTAGGACTTGAAGCCCCCAGCATCCTGGAGTTGTTTCCCCACCTTCCATGCTGGTGCAGCAGCCTCCACCTCCCACATTGTCGGGCTTCACCCTGTTTCCTTTTTCTAATCAGCTGACAAAAATAGGAGGAAGATATAGCACATTCCCATGCACTGGAGAACTCCCCTCTGCACTGCCCATCCGAGATGCATGTCAAAAAGCCTAGCACTGCCACAGCGAGCAACCCCTCTCCTGCAGTGATCAGAGCTATGCAGCTCTGGGCCTCTGTGCTCTTCTCCCGCTACGCACTGCTGCGGGTGGGACTGGGCTCTGGGCAGGGACAACAGAGGGCATCAGGCAGAGCCCCAAGAAGGCAGCCTAGGGTGGAGTGGGTGGGGCTCCGAGCTGAGGAGGTGGGGCAGAGTGGGCAGGGAGGGGTGTCGGTGGGCAGGGGGCTCCTAGGGGCATTGCTGTGTTGTGGGCGTGGCTCTGAGGCAAGGAGACAGGGTGAGTAGTCAGTGGGCAGGGCTCGGAGGCTTTGCTCCAAGGTTGAGGGCACACACCTGTAGCAGGTCCCTGCTGGAGGCTGCCCAGGATCTTCTCACCCAAGAGACGAATCAATCGAGTCACCACCTGGGGACAGAAAAAGAAAGACCTCAAACCACACTTTCTCTTTTCTTTTTTGAGCCTGGTTCTCCCCATGTAGTCTGTGTTGCCTTTGGTGGCCTTAAAACTCAGAATTCTTCTCCCTCTACCTCCAAGTAGCTGGGTCATATGCATGCCAGTGCTCCTGGCCACACCACATTTTAATGCTACACCACATGAAGTGCTGGGAATTACAGACTCCATGATGATGCTCAAACGGGACAATGGGCCCCCTTTTCAGCATGGCCCTGGACTAGGAATCGTTGAGTTTGGGCGATGAGGCCTTGGGCCGGCTTTTCAGGGGGAGGGGCGGGTCTCTCCCCTCACTCCAGTGCAGGCAGATGCTCGAGGAAGCCACCCACAGCCCCAAGGAGGACAAGTATGGATTGAGCGGGCCTCCTGAGCTGAGGCTCACCGTGGCTAGGTGCCATCTGCTCTTGCCTGGATGGCCCTGATCAGGGCTGGGTACCAGATGATATCCAAGAATCATCATATTGTAGATACAGTAAGATTTTTTTTGGTTGTATTCATATTAAATTTTTAGAGTTGCAGATTAGTGTATTTAAGGTCCAAGTATCAAATATCTATAACTAGCTTTATAAAAACTAAAAAAATTCTTTGAGATGGAGTCTTCTTACTATGTAGTTTAGCCTGGTTTTGAGCTCGCTACTGTAGCCCAGGCTGGCCTCAAACTTATGGTGATCTTTCTGCCTTAGCCTCCCAAGTGTTGCGATTATAGGCATGTGCCACCACACATGGCAAAACACTAATTTTTAATTGACACTACTGTCATAATTTACTTGCTTGATGCTTTGGCACAAGAATAAAGTGAGCTAGTGCTTTTTAATTGCTATAATTTTCAATCTGTCAGAGTTCACGCTGCAGGCTGTCTGCCCTCTACTGCTCTGGGTATGTCACAGGATAACCGGGGAGACACAGTGCTGTTGGTGTCCACAGCCCTCGAGGTGATCCGGGAGCAAGTGCTTTTCCTCTCCCTCTGCTCACTTGGGACTAGATCTTGGCCTCTGGTAACCCTCAAGGGCACTGAATGGGGATTCTTGCGGCATCACTGCCTGGGCTGGATAGCAGGCCAGACCCACTGCAGCCCAACACGGGGTCCTCCCTAACCCAAACAGCTGCAGGCAGAGATCCACACTTTAGGGTATAAAACAGTCTGCTCAGAGGGGTTCAAAATAGATGCCAGAAAGGAAGATGCCACATACAAAGTGGATCTAGCACCAATGGCTAGTTAGGGCTTTGAACAAATCCATTTTATTGTAGAGAACTTGAGACATACAGCAGCAGGGAGAAGAGCATAGCGAATGCCACTCTCCTGCTGTCCCCTTCCATCATCTCACTTCACACACACCCTGGAAAATTTTGGAGCCAATCCCAAACACGGCATTTTATCCATTAATATCTGAACATGTTTCTCTATAGGATAAAACATAACCATAATATAATTGTTAGTGAAAGCAACTGTTAGTGAAATAAGTGAAAGCTAATTTTAAAAATTATTTCCCATGTCATGAGGCAAAGGGTTGTAGAGACCAATACATGCATTAAAAAGGTGCTCCATACCTATTTCTGTGTGTACATGTGTGGTACTAGGGTTGAATCCAGGACCTTTGTACTAAGCTATATTTTGTGGTTTTTTTTTTTGTTTTTTGTTTTTTTTTTTTAAGGCAGTGTCTCACTATGTAGTGCAGCCTGGCCTTGAACTCACTACGTAACCCAGGCTGGCTGCAAGCTCTCGGCGATCCTCCTTCCTCAGTGCCGGGATTACATGCACCACCATGCCCAGCCTTTTTTTTTTTTTAACTTTTGAGACATGGGTCTTACTAGGTTGCTAAGTTGCCTAAGTTGAGCTCAAACTTTGGATTCTTCTAGGAATCCAAAGATCAACCTCCTGGAGTGATGGGGGCACAGGTGTGCGCCACCACACATGCCATGCTCACCAGGGAATGCATGTTTACACAGAGTGATGTGCCACTTCCGGCCCAAAGTGAAGCAGCTGAGTGGAGAGCTGGGCTCAGCAGCAGCACAACCACTTTGGAGAAGCAGCTGTACTTCCTGACCTTGCACATCCACGTGGGACCAGCAGCTCCTGTGATGATCTGTGTGTGGATATCCCCACAAAGCCTCATGTGGTCATGGTTAGCAGGCTTTTCAGAGGCTAGTAAATTTAGAGTTTGTGACTGATTCAGGGTCTAATGCTGAGATTAAAGGTGTGCTATACCTGTCCTAGGGTGGTAGCCTGCGTACAATATGAGGGACAGAAAGAGGCTTGCTACTCTCCTCCTTTCTTGGTGCTTTTGGTATCTTCCACCACCAAGAACTGTTGCCCCTCTGCCATTCCACCCTGCCTCCGAGCCAGCCAAGTATGGATTGAAACCTCCACAAACTGTGAGCTAAATAAACCTTTCCTTCCTTAACATTGGGTATCAGGTATTTTGCCTCAGCAACAAAAAAAGTAACTAAGACAACTCCACAAGACAAATGCTATATCTGCAACAGCAGCACATGGCAACCAGGTGCTTGGCAGCCAATTTTCAACAGCCCTAAACTGGAAACCACCCCAACATCCACTGCAACAGTGACATAAGCCCTGTGCTGAGAGGCCCTGGCCCTGCCAGCTCACACCTCACTCGGCCCTGAACTCAGCTTGGTCCCGGGAGGATAGGTGGCCTCAGTGTTTCTCAGGGTTCCCAGCCAGGCACTAAAGGTAGATGGCTGCCGCCTCCTGCAAGAAGCAGCAAGGCTGAGAGTGGAGATGGAGCTGAGAGGTCTCCATACCCCTGGGCATGGATACTGCAGACCCCAGGAGCAGCCACAGTCTTCTGAAGACCCTAGGAGCAGCCACAAAGGAAGCGCCTCTACCCTCCCCTGCTTCTGACTGACCTGCAGGACACAGACCCCTGGGCCTAGAAGTGCAACCCTCTTCCCTGGGAAGGGTCAACACCTACACCAGGTGTTGCTGGCTAACTGCAGCACAGTGGTCCCCACACTGCCCCAGGAGCTGCTAACCCACCACAGCTGCTCAGCGGCCTTACAGATGTGGCCTGTGGCCAGGGCATCTGCCTGCTGCCAAGGGCGAGGGCCCCACGCCAACATGCAGCAGCATCCTTGATCCCAAGAGCAGAAAACAGGCCTGAACCGGGAAAGGTGAAGCGCTACCCACAGCTGTGGCCTCAGGCTCTGTCGGGGGCTCCCAAGGTCACCACTGTCACCAGGAAAACCTTGTTCTGGAATGGCCAAGTGCTGACTAAGGTTCATAGATCTGCGCCTGTGGTTTCTTGGCTGTCCCTCCCCTACTACAGACCATTCCTTTGGGCAGTGCTGGCCAGGCCCCAATCTGAGGTCAGTTCTTCCCTCTCTGCAACACCCATGTTACTCACACGCAGGGGGAAACCAGAAAGACAGCTGCACCAGTACCCTCCCCTCTCCCCAAGTCCCTGTCCCAAGCAGTGCAGGGATAGCCTCTCACCTGCAGCGTGCCCTCCTGTCACTGTCCCTTATGCGTGCTCCAGGCAGGGCCTCATGTGTGCCTAACAATCACCTGGCCTTGAGGCCCCGCTGCATCAGGCTTACCTGTGGGTACCTGCGCTTGATGGATGTCAGGGCTCCTGCTGGCAGCTTGGCTAGCTCCGAATCCCGCACAGCGTGTACTGTGGTCGCCCTGACCTGATGGGTGAGTGTCTCCACCTGAGGGAGAAGAGCCACAGCTAGAGCCATGGGCCTGGCATGAGCAGCGGTAGTAGACACACAGCCCACAGGAGAGCTGCACACAGCCAGGGCATGGCAGGTGAAGGCAAGAGCAACACAGCTCACCAACTGTTGCTCTCACAGGGAGCCAATGTGCATTGCTTGTGACCATGCTGCAGACTGCAGCAGGGGCTGGATGCCACAAGAGCCCACAGGCAGCCCTGGTTCTAGATGCCACGGACTAGCACTGGGCAGTCTGAACACTCTCTCAGACATAGTCATGCCCTCCCTCAAGGGAGTCATCAGATGTGTCCTATGAGACTGTGAGATCCCACCAGTGGTGCTGAGATACCTGCACCAGAGACACAGCTGGACCCTGAAGTGTGCCAGAGCCAGTGGGGGTCAGGAAGCCCCAGACTCTGGCATGGAAGACCCCCTGCCCAGGCACTGCTCAGGGGAGGCAGGCAGGAGCCACAGAGAAGCTGGGAATGCCCAGGAAGAAATGGCCCTCGGCATATGTTCACCAAGGCCCCTTGAACCCCAGTAAGGCTGCCCCAAGGCCCAGGCACCCAGGGAACACAGCATGTGCCAGGGTGTCAGCCATAGCTCAGGACAGAGAGACTCACCTGTGCTAGATCACTCTTGAAAGAGACCTCGGGGGCAACAATGGCCCCTACCCTCCGGGGATCTAGCACCAGTGGGGAGCAAATGAGTGCCTAGAAGTTAGGGGCCAGCACTCCAGGTGCATCCCTGGACAACCACTGGGCCTGGACACAGCCAACAAGTGGTGGGGGAATCTGTCCCCCTGCAGTCCTTCAGGGGCTTGGGCTGGATGCAGAGCATCACAGAAAACAGGCAGGGACCCGACACCTACCACCCCAACGAGGTCCCCGCGGCCATACTCCCCCACCAGGCGCTTCTTCCCGTCCTCCTTCCGGATCACAGAGCGCAGCCGGCCGCTGAGGACGATGTATGTGCAGTCAGATTTGTCCCCTTGCCTGCAGAGACAGAGAGGGCCAGAAGCCCTTTGCCCAGCCATCCCCCAGGGACAAATTTCCTTATCTTCAGGCACCCGTGAGCACTGTGGATCAGTGCATGCCACACAGGTGCAGGTACAGCAAGGGTGCATGGACATCTGTCCCACCTGTACACTAAGTCCACACCATCTTTCAAAGGGTGTGACAGCCCATTAGCAGTGGCCTTTAGCTGGACATGGTAGCCCTTGCCTGTACTCTGCAATGCACCTGTGGGCCTCACCTGTATATGGCACGCCCAGCCTCCACTTCCATCCAGTCCAGGGCAAA
The DNA here is from genome assembly GCF_000276665.1 of Chinchilla lanigera. NCBI lineage: Eukaryota > Metazoa > Chordata > Mammalia > Rodentia > Chinchillidae > Chinchilla > Chinchilla lanigera. The sequence goes on from NW_004955513.1 coordinate 5,403,209, forward strand.
ATCAATCTGCCGCACAAAGGATGACATCCTCTTCACCACAGTGTGTGCCACACCCAGGACAATGGCTGGTTGCTTCCGCATGATCCTGCAGGCAGCTGGAGTCATCTGGCTGCCCACCCCCACCAGGTCCTCCCACTTGGGGTCACAGCACTTAGGAGTCTGTGGGACCTGCAGCTCTGCCTCCAATACAGTGATAAGATGTGGCTGGCTGGGACATAGTGCAGGCTGCTGGCTGCTGGGGAGCATGGAAGCCCTCTCCAGCACTGGTCACCCATGGTTCACTTGAGCACAGGCTACTAGTAAGGCCGAGGTCCTGGCAGTGGGTTTCCACATGTGGCGTTCGGACCAAGGGTCAATGGCAGTGAGTGCGAGGGGGAGGGAGCATGAAGAGTCCATCCTGGGTGGTGCAGTGGCCAGAGGCTCTGACCCAGGAGGACATGATCCCTGGGGCAGCTGCAAGGCATTCCTGGACCAGGGCAGGGGTGCTCAAGGGATGCTGCTGGCCACACTGGGTAGGGAACACAAGGCAGATGTCACTGTCATTTACTGAGAACAGGAGGATGGGGCTCTGCCTCTCCACACCCCAGGGAGATGGGAGGGCAGTGCTGATACTTTTGTCCCAGGGTTGGAGGAAGGCCCCAGGACAGTGATGGGATGATGCCCATATGATGTTAGTGTCTACAACAGGAACTGTTACGCTATGCACAGATTTTCACACACATGGACAAGGACATGTACAGGCATACACATGTGGATGAGGACTCACATGGAGATGCATACACACAGACAAGGACACACATGGATACGTACATACCCCAACAAGGACATGCACAGGGACATACACATGGACAAGGACACAACGTGGAGATGCAAAGACAGGTAAGGACACACAGACATGTACACATAGATGTTAACAGATGGACAAGGACACACAGACAAGGACAGACATAAATACACATTTCGATAAGGATACGTGGACAAGAACATGCACAGACATGGACAATAACATAGACACACATGGAAAAGGACACAGACATGTACGCATGAATATTCACACATGCAAAGACACACAAAGAGGCACACACAAGCACAGCAAAGACAGACAAGGACACATACATACGCATGCAGGATCACAGGCAGACACAGAAAATAGGCTGCATGGAAAGCAAGGTCACAGCCTGTGACCCACGCCAGGCAGCTCACATCCAGCCTCCTCACGATCTTCCTGTGTTGCACTGCACTGCTGTCCCAGTGCAGCCCAGAAGAACAGGGCAGTGTGTGGCCACACGTTCTGCATCCAAGACAGCAGATCCATGCAGCCAGCATGGGAGGACACAACCTAGTTCTGTGTGGGACCTCCTTTCCAATGGGTCCCTCCCAGACAGCCCTCCTGACCACAAAGCCAGTAAGGGACGTGGCCCAGGACTTTCCAGGTAGGCCAAGGACATCTCTGGACCTAGTGGACAGGATCTGGGGTCAGGTAGACAAAGGTTTCTACCCCGAAACCCACTCTGTCCTGAGCAACAGGTGAGTGGGCGGGGGCATTCTCCTCATACCCTGTCCTGCCTTCTTAGCTCAGAACCAGCCTCCTTAGCATGTGCAGACTGATGGAGCAGGACAACCCCATGGCTCTGAGCCAGACCCTGATATCAGCTGGCCCCCAAGGCAGGTAGCCACAAATGGAGCCGCAAGAGAAGTACAGCTGGGTCAGCTCTGAAGGCCCACGGAGTGGGCAGCACCAAGCAGCTATGCATGCGCCAGACAGAGACCCTCAGCTGATTGCTGAGGAAGGAACATGGACACAGCCACCCACCCAGCTGTGGCTACAGCTCAAGGGGCCCAGCAAGGTGATGGTAGGCCTGGCCCTGCAGAGTCCTCAGGAACAGAGGATGTGGGATCACCCTCCCACAGGAGGTGGGTAGAACGGCAACCAAGGGCCTCCAGGTGGGCAGGGAGAGGTGACTCACTCATAGAAGTGGGCCTTGGAGATGGACAGGAAACTACAGTCCCTGTTGGCCCTGATGGTAAACATGAGGGGCTCGCCTGTGAGCACCGCCAGCTGCCCCACCATCTCCCCGGGGTGTGTGAGGAACAGGCAGGTGTCCTCCTGGCTGTCTATCTTCCGCTGGTACACATGCAGCAGCCCTGAGACCACGAACAAGATGTTCACATCCTGACAAAATCAGAGGGGTCTGAGTCTCAGGAGGTGAGCAGGAGGACCAGGGCCCAGTGCAGTGACCCAAAGGGCTCCACAGGGCCAGATGAAGCTGCCCTGGACACAGGTGTTCCTTTGCTGTTGTGCTCTCTGTGTATCTGAACACAACTAGCCCCTGCTCAGAACCTTCCCACAGGGTCTACAGTATAATTATTTATTTGGTGTTTGTTTGTTTGTTATGTAGTCCAGGCTGGCCTTGTACTCACTATATAGTTCAGGCTGGCCTCAAACTCATGGTGATCCTCCTGCCTCAGCCTCCTGAGCGCTGGGATTATAGGTGTGCCCCACCACACCTGGCAACTATTTAGTTTCCAATCACAGGAAACTTGCTTTTCTCATCTTGGAGCATGCACCTCCCCTCCCAGGGCCCTCCAACCTACTACTCCACATACAGCATCAACCCACTGCTCCCAGAGGAGGCCCCACCCTCCCTAGAAGTTGCGGTGGGGCCCATACAGCCATGCCTCTGCAACCTGATGGATCTAACCTTGCTATGGGCCAGTGCCTAATGCCAACAGCCCTGCCACCCTGCACACACTGGTTCTGTTCCAACACCTGCATGTATACCCACAAAACCAATCTCTCTGTACCCACAGTGGGACTCAGCAAAGCTGGCCTCCCTGCTCCAATCCCTCAGGTTCTAACAAGAAAGCCAGGGCAGTAGGTGCAATGGGGCTGCCTGAAGCACCTGCTCGCAGACATGGGACGGCAGAGGTGGCGGTCTGGTGAGAGGACGCCTCCCTGAGTACTGCATCCAGCTGCCTCCTCAACACCTACCAGCAATGTGCAGTGCTTGGCAGTCCCTGTGCCCAACCCCCCACGACAGGGGTACATCACTCACCTGGTCTCCTTGTCTCAACACCACAGTGCCTGCAGGGACATGGAGGAATGTCACTCGTCCCTCCAACAGGGATGGATCCTAGAACACAGAACAGGTTTCAACAAGGGGCCTCAAGAGGCACCAGAGTGAAGGCACAAAGGCCAAAGCCAGTGAGGAGGCAGAGGCGGCAGCAGCAACTCCAGCTGCAGGACCCTCTGAGGACAAGCACTAGCGCAGAGCCAAGGGCAGAGGGCACAGAAGCATTGGGAACACTGCAGGGAATGCAATCAGAAAGCAGTATTGTGGTGATTCATGCCACAGAGAGAGTTCACCTGAGTAAGAAGCAAAAATAACTCATAAAGGACACTAGCAAAGATATTACCTGCAAAGACTAGCTCGACAGGTCCCTGTGCCATGCCACCTGCAGACTCGCGCCCTCATGTGACCCATTAGGCCAGGAGCAGCTGGCAACTGGGAATCTGTCCATGCTCACTGGGAAGTGTGGCAACACGCCCACAGGGTCTTGCCCCCAACACAGGGCAGCACACGTACACATCTACGAGCAGGACTCCTTCAAAAGCTGAAAGCAGCAAAGTATTTAAACCCGTGTTTCATAGTGATAGTAAAGAAAAATAAGAAAGCTCACTAACCACTTTTAGAAGATGACAAGGAATTAAATCATTAACTGAAACCTCTCCAACCAACCTGGTGCAGTCAGTGGTGGAGTGTCTGTTTAGTGTGCTCGAGGCCCTGGTTCAATCTCCAGCTCCATAAAAAAATTAAATTAAAAAAAAAGCTAACCCTCCCAAATCTTGTAAAGGGATCTAAGACTTGTGCATCAAAGGCTGCCAACATCCCTCAAAAGAAGCAGCATCGAAGGTCTGAACTCAGAACAGGACACTGTGAGACGCAAGACCAGGCCAAGTCAGGAGCCACGGGACACAGCAGGAGCGTCTGTCCTGGGAGGCCCTGAGGAGCTCAGGAAGGAGCACTCATCCTCTCAGTACAAGGAGCTTCAAGAACTAAGAGTCACCCAGGAGCAGAGACCTGTAGAGAAGGTGTAAGGGATACCCCCTCACACACAGTGGACTTCCCAATAGCTGCCAAGCGGCTGTTAGAACCACGGACCCAGGGCGACCCATTCTTGACCCCTTCTATCTCTCAGGAGTTATTCCTAGTCCCCAGTAAACCCTTCCTACTTTTAGGAAAAAAAAACCTGCACACACAGGCTAAACCGCTGAAGATGGGAAGGACTGCTGTCAAATCTTCTTGAGGGACAGCAGTATGGTAGTTATGTCTTAAAAGAGCCCTGTGCTTTAGAGATGAACACTGAAGTATTCGCTAGCAACGTGATGGCAGAATCTGCTTGAGTTGGGCCATGAGGAGGGACACAGACAAAACAAGAGAAGTCCCTCCATTCTGTGTCATGTTTAAAGGAGAAAATTTAAACTCACCAACCAAGAGAACCTTACTTGCTGAGAGCCTTATTCGCAAATAACAAGGACAAGACTACCAAGAGTGAGGCCCTGGGAAGCTGTGAGCATACAGCGGGGGCGACATCAGGCAAGGCATCGCCATATTCCTGCGGTAAGAACGACACTGGGGCTAAGACTACACTGACTCAACACTGGGCTTGTACTCCAGGGCCCTCACCTTGAGAACAGTGGTGTGAAGTGAGGCAGTTTAAACAAATTCACAGACAGAAAATAACTGGGGGAGGAGCAGGGCGTGATACAGAGTTACGCCACACAGAGTTACGCCAGCACTCTAGGGGGCTGAGGAGGATCCCAAGTTTATTCCCAGCCTGGAAACTTAAGAGACTTAGCAAGACGCTGTCTCAAGAAATAAAAAAGCCTGGCGGTATAGTTCAGTGCAAAGGCTCTAAGTTCAATTCTCAGTACCGCAAAAGAAAGAAAAAAGGAAGGGAGTAAGGGAGAAAGGAAGGAAGGAAGAGAGGAAGAGAGGGAAGATAGAAAGATAGACAGAAAGAAACAAAAAAAGAAAGAGAGAAAGAGAAAGAAAATAACTGGGAGGGATAAGGAATATAGCTATGGAAAAATCAGCCATGAGTAGATAACTCCCAGAGCTGGTTGAAAGACACCTGAGAAATGTGAGTATGAAAGAAACACATTCTAGATGAACCAGTGATAGAGTATACAAAATGATATAAGTAATGGGCCAGGGATATAGCTCAGTAGCACCATGCCTACCTGGCAAGCGCAAGGTCCTGACTTTGATTCCCGGTACAAAAAACAAAAATCTGACTCTAAAATAATAAAAGTAAGTTTGTTTAAAATTGTAGTGAAACAAAACACCTTACTGAGATAATATGAAAATCTTACTCCTAGATTAAACATAACTCCTTCCACATTTCAAGCCTAATCAAGGAACTATGCTGTCCAGCCTTGGAGATCTGGATGGCCCAGAAAGCAGCAAACATAGAGACTGAATATGAGGCACTCCCTGCTGCTGCGTGTCTAGCAAAAGCAAGCAGGAGCCCTCCTCAGGAAGATGGGCATCCTGGGCTCCCATGCATCCACAGGCACTAGCACTTGAACAGTGCAAAACATAAAGTATCACATCTGAGCCCTCATCAAGAACTCACGGAGAAGGCATGGTGGTGCACACCTGTAATCCCAGCACTCAGGAGGCTGAGGTAGGACAATCGCCATGAGTTTGAGGCCAGCTGGGGCTACATAGTGAATTCAAGGCTAGCCTGAACTACATCACAAGACCCTGTCTCAAAACAAAAACAAAAACAACTCAAAAAGATGGAAGAAAATAGGAACGACTCAGAGGGAGTGACTACACACACAGTAATGCCCCTCTCCACACAAAGACAAACATGAGACATTTACCAAGAATTAGAAACATTTCAGTAGTGACAGCAGCTATTCCTAAAGAGTAGACATTCTTTTTCTTTTTTTTTTTTTTTTGAGACAGGGTGTCACTATGCAGTTCAGGCTGGCCTTGAACTCACAGCCATCCTCCTGCCTCAACCTCCCACATGCTGCAGTCACAGGCATAGCCACCATGCCAGGCAAAAGTGGACATTCTAGAACTATATAACTTAACCAAACAATAGCTTTAACATCAGATTGAACACTGGATAAAAAAAAAAATTACTGTATTTAACTGAATACATCAACATACAGAAAAACAATTTTTAAAGTCGAAAAATATGAAAGAGCCAGGCTCACAGCAGATGAATGAGAGCACACGCTCTGCATCTCAGAAGGGAGGCATGGAGATGCCAGTACCTCACCCTGACAGCCACCCTCACCCAATAGCTTCCAGAAGGGGTTTGGGGACACAGACTGAAACCTGGTGAGTTTCATGCAAGCTCAGTCAAACAATCCACACCCAGCCCTATTACAGAGAAACTGTAGAAAACTGAAAACCCTAACAGCAACAGGAGGAAGCCCTGTTCTCCGAGGAGGAAGGACCTGCACGCAGCATTCTGTTTGCTAGGCTGGTAACCAGGAGTCTACCCCAGAGACCTTTCAGAATGAGGGCCATAGTTCAGGGGCACAGCTATGCTGAGCAAGCACGAGGCCCTGGGTTCCATTATGAACACCAAAAATAAAAGGTAGCAACAAGCCAGGTATGGTGACACACCTTTTAATCCCAGCACTCTGGAGGCTCAGGCAGGAAGATTGTCTTGAGTTTGAGGCCAGTGTGAACCCACAACATAGTGATTCAAGGCCAGTCTGAACTGCACAGTGAGACTCTGTCTCAAAAACCAAAAAAAAAAGAGAGAGATGGCAACAGAGAACATGTATTCATGAACACCACCATTCTCTGTCCACTGTCAGAGAACCCACAAAACTTCAGAGCAGTAAGTGGGCTAGAAGGTGGGGTCATAGTACCAAGGGCAACCAGGATGGGAAGAGGAGCCTGGTTTTTCTTTCCTCCCTCATCCCTCAACATTAATCTGAAGGCTGCACTCGTCAAGAAGCCATGCCATGCTGATACGCGGGCGCAGACAGCAAGAACTCGGAAGGAAAACCCCACCTCTGAACAGAGGCTTGGGAAGCAGCTCTGAAAGTGGGAGAGGGTACAAGGCAGCTTCCTGAGGAAAATGCAGTCCAAGCCCTTCCAGCATCATACTCAAAAATTAATTCCATCTGCACTAAAACCTAAGAGAGCACCAGCTATGGTGATGGACATCTGTAATCCCAGCTACTCATCAGGAGTGTAAGATCAAGGTCAGCCTGAACAACTTAGTGAGATGCTGTCTCAAAATAAAATAAGGGCTGGAGACGGAGCTGAGCAGCACAGCCCTTGCCAAGCATGGGCAAGGCCCCAGGTTCCATCCCTGGTACTGAACTTCTGTCTACCAGATACCATTCAGTAGGCAAACAGCAAGACCTAGAAGAGACGCCAGGCAAGGTCAATGGCCAACCAGCGGGTACTGTCTAGAAAATACAAAGACATTCTGAAAAGCAAAAGGAAAAGAACAGAAAATAGGGGAAAGGACATCAAGGACAATCTTTTAGGTTCAACACAGCAAACAAATGTCAGAGGTGGTTGATCTCATTAGTACCCAAGGAAAATAAGATTGAAACCCAAGCCTGCACTCTACATTCCCAGCACAAGGATCTAAAACACTGCAGAGGTCTTGCCAGCTCCTGGAGATGCCCATGACCTGGTATCCATGCTTGGGTCCACACAAGGATGCGTGATGGCCAGCAAGTCCTGAGGCCTGCCCACAGCAGCCTGAGCTGGGTACACCATGCATTACCCATGGTGGGTCAACAGGAGGGCACAGCACAGAGGATGGGCAGGGTGACAGATGACTCAGCCCACTCCACACTAAGGACAGGGCAGCCACAGCCAGGTGAACAGAGCCCGAGACCAGACAACACCCACCAGGCATCTGCTCACACCCTGCAGGCCCACGTCCTCATCACAGGGAAACACACAATTTCCTAGCTTCTGTACATCAGATATCTGAAGTTTTTAAGAATGTCAGGGACACAAGTCTACATAATAACACATGTGGGGAAGACCTACTCCACAGTGCCCAGTGATCCCAAAAGCCCACAGGCACACTCACTTGGCTTGGGGGAGACCCACAACACTCCTGCCTGAGGCCTGGGGGAGCCAAGGGCCCCTGAGAGGGCTGTGAGCCTCCAGCATCGCCCCACTCCCAGATAGCTTCACAAAAGAAGAGAAAAGCTGGGAGCAAGGGATCTGAGGGTTGCATGACGACCACTTTACTTGGAGCCGTGCTTACATCCAGCTTCATCAGGGTCAGGAGGTCCTTCTTGGCCGCTCTGAAGATTGAGTCCATCTGCCCACTGGAGCTGGTCTCATCCCAGGGACTTTCTGAGTAATGGAAGACAGCAGAGGGGGTCTCTGCGACAACCACATTTTTCCTGGACTAGAGAACAAAGGCACCAGCTATTAGAGGAGAAGTGGCAGACAGAGCATGAGAAGGCTCTGCCCATGGCCCTGTACCAACAGAGCCCCCGGGGAGGTGGGAGGAAGAGGAGGGACCTACCTTGCCAGCCACAAAATTCCCAGGGTGCTTATCCGAGTGCAGCAGGACCCTGGCACGGTCATACGCCATCCCCAGGTCTGAGGTAGCCCCTACACAGCTCCCTACAAACAGAGGGGAGGCTTATGGGCTGCCCACTGTCCACAGGTACAAAGGTACCAAGCACAGGCTGAGCACACCCTGCACATCCAACAGCAGAACACTGGCAGGTGAGATGCAAATCCAGATGGCAAGGCTATCTTGACGGATGCCTTGTGAACCAGTCCATCTGGTGTGGCTGTGACAGGATCCCTGAGGCTCAGAACTTTATAAACAAAGAGGTGATGAGCCAGCTTCTGCCTCAGTGGCCACTGAGAAGCAGAAAGGAAACAGCCAGGTCAGAAGGGACCAAGTGCATGGAGTGGCCTTGCTTCTCAAGGACTTCCTCTTGTGACAGCAGATCCCATCATAGGAGTGGGCGTCACCTTCTGGTGCAGAGGGAGCTCACAGAACCTAAACACCTGAGGCCCTATCTCTTGGTCCTCCTCACACACACTTTTTCTTGTGGAGTGCTAGCGATCAAATCCAGGGTCTCTCCAGCAAAGCAACCACCACTGAGCTACACTCCCAGCACCAAAGCAACCCCCCTCAAAGCCTCCACCACTTTAACACAGCCAGGGGACCAAGCTTCCAGGGTATGAACCTCCAGGAGATGAACTCTACTTCAACCACAGCAGGGACCTGCAGTCAACTTTTAAACGTTATTAAATAACTAGCTTAGCAAATCTCTAGATCACTTCAGATTCTGACAAAGCACATGAGCTTTGCATCACACACATCTGAGTTCGGAACTTGCCTCTCACTGCCAAGCTCTGTGCAAGTGACTTAGCTAAGCTGTACTTTCCTCATCCAAAACCTAGGATTCATGACACCCATTTCTCAAATTGGTGGGGAGTTTTTTGTTTGTTTTGTTGTGGTTTTTGTGAGGGGTGTTTTGTGTTTTGGATTTTTTGAGACAGAGTCTTGCTGTGTAGTTCAGTTCAGGGTGGTCTTGAACTCACTATACAGCCCAGGCTGGCCTCAGACTTTTGATCATCCTTCCTTAAGTCTCCCAAGCGCTGGGGTTAGAGGAGTGTGCTGCTATGACCAGCTTTTCAGGTTATTTTATGACTTGCACGAGGTCATATACATAGAATTTGACATCAGTTAGATAAAAATGAACAGCCAAAAGAGTACATCTCAGATGCACACAACATAGGTAGATATCAACAATATGCCACCAAGAGAGGACCCCAGGCCTGGGAGCACATCATGTGCCCCATTCACAGGAAGTCCTAGTAGTATCTGAAACAGAGCCATGGGCACACAGACTCCATGGGAAAGGGTCAGGTCAGCCTGGACTGCCATACCCAGCCAAGTTATGCCACTTCTACAAAGGAGAAGCTGCCAGAAGTCAGGGTGGCGGGCAAGCAGTGGCAAAAAGGTCAGCATGGTTGCTGCTGGTGCCAAGAGATGTGGTGGCTCAGAGTGGCTGATGTCTGTGTTCCTTTATCTGGCTTGACTGGTGTGTTCAGCTTATGAAAATTCATCAGACTTCTCACTTATGATATGCACACTCCCTGTATTATAGGGCTGGGGATATAGCTCAGTAGCACGAGCACCTGCCTGGCAAGTGCAAGGTCCTGAGTTCAATTTCCAGTACCAATAAATAAATAAATATATTTATTCCTATGAGTATTATAGAACCATAACAAGCTAATAAAAATAAAAATAATTTAGGAAATGGGTAAATGTATAAATAGAACACAAAGGATAACTTAAAAAGAGATCCAAGTAATGAAATGTCCAGGTCAGGGAATCTTGTGTTGACAAATAAGGTCAGTGGTTGCCCTGGCCAGGGAGGGACTGCAGGCAACAGCTACTCAGAGCCCAGGCTCTTCACTGGGAGGTGAAAAGGTCCTAGAGTCAGGCAGTGTTGATCCAGGTATGATTTTGTGAACGTGCTAAAAACTACAAGATTGCACATGTTTATGGGGTAAACTCTACAGTATATAAATTTTTTTTTTTTGTCTTTTTGAGACAAGGTCTCACTATGCAGTCCAGGGTGACCTTGAACTCACTTTGTAGCCCCGGCTGGCCTCAAACTTGCAGCAATCCTCCTGCCTCAGCTTCCCACATTGCAGAGGTGGCTCAGCCTTCCCCTAGGCACACAGTGCCTATAGGCAGGCCCAACTGGGCAGTAGTGGGGTCCTTTACCTTGTGGGGCTGAAAGGTCAGGGTCACCTATCTGGGGCTGCCCAAGTTCATCTGAGATCTCCTTGTGGATGGAAGGCAGAGGGACAGACTGGCTCCTCTTCAACAGAGGCCCAGAGGCTGCAAGGCGGCTGCTGCTACAATCTGCAGGATGATGGGCAAGAGTTCAGGTAAAGACACTTGGGGGCAGGTGAGGGGACATGGGGACAGGTGAGGGGACCTGAGGGTAGGAGAGGGGACCCAGGGGCAGGTAAGGAGAGCTAGACACAAGTAAGAGGACCCAAGGGCAGATGAGGAGGGTTGGGGGCAGGTGAGGAGCCAGAAGCATTTGTCAGACGTCCTGAGGGCTCATAAGGTAGACATGGAGCAGGTGGGAGGTAACCCAGGTGGAGTGGGAAGGAACTTGGGCCCCAGGCTGAGCTGCTGCCCCTGGCAGGGCGTACCTGAGTCACAGGACTCCTGGAGCTGTGGTGGCCTCTGGAGCTGCTCCTCTGAGCTACAGGACATTTGCCTCTTGGCCCATCCAGCAGCCACACTGGCCACAGATGCAAGGGGGATGGCCTGGCTCTCCTGTGACACAACAAGGAAGAAGAACATAAACACAAAAGGGTGTTTCCTAAAGTACTGGCAACTGAGGGTGATACACTCTAACATCCTCACAACGAGGGAGACACCCAAGTAAGGAGATGAGCACTAACCAGAGGGCGCTGACGCTCATCCATCCCATGCGAACTTCCCTAGTATCCCACCCCCAGGGGCTGCTGGAGTGGGAGTGAGGCTACCATGTCACTTCTTCCCACAAGAACTGGACAGGCTGTGTCCAAACTACAGGTTACTGTCTCACACTGAGAGGAGAGCTAGGATTCAGGCCCTATTGCCACCAGCCAGATCACAGCTCAGCACAGACAAGGGCAGGACAGAGCCAGCACCAGCAAGAAGGACCTGAAGGCATGTGGGGGGTGTGAAGGCACCCAGCTCCCAGAGCTCAGGGAAGGGACCGCATGAACACCAGCATGCAGTCACCTGCCCAAGCCTGACACACACTTCTGACCGTAGGAGAACTGACCAGAGTGGCAATGGGCATCTCCAAGGCAGAAAGATTAACACACCCACTGCTACCTCCCCAAGTCCTGACAACTCACAACTAATACAGCCGTGGGGCCACACAGGGCAACAGCTGCACTCACAGGGTTGAAGAGCTCTGTTGTCAGGCCAAGGTAGTTATGCAGGGCCAGGAAGGTCACCCTTTGCAGCCGCACCATGATGATCTGCATGGAGACATCTGGGTGTGAGCAGCCCCCATGCCTACCGGAACATACGACACCTCCCAGGACCCTAAATGGCACCCTCAGGTCAGCAGCCCACCATGGCAGCATAGGGAGCCAGCATGAGAAACAAGGTCAGAGGCACACAGAAACTGCATTATTTGTGGAAGTGTTCTGCAAGTCTATAATTACTCTAAAATAGGACATTTAACCAGGCACAATGCCTCTTGTCAGTAATCCCAAGTACTCAGAAGGCTTAGGCAATAGGATTGCAAGTTCAAAGCCAAGCTGAGCACTTTAACAAGACTTTGTCTAAAAAACAAACAAAAAATAGGAGGTAGGAACAAGAAAACAGCCTGTTGCTAGACACAGGTGCAAGTCTCTCGGTCCTTCTTTTCAATCCTGGCCTTCCTTCCAGCCGTCATACCTCAGTGAAAGGAGTCACTGGTGAGGGGGTAATATGCTATTTTTGACAACCCTTAGGCTGTAACTACTTAATAGGTCCCTCTTGCATATCTCTGTCTTCCTGAGAAACCACTCTGAAGATACCACCACGTATTACAGCAGCCATTGATATTTTCCTACTAATCTATCCATAACTGTGTAAAGTTTGTAATGTTCCTATCCTATTTCATAAATGGATGTATGTTTATTATTATGTGTTTCCTACAACAACCATTGAGAATAGCTAATGATTATTCAAGTGGTCACTCATGTATAGCTCTACTTATTTTCTTTAGAAGCCACTTTGAAGATACCAAAGTATAGTACAACAACTCTTGATAATCTCCTATCACTTTTGTCTGTAACTCACTATTATTTGTCTATTTGTTTTCCTGAGAAACTATTTTGTAGGCAATAATATGTAAAATGATAACCATTGATAATTTCCTACCATTTTGTCTGTAATTTGCTAAGTCCCCCCTATTATTATGTTATCCTTCTTTTATTCTTTAAAATAAAAAAAAATAAAAAAAAAAAATAGGAGGTAGGGGGCTGGGGTGTGACTCAGTGGCAGAGTGCTTGCCTGGCACATTCAGTGTCCTGGCTTCAACCCCAGTACCACCACGGGGAAGGAAAAAAAATTATATCTCCCTCTAGGGGAGTAGGAGAGCTGAAGATCTCTTTGAGGGTATGAATATTGGTTTTATCATAAAAAATAAACAGCCTTAGCCTTCCCAGAATTTCACAGGACGTGTAGTCCAGACAGCAAGGACAACTCCAGCCCTCCTGTATCCACTGGCAGGGCTGTGAACCTCAGTACTGACACAGTAAACCAGGAACGCCCTGCAGGGCCCCATGCTGGCCCCCAGGTCCCATCCCTCAGGCGATGCACAGGATAAAGAGAGGGCTGAAAAAGCAACTCACCTGCACCACCCTCACCAGGGTCTCGGGATATTTCTCAAAAATGCCTTGAAAAGCCACTGCTGGAAGCCGGAGGATGGTGGATGGGGTGGCTGCGCGGGCAGAGACAGTTTTGTAGGGTGCGCCATGACCCTAGAACAAACAGTTCAGTTGACCCTAGTAGAACTCCTGGGGACCGCTAAGACCCTGCAGACCCCCAGAGGTCACTGTGGCTCCTGTTATGGAGACTCTGCACTCTTTCGGTTGTATTGAAGGACGGACGGCACTGCGTTCTTGATCATGGTGGAGACCCACAGGGAAGGCCTTGATGCAGGGTCATGTGCAGGATGGGCTCCCACCTGCTGCCAAGAATCCCATCATCACGGCCACCTGTGGCCCCTGCCAGAAGGACATCAAGACATACCCTGTTCAGCTTCCTAAAAAGGCTGTGACACAGTAGAAATCACTAGGTCAGAGCCCCTGCCACTGGCACCCGGCCACATTAAGCAGGGCACACTGTCAGGTGAGTTGTGCCCACAAGGCTCACGCAGCCAGGGTGGAGCCCAAGAAAGGTCCCAGCCAGTGGCTTTGGTTTCTGTCTTCTGGAACCTGGTAGTGTTAGGAGAGAAGACTACTTCACACTGAAGAGTCATTCACGCACAGTGACACCCCCTGGGTCACAGCCCTAGGCCTTTCACCACCCCATAGGCATAGCACAGCGCAACACACATGTCCCCTGGGCCTTCCTTCATTGGCCTCTCCTCAGTTGCTGGCCCCAGTGGCTCTGCCCCTGTTGGCGAGAGTCAGCATGGGCTCAGAGCTACTGTGTGAGTGGGCAACTTTGCCCTGAGTCCTGGGAGAAACCACCTACCCCAAAGACGACACTAGGTTGTTTCCAGGGTCTGACGGCCATAACAAGGCTTCTCTAAACATACCTGCCCAGGTTTCCACGTGTTCTTGCTAAACATCCAGTCCCTGGTGCCTAGCACTGATCCTTAACTCCATAAGAAGTTGCCATGTTGTCTCTGCGGCAGGGGCGCCCTCCCATATGCCATCAGCAGTGGTGCGCATGCTTGTGGCCCCATTCTCACCAGCACTTGGCACTGTCAGTGCTGTAAAGAACTCGTGACTCGTCTGGTTCCCCATGACTGCAGTGTCTGTCACTCACAGGGGGGTCCATGCACCACGTCTAATTTTGTGCTGACAGGAGAAGGGGCAGGAGGCCTAGGCAGTATCAGGACAGGGTGTCCACACCTGAAGACTGCCTCATGGCAGTTTCTCGGAAAGGAAACTTTCCAGAACAAAGAGAAACTTTCCATTTCCAGAAATGGGAGCCAAACAGCACAGTACAGGCTCTGGCGAGGATCCCAGCTTCACTGTGCCACGGTTGGGACTCTCTGTCTCCCTTGCCTCCCAAAGCCACTAGGATCCAAGCATGAGTTCCCCCCATGACCTTATCTATCAAGTACTTCCTGGAGGTTCCACCTCTTAGAACCATGGTGGGATAAAATTTCCATTTTCTTGACATCGCTATCACAGCCTTATTGGTTGTACCTGCCAGGCTGGGCTTCCACAGGGCTCCCAGTTCTGGGCTGCCCACTAAGTCCCACAGACCTGCACATCACCACGGCACCAAGGCTACACCAAATTAAGTCTCAGAATAAGGTAGTGTGAGTCCTTCATCTTTGTTTTCTGTTTCAAACTCCTCTTCTAAAATTAAAAATTTTTGGTGGTACTAGGGGTTGAACTGAGGGCCTTGTGCATGCCAGCCAAGTGCTCCACTGCTGATCTACATCCCTAAGCCCACTCTTTCAAATTCTAGTTATAGTGTCTTTGTTTTTCCATAGAATTTTATAATCAGTGTCTTTCTACAAAAAAAAGCCTGCTGGGGTTTTGGCTGGAATTCTGTTGGGCTGGACTGGGGATATAGCTCAGTGGCAAAGTGCTTGCCTGGAATTATGTTGGGTAATCTGGAATATCTGACTTAGTAATATGTAGTCTTCCAACCCATGAAAACAGTGCATTTCTCCATTTAATTTAGAAGGTCCTTGGCTTTCTTCATAAATACAGTAATACCTTGGTTCATAAACACTTCTTTTCTCAAACAATTCAGTTCACTAACAGAAGTTTTCAGCAAAATTTTGCTTCTGTTCACAAACTCCACATAAGGTGATGAATACGACCACAGCCATCTTCCCCAGAATCATGGAATAAATAAAGTTTGTGAATTGAGGTACCACTGTAAAATGAGTGTTCAGCATACATATAATTTGTCAGAATAGCGTGTATTTCATGTTTTGATGCTATTTATTACAAATGCTACTATTTATTTTATTTTTCAATCCATTCCTGTTCATATTATATAGGGCCTTGTGCATGTTTCCTTCACCCTCAGTTCCAAGTGTTACCGTTTTTAAATTTTCAATTACCAATTGTTAAGCCAGCTGATTATGGACTGAAACCTCCACAAACTTTGAGCTAAATAAAACTTTCCCCCTTAAAAAAAAAACAAAAAACTTTCCCCCTTAAAAATATTTTTCCCAATTGTTCACTGCCAATGTGTAGAAATACCATTGGCTTTTGTATATAAACTCAGTCATAAGTTCTAACAGCTTTCTTGTATATTCCGTGGAATTTCTACCACACAATCATGTGGCTTGTGAAGAGACTTTCAGTTTTCCTTTCCAGCCTGTATGCTTTTTCCTTCTTTCTCTTCACTCTGTGCTCAGGGACTATCAGAGAGTAAGATCCGGTGTCCTGGCTGCTCCTGGCACCCAGCAGAAACACGCAACCCTTACCGTGGAGTCTGATGGCAGCCCAGTTGCCTACAGATGTCCTCACTGGCTTAGGGAGTTCTCTGAAATTGTCCCAAATTTTTTATCATGAATAGATGCTGATTCTGTTGAAGGTTTTTCTGTGTTGACTAGGAAGTTTATATGATTTTTTTTCTTTAGTCTGTTGCCATGGTGAATTACACCAACTGACTTTCAACTGCTGAAGCAGCTCTGCATCACTAGAGCACGTCCCGCTTTATCACAATGTGATCCCCTTTTCTATTCAGGCAGGACTGAAACTTCTGACAGTCTCCAGAACCTACAGTCTAGAAAGATATAGTATCTGTCTGCAGTTTTCTTCACAATGTATGTGTTTGGTTTGGGACCAGGATAATTCTAGCCTCAAAAACTGAGGTGGGAAACATTCTCTCCTCTTTGCTTTGTGGGAAGAGTTGGTGTAAAATTAGCAGTATTCCTCTCTTAAATGTAAGCCCTGGGTAGAACTTTCCAGTGAAGCCATTTATGTCTGGAGTGCCCCTTGTGGGGAGATTTTAAGTACAAATCTGATTTCTTCAATAGATATAAGGGTATTCAAATAACATATTTTCTAGAGGGTGATTTGGTAGCTTGTATTTCTAGAAAATTATTTACTTTATGGGCATAAAGTTGTTCATAATATTACCATCTTAAAGTAGGCACAGCAGTAAACACCTGTAATCCTAGCATTTTGGGAGGTAGAGGCAGGATCTCAAGGTCAAGCCTAGTGGGGACAACTCAGCAAGACAGCTCTCAAATTTTGAAAAAATGAAGTAATCCCACTGAGCTGGGGATGTGGCTTAGTGTGAAGGCCCTGTGTTCAATCCTCTGTACTGGAAAAAAAATTTTCTGTTTGTCCTTTCATTGGGGACAAACTTTGTCCTTTGCTGTCCTTTGATGTCTGTAGAAATGTCTGCTTCCATTTCTGATATTCCTAGTTTCTGTCTTCTTTTTTTTTTTTTCCCTTCATTGGTTTTCCTAGAGGTTTTTGCATTTTAGTGATGTTTTCTGAGAACCTACTTTTGGTTCTACTGATTTTATTGCTTTTCTATTTTCAGTTTCATTGAGTACTGATCTGATCTTTATTAGTTTCTTTTTTCTGCTTGCTTTGGGTTTCATTTGCTTTGCTTTTCTAGATCCTTAAGATGGAAGCTGGGGGAGGGCAGGAATATAGCTCAGTGGCATAAACGCCTGCCTGGCAAGCACAAGGTCCTGAGTTTGATTTCCAGTTCAAAAAAAAAAAAAAAAATGGAAGTTTGTATCACTGAATTGAGATCTATTTTCTTTTCCAATATAAGCGTTAAAGTTATACATTTTAATATGCTATGTTTTCATTTTTAGTCCATTTAAATATTTTCTGATACCCCTGTGACCTCTCTTTGGGATATATCATTTGGGAGTATATTTCAAGTATATTAGCAGCAGTGTCACTCCAACAGCAAAGTCATGACCACCTGGACGCTGATCAGAGTGGAGGAGTCACCAGGCTGCAGATGGCTGAGCCACAACAGCACATATCCACAGAGAGCTCACACTGTAGCACAATTTTTTTGTTTGTTTTTGTTTTTCAGTACCAGGAATCGAACTCATGACCTTGCACTTGCCAGGCAGGTGCTGTGCCACTGAGCTAAATCCCCAGCCCCTTCACACTGATTCCTTAGCAGACTAAAACCACTGCTGAAGAACTATACTCAGGTCTGTGCCACTTATGAGGTCCAGGGACAAGCAAAATTATACCACCCATTGTGCAAGCAACAGAGAAAATTCAGAAAAGTAGCTATGGCTGAGGAAAGGAGGGGATGGAGCCAGAGCACACAAGAGTACTTTGAACAGTACTGGTGTTTTCTAGGTAACCTATGCTTTAGCTGATCAGGGTCACTGCAGTTAAGTCTGTGTACTACCCCATGCAAGACTTCACAACAGCTCTGAAATAATAAAGCCTACCCCCAATCAAAAGTGGCAGACTGAAGGTCAGTGACTCTGTTCCCTTGTTGATCATACATACTCATCTCTGCTCTCTTGAAAAGATACAAATCTCTAAGGATTAAGAAAAAAACTAAGAGTAGATGGGAATGTCAATGAAATTTAGAATTGTGGTCCCTCCAGCAAGAGTGACCAGAACAAGGCGGAGAAAGCAGGTGCTTGCCACAGGGCCTGAGGGTGCTCAGGACATGGAGGTCAGCACCATGCAGCCAGCAATCAGGTGGGGTCACAAGGAGAGGCCATCCCTGGGCTCCCCCAACCCCAGCAGGCTGGCCAGGGACCTTTCCCTATGTTAGTAGGGTAGCCGGTATTCTTGCTGAGAAGATAAAGCAGACAGAGCTGAGTGCCAAGACCTAGGAGCAGCTAAGGGATGGAAAACGGTGTCCACTCTGAATGAGGAGACCCTCAGGCCCCTTCCTTACTCCAGGCCAACACCATCATGGCAAGCTAGGTCAGCTCCTCTCTGGGAAGATGCCCTAAAAAAAAAAAAAAAAAAAAAAAAGCCTACTGGTGCTGACCTCTGTGCTCCCACCCAAAGGGAAAGAGTAGCTTCTCCAGCAGGATCCCTAGTGACAACTCTGAGCACGAAGAGTGGGCTCATGCCCAGCTTTAAAGTGGCTCCAACTACTATCTCCTTATAATTAACCCACGTAACTGCCACTTAAGTCAAGGTAAAGAACATATCCCACAAGCACTTGTTTTATGCATCTCTAGTCAGTAGCCAATAAGGAGCTCCCGCTCTGACCTCAACCCTGACAGAGTTGGCACACAAAGCCCAGGACTAAGCCTCCCACTCCTGCTTTGATAAAGTTTAAGTGGCACTACTGATGGCCCCTTCAGTTGAGAAGTGGCACAGAGGCCATGTAGCCCAGACATTTGCTTACTACTGGGCCTCTTAGAGCACAGGCTGACGGCCTCTGCTGTATCGTCACACAGCAGCAGCCTGGACTTGGACTTGTGAGAGAGGACACAGTGTGTGTCCTGTGCTGGCCAAATCAGCTCCAGCTGAGCCTTGAGATCATCCGCACAAGTGCACAGAGCTGCACACTCACACGCATGGCTGCCGGGACAAGAAAGCTCTGATCGGAAAGACAGCCACCAAAATATGCAGATAAGAGATGCTCAGAGGGGCCAGGGACAACTGGGGAAGCAAGAAGAAACCTCAGGTTACTCCCCCATGAAGGAAGAACAAGATTCTGTTTTACAAGAACATTCACAGAACAATAATGAAAACGCTTAAAATAAAAAATCTGATGACAGGCCTGGGTATGATGTGCACATCTGTAATCCCAGCACTCAGGAGACTGAAGCAGGAGGGTTACTGCAAGTTCAAGGCCAGCCTGAACTACGCAGTGAGACCCTGTGTCAAAAAAAAATCTGACGAAAAAAAATTTTAAAACTCAGGGGAAGATTTAGAAAATTGATCTAGTACCACAAAATAAAGTTGAGAAAATCTAGGAACTATATACAACAAAAAGAAAACATGGTGTAAATAGAGGCAATCCTGTATTTTTAAGATTTCAAAAACCATCCCTGCCTTTCACCTTTGTCAGAAAGCTAACAGGAACTGGGGATTTAGCTCAGCGGCACAGCACCTGCCTAGCAGGCGCAACGTCATGAGTTCGACTCCTGGTACCGGAAAAAAAAAAAAAAAAAAAAAAAAAAAGAAAGCTAACAGAAAATCTACATCACCAAAATGAGGAAGTAGAAACTGGGTGTGGTGGTATGCACCTGTGATCCTAGCACCCTGGGAGGCTGAGGCAGGAAGATGGTGAGTTGAAACCCAGCATGGACAACTTAGAAACTTAGCAAGGCCTTGTCTCAAAATTTAAAATTAAAAACAAAGGGGAGGGAGCCAGGGATAGAGCTCAGTGGCACAAGCACCTGCCTGGCAAGTGCAAAGTCATGAGTTTGATTCCTGGTACCAAAAAAAAAAAAAAATGGGCCAGGGATATAGCTCAGGGGCATAAGTGCTTGCCTGGCAAGCCTGAAGTCATGAGTTCAATTCCCGGTACAAAAAAAAAAAAAAAATACATACATATATGTAAACAAAGGGGAGGCTGGGAATATAGCTCAGGGCAAATGCCCTGGGTTCAATCCCCAGTACCAAAGAAAGAAAGAAAGGAAGAAAGAAAGACCAAGAAGGAGGAGACAAGGGCTCTGCAGAGGCTGGGACAAGATGAAGAAGCACAAGATGGAAGTTTTCCCAGAGAAGACTACCACTCATGAGAATCAGGTAACAGGTCAGGCCACATGGCTGTGATGGATGCACAGAAAAACACCCAATCTGCCAAAACATGAGGCAGCTGTTAACTCTAGAGAAATGAAAAGTTGACTAGAAAGAAAGTTTACCCATAGGAACCACATGGATCAGCTGTAAATAAGAGGCAAAAAGTCTTAGTAATCCACCATGAATGCAAGGCCGGATGGAGGAAGGGAGGCACACTGGGCAATCAAGAGAGTCATCTTCATTTTCCAGACAGGAAGTCAATGGACCTAAGATGGAATTATGAAGGAAGAGCTTGGAAGGAATCCAAGAATCAGAAAGACTGGAGGTGGGACAGACAACTGACACTTATTGAAAAAGTCAAGTAAGTTTTTAAAATGTGTACATGCCATTTTGTAAGAATTTAAATTTTTAAAAAATGATGATTCAGAGCCAACTAGAAGCTATCAACCATTAAAATTATGAGCATTTAAAAAAAATGACAAACACAGGCCAGGCGTGGTGGCAATCCCTGTAACTAGGGAGGCTGAAGAGGGAGCATCACAAATTGAAGACCAGCCTTGACAATTTAGCAAGGCCCTGTCTCATAAAATAAAAATTTTTAAAAGCCTGAGATATAGAACACCTATCTAGCATGTGTAAAACCCTGGATTTAATCCCCAGTACTGAAGATGGGGAAAAAAAAACAAACACAAATCACAAATGTTTGATGAGACAAAAATGATGTCATTCTCCCGGTACCGGAGAAAAACAAAAACAAAAACAAACAAACAAACAAAAAATGATGTCATTCTAAATGACAAACATCACAATATACAGTAAACTGTCTTCTCTCAGCTATCATCCTACCACTTTCTGTTACCACTACACTCAAGGAAGATAAGTTCTTGTCCTTAGGGAAGATGAGCTGTGCTGACGGTGGCACAAATGAGACAGATCACAGCAGGTGGAGGAGGCAGGCATGACTTTGGCCAAGCCATTGCCCACGACCTTGCTTCCTGACTACACACACCCTGGTGCCAGAATAACTGAAGTTCACCCTAAAATCCACAACGAGATCTGGATCAGAAAGAATAAGAAATAACTGAGAAAAGCCTCCATCCTAGCCTTCACTGAACTATTTTTTAAGAAAAATAATCCATCAAGGGGTAGAGGTTATGACTGCAGATGGCAAACAGCTAATTAGTCTACCTCCACATAGGCCAAAGCTCTTCTAGGCCTTTCTTGGCTCTTCCCAGGCCCACCAGTGTCCCTTACACATTCAGGAGTCCCACAAAACAAGCTGGAGTCCCAGAGATGCAGAAACCACAGCCCAGTAGAGCAGCACAGAGAAAACTCAAGTCCGCACTAGGCCCTGGCCTGATCCCTACCAGCTCCTGCTGGGGGTTCACTGGAAGCTGAGCACTGGCCTTGAAAGAACCTGCCAGGAGGAGACAGGTGTCCCCTCCTGCCCAGGTAGGAGGCCTCCCCAGCTCAGCCAAGCATCTACAAAGATACACAGGTCCTAGGCGACACAGCACAAGGCAGGAGTCCCATCTACTCCTCCAGACTCAAAACAGCACAAAGCAAGCCTGTGCCCAACTGACAGGGCACAGCGTGGGCATGATGTCTGCATGGTCTGACGTGTGCATAATGGGGGCTGGATCAGAGGCCCCCCAAACTCCCACAGTACTCCACACAAAGCATCACATTCAGTGTGTTGCATCCCTGCCAAGGTTCTGCTCACTGCTTGGGAAACATCAAACATGGACTGGAGAAGCTGAGGTAAAAGTCACAACCATACACCACTAGCAACAAATGTAACACCTATCCTGCCAGTTTTATAAAAGCAGAGCAGTATAATTACAGACAGTATACACTGCTTTAACATGATGGTAAATTATTATGCTACTGGCTAAAAACAAACAAACAAATGCAAAGAATCAGATGAAGCTGGGCATGATGGCTCTAATCTTAGCACTACGGAAAGCTGAGGCAGGATGATTGATCACAACTTTAAGCCCAACCTGGGCAACTTAGCAAGACCTTTTCTCAAAATTGAAAAAGAAAAGAAATTAAAAGGGGCTGCAGATGAAGCTCAGTGCTGCAGCACTAAGAAAAACAGACCCTAAGTCTGACTCTCGGGGCCCCAAGAACTCAACGACTACATTCATCTGCTACCACTATTAAAAGCCAGGCCACCTCAGGGGGAACTGCCCTAAGAAGCCCCCTGGGCCATGCCCTGAATGCAAATGAGACCAGTGGAGATAGGTCTGCCCTCTGAAGCAGAGGCCCCAGAGCTCAGACCCATCCTACCAGTTAGTCCAACAGGAATGAGGGGGCCTGGGGCATACTCTGCCTTCTCCCTCTGGCCAGACTGTCATCTCCATGGAGGAGCCCCAGGTAATCAGAACTATGGAGGAAAAAGAAAACAGCCTGTTGCTAGACACAGGTGCAAGTCTCTTGGTCCTTCTTTTCAATCCTGGCCTTCCTTCCAGCTGTCACACCTCAGTGAAAGGAGTCACTGGGGAGGAGGTAATACGCCATTTTTCACAACCCTTAGCCTGTAATTACTTGTTAGATCCTTCTTGTGTATCTCTGTCTTCCTGAGAAACCACTTTGAAGATACCACCATGTATTACAGCAGCCATTGATATTTTCCTACTAATCTGTCCATAACTCTGTAACATTTGTATTGTTCCTATGCTATTTCATAAATGGATGTATGTTATTATTATGTGTTTCCTACAACAACCATTGAGAATAGCTAATGATTATTCAAGTGGTCACTCATGTATAGCTCTACTTATTTTCTTTAGAAGCCACTTTGAAGATACCAAAGTATAGTACAACAACCATTGATAATAACCTACCACTTTTGTCTGTAACTCACTATTATTTGTCTATTTGTTTTCCTGAGAAACTATCTTGTAGATAACAATATGTAAAACACCAACCATTGATAATTTCCTACCACTTTGTCTGTAATTTGGTAAGCCCCCCCTATTACTATGTTATCCTTCTTTCACTCTTTAAAATAAAAAAAAAAAAACAAGTAACTGGTTTGTTTCACTGTGTGTAGGTTTTACTTAAAAGAAAAAGTTAAAGAGATGCTAACCTCCTGCTGCCAATGAAGAAATGGGGCCAAGTAAGCCCCGGAGCAGCTGGTGATACAGACTAGTGTGACTGTGCATGCACTTTTCCAGGGTAGTGATTCTCCACAATAAAAAGTAACAAATCAGAAGAACTCATAAGGTGCTCCTTTCTTAATCTAGCTTATAGCTAAGGTCAACCGCTGGACTACATAATGCTGGGGAGGTGGGAGGTGGCACGCCCTCCACGGCATCAGGAGGTGACCTCCTTCCATATCCCAGTGCACACTCAGGGCCCTGCAAGCTCCTTAAGGGCTTCACATTTATGATTGGACATACACAGGGGACAAGTGCTGCTGTTTACTGCGCAAGGCTGGGATCAGTGGAGACACAATGGCACAGGAGCTCCACGTGCCCGTGCACAAGCAGTGGTAGAAGGTCCCCCCAGGAAAAAGAATAGGAGACACTTTCTGCAGCTTTCAGGCCTTTGCGGTGTTGTGCTATGTGTGTGTCAGTCCAAAGCACGACCACTGACAAGGCACCCAAATCCTGATCTCAGTTGGCTGCCTCCAACACCATCCCTCAGATGCCCTTACCAAGGAGGCTGGAATGAGGCCTCCCAGCCTGGATTGCCCCCACTTGGGATCACCATGCACTGGCTTCTGATGAGGAGTGTCTGGGGCAGTCTTCCAGGACTGAGGCAGGGATGCTCACCGTGATGACGTCCAGAATGCTGAGGAGGCTATGGACACTGTCTCCTGCCAGAACTTCCTTGACCACCACCTCAGTACCATCCTGTGCAAGGAGAGCAGAGTAACAGCTGTCAGGGGCCGTCTACCAGATACCGGCAAGCTCCCTGTGCACACAGTCCTACCTCAAGTCACCATCAGTAAGGTGGGCGCCTCAGACTAGGGGCAGAGGCCTGCTGCAATTAGTGGTGTTAGAGGTACAACACACTGAAGAGGACATGGAAAAATCAGGTAGCCAGGCTTGGTGCTGCACTCCTACAAGCGCAACAATCCAGCAGGCGGAGGCAGGAAGATGGCAATCACAAATTTGAGTCCAGCCTGGGCAGTTTAGTAATTTAAAAGACCCTGTCTCAAAAAAGTTAAAGCTGGGCATAGTGGCACATACCTATAATCCCAGTACTTGGGAGGCTGAGGAAAGAAGGTTGCTGTGAGTTTGAGGCCAGCTGGGGTACCTAGTGAGTTCAAGGCCACATTGAACTGCACAGCGGGATCTTATCTCAAAACAAAAACAGTTTGAAAGGGCTAGGGATATAATCCAGGGTGAAGGCCCTGGATTCAATTCCCAGTACTAAAAAAACAAACAAACAAACAAAAGGTAGACCAATGAAGAAACCCTATCCAATCTAGCCACAGCCCCTCAATCCCATGACTCACTCATCCTCACTAGGTAGGTTTACATGAAATTTCACAAAACCTCACTTGGTTTACTAAATAAACAATAAAGGCTCTAAGGACCAAATTTAGTTACTATCAGTAAAAATTAGTGAATTTCACACAATTTTCCACAGGGCAAAACAAGAGAAAAAACCGTGCAGTTTGGTTATTTAATTTAGGGAACTTCATCTCAATTTAATCCCAGAAGATCCTTTTTGAAGTTGTCCCAGTCTGGTCCTAGTCATTCTTATGAGCCCCTCTCACCCAAATCCAAAGCCAGACTGGAGGTGGCTCCTGTCTCTTTGGGCCTCTCACAAGCCAGACCAGGGGTCCTGGTTATCGTGGGACAGACACACACCCTAGGAGCTGCTACTTCTGACTCTCAGCACCAGATACACTGAGGATCTTTCCTTCTTTTTTTTTTTCAATACTGGGGATTAAACCCAGGACCTTCATGCTGAGCTACACCCTTGCCCCTCTTTTTCTTTTCTAATTTTGAGACAGAGTCTCACTAAATTACCCAAGCTGGGCTCAAATTTTTGACCCTCCTGTCTCAGCCTCCTAGAGTGCTAGGATTACAGTTGTGTATCACCATGCCTAGCTGGATCTTTCCTTTGCAATAATTTCATGAACTCATGCCACAAACTGAACATCAGAACAGACTGAGCTGCAAACATGAGAATCAGCCACTCTACCTAGACAACACTTGGTCTGGAAACCTGGAAAGACAGTGCAGGAAATGTCTCGGGACCTGCCAGCTCCCAAGACAAGAGTGAGAACTTCCAAGGCTTGAGTTTTGCAAGGTCAGGGCTCGCTAAGCATTTGCTCTGCACAATCATGCCTGGGTGGAAGCCTGGTCACACAGCCCAGGACGGCCATAGACCCAGCACACTCGGAGAGCGGCACACAGTCTGGCAGGGCCTGACCCTGTAGCTCCAAGGGTGTCACTTAAGGCAGGCAAGAAACAAGGATTTAGCTCCTCAGTCATTTTACACTTTATTTTCTTACAACTAAAATTATTTGTATCAGAAACCTGAAAGTGAGGCAACTGATCGCAGTAAATCAATAAAATAATTCACTACCAAGCCAGTCTGAGGACTAGAAATATATATTTTTAAACATCTAATAAGTGGGATGTGATGGTGCACACCTGTAATCCCAGTACTTGGGAGACTAAGGGAGGAGGATCGACATGAGTTTGAGGCCAGCCTGAACTGTATCGCAAGACCCTGTCTCAAAAACCTAAATAAATAAATAAAATGTCTAATACATCAGGTGAAGTAAGGCAATAAAACCACATAAGCACTGCTACACAACCAACCTAAACAATAGACACACATGCGTGAAAGCAAAAGATAACACGTCAAGGTCAAAATTGTACTAGTGCTGAGTGCTGGGGGAGAGGGGCACCTTTTCTTCAAAGAAGCAAAGCTTAAAACTTTGTATAATCTTTCATTTATTTGTTTGTTGAGGCAGGGTTTCACTATGCAGTTCAGGCTGGCCTTGAACTCACCATGGAGCCCAGGCTGGCCTGGAACTCATGCTGATCCTCCTGCCTCAGCCTCCTGAATCACCATGCCAGGCTGCATAACTTTTTTATAGACCCACAGTGGAGAGTTAAGCAAAAGGACAGGAGCCCTGACCCCCAACTCACCGAGTCCTGGATGCAGACCTCCAGCCGCCCATCCTGCACTACATAGATGCTGGTATCTGGCTCCCCTGGCCGGAAGACGCGCTCCCCTTCGTGCAGCTGCACAAAGACCATGTGTTTGCAAAGCTCCAGGAACAGTGGCTTCTCAAAGTGGCCCAGGACCCTGGAACAAGCAGAACTCACTGTGGGACGCCCTCCCAGGGAAGGTAGGCTGAGGGACAGCCTTTCAAAGAGGATCGAGGGACAAAAGCCACTGTCTCCACCAGCACTGAGGCCAGAGCTGCAGATCTACAGGTTTACCCAGACCATGTGGCATCACTGTCAAACAGAATTTTCAGCTTCTCAGATTCCCATCAGCTTAAAGAAGTTCTTGAGCAGTGGAAGCCAGACATGAAGACAGCCATGGAAGGCCACATGCCCTCCTCAGATGGGAGAGAGGGAAGAAGACTCAGACTTGCAGCAGCTTCTGAACCTGCCCTTCTCACACTCACTCTGAGCTCACACTGAAGCTGAAGACACTGAGAAAGACCTAGTGAGGAGCTGGTGGACACAAGGCTCTGCTGGCCCTGATGCTTCATGACCGACTCCATGGGACAGAGACCAACGACCCAGCAAGAGTTGCTGCCGACACAGGAAAGCCACATTCTGGAGAGATGCCACCAATGGCTGACAGTGGCTGCAGAACCTGTCCTACCCATGTGCTCTTACCGAACATTTTTCAGCATGTACAAAACCTCTGATGGTAGGTGAGAATTCTTCACATCAAACTCCGTGAGATCAGCCTCCAGCAGGGAGGGTGGCGGTTCTTTGGGCTGCAGGGTGGGGTATTCCTTCTTGAACCGCAAAATCCTATGAGGCAGAGACATACTCACCTTGAGCAAGAACCAAGGGGTTCAAAACCAGTGCTACAGGCTTGGGAAGTAGCTTAGTGGTCAGTGCTTGCCTAGTATGCATGGGACACTGGGCTTGATCCCTGGGCCTGAAACAGACACACGCACTCACATATGCACACACCCACGTCCCAAGTGCTCTTGAACCCAAGGGCACTCCATCTTTAGTGCACCCAAGGTAGGAGTCACAGCAGTGGTTAAGGACCTTTGTGCCTACCCTGGAGAGAACTCCCAGTACCTCTTGGCCAAAGACAGCACTTTGGTCCTCTTCCTGGCCCGCTGCCGGGGTGCAGCTGTGTTCCCCACAAGCGTATTGGGGAGTGTGCTCATCTGCAGTCAAGGGAGATGTGGGTCACTGGGTCTGTGACTAGCAAAGTCTGCACTCTCAGACCCAGGGGTCAGCCCTTAGGGCCTTGGAGAGGCTATCCACAGTCCTAACACCAGCTTCCAGGGGCCAGCTGTACCCTGCCCCACTCCTGGCCAAAGACACAGGGGACCTCACTGTGGACAAGAGCACCCCAACAGCCCCACATATCCATGCTGTCCTAAGAGAGTCCCTGCTGTCCTAAGCAGCCAAACCTCCACAGCTCCATTGCTGTACGCCTGCTGGTTTATGTGACCTTCTGAGGAAGGTGGGAGGAGGCTGAGGGGCCTGCTCAGCAGCTAATCAAGGGGCTACAAGGACCCAACTCAGCCTGTATATCCATCCCCAGATCAGGGTTCCTTAACCACCAATTTGTTCCCCTTTTTCCTGGAACTAGGAATTGAACTCAAGACTTTTGCACTAAGATATATCCTCAGGCCTCTTTTACTTACTATTCTGAGACAGGATCCCACTAAGTCACCTAGGCTGGACTAAAACCTGTGGTCCTCTTTACTTAGCCTCCCAGGGTGCTAGGATGATAGATGTGCACCACTACACTAACTAACTACCAATTATTGACCCAACACAGAGCACAGGGGTCTGTGTCCAGGAGGTCCTGAGACATGGTAAGCGAGCCACACAGCTTTCACCTCAGGACACACACATGGGTCCTCAGGGAAATCAGGCCCCCACGCCCAGAGAGCTGGCCCTTCCTCAGCACAGCTCCTCAGTCTCAGGGATGCCACCAGAAAGCAGCTATCCACTCTTCTTTCCTGTAGAGATCTGTGTTGTGTGGGGCTAACGGGGCCTCTGACCTCACACTTCTCAGACCCCTTCCCCACTGAAGCCCCTGCTGCATCCAGGCCAGATGGGCTCAACCCGAGGGCTGAGTTCAGTTCGGCTGGTGGAAGAAAACAACATACAGCATGACCCGTGACACCCCCCACCCTGGCACCCATTGGCAGGGGCCACAAAGCTGTACAGGTGGCATACACTGGAGCTTTGGCGCCCCAGGGGCTTGGGGCCTAGCAAAAGATCCAGGGTTCCTGCCCCAGGGTTACCTTCCTCATGATCTTCCGGCCATAAAACATCACTTTGTCCCTCTTCCGGAACCTGTACTGAGGTGTGGGCTGCACCTGTCCTGCGAGGATAGGAAGGGGCACCATGAGGTGAGAGGGGCCATGAGCTAATGTAATAGCGCCATGAGCTAATGTAATAGCACTAGCATAGCGCTAGTTCGGCCCTGGACAGCTAGTGCTGGGCAGCAGCTATGCCGCTGATCTGTTCCTTGCCCTGCGCTCAGACAGCACAGAGGTTTGTCTCAGAAATGTCTCTGATGAGACCAGAAGTTGCAGCTGTTCTTAGATGCAACACAGCCAAGGTCCAGAAGGGTCTCCCAGGAGCTCAAAACCAACAGTGCCATACACACACACACACACACACACACACACACACACACACACACTGTCCTCCCCCAGGGCCAGAAGGGTTTGAACCAAGATACTCACGAAATCCATGAACACTTCTGTACACAAACAAGATAGCAACACCCACAAAGGCAAGGGCCAGGAGGGCTCCAATCATAATCCCTGTCAGCTGGGCAGAAGAAGTCAAAAAGCTTGTTGGCAAGACCAGCCATGGCCATGGCCCACAGGGTCCCCCAGGAAAACTCAGTGGTTACCATGGTGGGCTGTGACTCCTCCAAAAATGACAGCCCCCAGGAGTGCAGGGTGGGGCCCAGACAGAGGCCAGCCTGGAGGGAGAGCACAGTCAGGTGGGCAGAAGGGCAGCTGGGCTTCCCAGACCTGGGAAGCGGGAGGAGAGTAGACAGCCAGACAGGAGGTCAGCAGCCTAGAGCCCAGAGCAAAGCAACCAGGCCAGGATGCCAAGGTGCACTGCATGACCTGCAGGGACACCTGTCTTCCTCAGGCATAAGGTGGGCTGCCACAACATATGCCCTGTGCACCATCAATGTGCCTGAGCCCTGGTCTCCGCCATCCACAAGGTGCAAACCAGGGGGCAAGTCCTAGGCATAAGAGAGGCCAAGATCTGGACACCCATAGGATCTGGGCTGCCAGCCCCAGGGCCCACAGGTGTCTCCACAGCAGCGGTGCTCAGAAAACCTGCAGGAGGCCATGAGGTTGCTGAGCCCTGCATTCAGTTTAGTCCCAGCTACTTGGAAAGCTGAGGCAGGAGCATCACTTGAGTCCAAGTAGTTCAAGGCCGGGCTGGGCAATACAGCAAGATCCCATCTCAAGGAAGGAGGGGAGGGGAAGGTAGGAAAGGAGAGAGGAGGGGAGGGAAGGGGGAAACCCCAAGGAACCATCTAGAATGTCCCCATGCCAAGAAGAAACAGAAGAGAAGGCTCTGTGCCTCTACCCTGCTCCTTCCAGGAGGGTGCTGACAGGGCTTCAGAAGCCCAGACCCACAAGAGGACAGGAGAGAAGGCAGGCAGGAATGGCACTAGCAGGAAGGCTAAGTGCGGTGCTGACAGGAAGCTGCCAGTTTGTGTAGGCTGGAAGTTGAAGAGAGACAGAAAGCAGCCAGGCATGCAGGGGCTCTGTTCCTCGTGCATCCATCGCTCCTCCCAGCAGCCAGGCACTGATGGGGCAGGGGAGCCACTGGCTAATCCTGTCCAGTTTCTACACAGGTACCAAGGACCAAAGCCCAGCATTCAGAGAGCCAAGTCTCAGACATGGCGATCCACCTTGGAACCCTGGAGAAGGGCACTCAGGAAGGCAACCCCAAGGCACTGTTTGGCATCAGGGAAGAATGAACGAGTGTCCAGAAAACCCAGTGTAGGCACTTGGTTTCAGAGACAAAGTCATGCATCCCTTAAGAACAGGACATTCTGAGAATTGCATCATCAGGTGATTTCACCCTGTGTGAACCTCTGTCCCAGGGCACATGTCCACAAAGGAGGCCTGCAAGGATCTCAGCAGGGACTACTGCTATGCACACTGTCCCCCAATGCGATGGGACTGACTTTATCGAAGCGGGGCTTTCGCTTCAGAATTGAAGCACCCAGCGTCCTAGTCCTCTACCCCAGTTTGACTCTCAAACAGCAGTCAGGCTTTCAAGAGGGCCAGGCCACAGCCCTACTTCCCCTGGTGCCTCTGAGCACTTGGGGGTCCACTTATCCAAGGAAAGGCCAGACTACTCCCACAGCCTGCGATGGTGAGCGTCAGCTTGTCTAGCTTTTCACTGCTGCTTTAACGGGTCTGTTTGCCCGGTTTAGAGACAAAGCCCTTTGGGATATGGCTACAGAGTTGTACTGAGAAAAAGACCCTGAGCAAAGAGAATGAAATCCCAAAGAGATGTGGGAAACAACTGTGACTTTAGGGTAAGAAAAGACACTAGAAACAATGTCCAGCATCTGTGTCCATGCTGCCTAAGCACAGCTGTCAGCAAGTGTCAGTCCCCTGAGGAGGTGCCAGGCCCCACACCAGCCCACGTTCTTCCTGCTCCAGGAGTCTGGGGTGAGGAGGAAGGTGGAGGAACTGCCCTCCAGCCAGCAGGAGTTCTAAGGGGCTTCTCTCAGCTTCTCTCCGGTCTGTGCACCTACCTCAGGGCAGACGCCTTCCTCTTCCTGCATGGCTGAAAAAAGAGCACAGTCCAGAGTGGGAGGACACAGAGGCCACTGCCTACTTGCCCAGCTTTCCTGTGCCTGTCCAAGTCACACTAGGTTCCCGGGGCAGCGCGCCCAGGAAGCTCTCCTGGAGAAGAGCGGCCTCTGGGAGAAGCACCCCTCCCCTTGCGCCTCCCGTAAACAGCGCTCACGTGGCTGGGAGCCGAGGCAGCGGCAACGGCCTCTCCCCCAGCAGTCAGGGTTGGAGCTACGCCCAGCGCCAGGGCCGGGCCGGGTTGGGACACGCAGCTGGGCCGGTTCCAGATGGGGCAGAGGGTGTGAGGCTCAGGAGGGGCAAAGCAAAAGGGCCACGGCCAGGCGGAGAAGGGGCGTGGACTGGACAGGGTCCCCGGAGGGCCCAGCTACCGGCTCAGGGCGTGACGGGGCTCAGGACATGGGTCTTCACAAGGCCTGGTCAGGAGGCCGAGAGCCGCGAGGGCAGCACCAAGGATGACGAGGGAGTGGCGGGGGAAGACACACCAAGGGGTGCGCCGGGCACAGGAGACCGGGGTCACCCCCAAGAGGGGAGGGGGACCGGGCTGGACGTGGAGGGACTCAGAGGGCGGTGGTAGGGAGATACCGAAGGCCGTGGAAGGGCACCTCAGGGCGCAGGGGGACAAGAGGGACACTGCTGAATGTGAGGGGACACCGCAGGGGGTGAGGGGGCACCGCAGGGGGGCAGGGGGGAGGGGGACGTTGAGGGGGTGCAGGGGACGACGCGGAGGAGACACAGCGGGGCGTGGGGGAGGTGGAGGGGGTGAGGGAGCCGTCCCAGGGGGAGGGGGACGTCGAGGGGGTGCAGGGGACGATGCAGGGTGAGGGGCAGATGGGGATGAGGAGGACTTGGGGGGTGAGGGAGACACTGCAGGGGGGAGGGGGACGTCGAGAGGGTGCAGGGGACGACGCGGGGTGAGGGGACGCCGCGGGGGGTGGGGGAGGGGGAGGGGGTGAGGGAACTTCGAGGGGGTGAGGGGTAGACGGGGGGATGAGGAGGACATGGGGGGTGAGGGGACACCGCAGGGATGAGGGGGACTCCACGGACCGACAGGGGACACGGGACGACGCGGGGTGAGGGGACGCCGCGGGGGGTGGGGGAGGTGGAGGGGGTGAGGGAACTTCGAGGGGGTGAGGGGTAGACGGGGGGATGAGGAGGACATGGGGGGTGAGGGGACACCGCAGGGATGAGGGGGACTCCACGGACCGACAGGGGACACTGTGTGGCCATCAGGGGACACTGCAGAACAGTCCCTGTGGCATTTGACGTCCTCGGCCCAGTCCAGCAGCCTGGTCACGGCGGCTGGGCGAGGCGGAGCGATGACGGGGGAAGAGGAGGGCGACGCCTCCTCGCGGGGCGGGACCGGAGACGGCCGCCTCCCAGCGCAGGGCGGCGACTCACCGGCCGGCCGCGCGCTCTCCACGCCCGCCTCCCCCTGACGTCGTGAACGTAGGCGCTCCCGGCGCCCCGCCCACCTCGCCACACATTGGCCGGGTCTCCGCGGCCCCGCCCCTCGCGGGTGCGCACGAGCGCGGCGGGGACCAATCTCAGTTCCCGTTGTTGCTCGGTGGCCGCGCCAGCCGGGAGCGCCGCGAGGTCTCAGACGGGAGACAGAGCTGAGGCGCGTCGGAGCTTACGCGGGTTCAGGTGCGGGCTGTGAGAGCCGCTGGCCCAGGTCAGTACTTTCGTTTGCATCTGGCACCGCGTCCCCTTCGCCTTCGGGATCCAGGGTCGTCCTCGGTCTTCCGCGTTCTGGGCCGGGGTGCAGCCTTCTCTCTGTCCTAGGGGTCTGGGATCTGCGCGGAGTGCACTGTTCCTCGCGTCCGTCCTGGATGTGGGTCTTTCTGAGCAGTCTCCTCCCACAGGCACAGCATGGGCTTCCTGACCGCAGTAACCCAAGGCCTAGTGCGAGGAGCGGACAGGATGAGCAAGTGGACAAGCAAGCGGGGGCCCCGCACCTTCAACAAGGGCCGGGGCGCCAAGGGCACGGGCTTCCTCGCCCCGGGCTGGAAGTTTGTGCAGGTAAAGGAACAGGTCCCAGAATTTATCGTCCCAAACCTGACCGGCTTCAAACTCAAGCCCTACGTGAATTACCGCGCCCCCGCGGGCGCAGACGTGCCGCTGACAGCCAGGGCACTGTTCATGGAAACAGTTGCGCCCGCTATCGAAAAGGACTTTAAGGAAGGCACTTTCGACCCTGACAACCTGGAAAAGTACGGCTTCGAACCTACCCAGGAGGGCAAGCTCTTCCAGCTGTATCCCAAGAACTTTCCACGCTAGAATCCAGTGATGACCGCCGTTTGCCTGTGAACCGGAGACTGCACTGACCGAGTGTCAGACTGTGAGTCCCAGAGAGGTGGGAGCTTCCCCGCGTGGCATTTCTATTAAAAGCCTTTACTGCTGTCTAGTGTTTGGCATCAGGTGGTTGACAGTGTGCCACGTGACAGATGCCGCGCAGTTCGTACAGAGGTTTCACACAACTGTGGCAACAGGTCTGCAGGCCTGCCCACGACAGGCTTACACTGTGAGAATTTACTAGGCAGGCCACCCTACGCAACACTGGCTAATTCATCCCCCAAAACAACAATTAATGTATTCTTTATAGACTCCAAGACAGTCGGTATTTTAACTGGGTGAAAAGTAACTGCCCCCTTGGAAAAAACCTAAAGACCAGGCTGCATAAGAAGCTGGTCCCAAACTGGTCTTTTTTGAGACTTGCTATGCAGTTCAGGCTGGACTCGAACTTGCAACAATCCTCTATTCTCCTGCCTCAACCTCCCAAGTGCTAAGATTATAGGCATGTGCCACCATGCTCAGCTCCAAGTTGGATTTTTTTTTTTTTTTTTGGAGACAGGGTCTCTCTATGCAGTTCAGGCTGGCCTTGAGCTCATTTTGTTTTTTTTGTTGTTGTTGTTGTTGTTTCGGTTTTTTTTTCCGGTACTGGGGATCGAACTCACAACCTTTGCTTGCTGGGCAGGCACTGTGTTGCTGAGCTAAATCTCCAGGCCCTCTTGAGCTCATTTTGTAGCCCAGGCTGGTCTCCAACTCCCAAAGATCCTCCTGCTTCAGCCTCCCGAGTGCTGGGATTACAGGGGTGCACCACCACACCCCGCCTCCAGGTTGGTTCTTGATGATCAGTGTGTCATTTCCCTCTTCAGTCACAATGTCTCAGACCTGCATTCCAAGAATACTTAGCTGACCCTTACATGAAATGTCCACACAAACTCTAGACTGGGTGTGGTGGTGCACATCTGTAATTCTAGCAATTGGGAGACTAAGGCAGGAAGATTGCTGTGACTTCGAGGCCAGCCTGGGCTACAAAGTGAGTTCAAGGCCAGCTTCAACTGTATAGTGAGACCCTGTCTCAAAAACAAAACACATACTCTAGAAGAGGGCCCAATAGGTTTTTATTTAAAATAAATGGGCCAGCTGGGCCTGGTAGCACACACCTGTAACCCCCCCAGTCCAGGAGGCTGAGGCAGGAAGATAGTGAGTTCTAGGCCAGCCTGGGCAACTTAGTGAAACCGTCTATCAAAAAACTGTAAATCAGGCTGGGGTATAGCTCACTGGTACAAGTCTAGCTGGAGGAAGGCTGAGGGTTCAATTCCTAGTTCCAGAAGTAACTCCTAGTGCCATTAGCTGGGAATTGCTCATTATAACAAAATTGTAATCAGTGTGGCCCACACTGGCATGTCCAGTCATCAGAAAATAAGACACGGGTAGAACTAACTGCCTGTCTGCTCTTCCAGTGCTAGTGTCTCCTGTGAAGAGCTGAGGACCCGACAGCTCGGGCTGTCAGTCTGGTCCCCATTCTCCTAGAGATAGCATTCAAAGTGGGAGCTGGATGGGTCACACACCTGACCTGTATTCCCAGTTGCTGTGGGTCCAGGACTTGAAAGCCCATCAGTTTGTTAATACAGTTAGTGCCCACACTACCTCCACCTGCTCCACAAGTATGACTTGAGGTGGCTCAGGAAGTACACATGGACCTCTTTCTTGTGTTCTACTCACAGCAGGAGGTGGTCTTTTCATATGCTTTGAAAGATACTTCAAGGTTGGGGGTGTATCTCATGTACAAGGCCCTGGGCTTGATCTACCACACCAACAGAAAATTCATTCAGTTACAAAATTACTTATGATGTTATAAAGTAACATTTTTTTCCAAAACAGCTTCATTTAATTAATACAAATAGTTGCTTAAATACATTATGAAGGGCTGAAAGTCAAAATGTACCCAGGAAACTTCAGTTTTGGAGCTGGAAAATCCCATTCAATGCCAAAAAGAATCACTCAGTCCATTCCCAGTGGCCCAGCTCAAAGATTGTCGCTCCTGGTGCAGGTCTCTGTGAGCTCTCAGGCTCTCTGAGCAGGTCTCAGGCTCAGCGGGCCTCCCATTTCCAGAGGTTGAGAGTGTGGTCATAAAAAGAGCAGGTAGCCAGAAGCCTGATATCAGAGTTCACCCCTTTGAGGCAGAGGTCAGAATCACAGAACTTCGCTGGGATGTGTGGTTGGCTGCTGCTGTTCCTCATGTCCTCTGTGAGCAGCAGGAGAAAAGAACACAGCTTCACCCAGCTGTCATCTCTGGCACCACCCTTGCCATCCTAGCCCTCTGTGTGCTCGGAGGAAGGTGCCAGTGGCTCACCTGAAACTTTCAGCCCATAGACCTGATTTCCCACGTCACTGTCGAGGGATTCAGAAGGCACTGGCTGCAGGGGACAGAAAAGGAGCCAGGACCAGTCAGCCCCGTACACCAGTGAGGTGGGCAGCTTGTGGGATTCCAAGACTGTCACTTCCTGCTTCTCTGGAGCAAGAGAGAACAGGACACAGCATTACCCAGGGGCCTTCGGATCAGCCAGGGCTGCAAAACATGGGCTCAGGGAGCTAGACCTCAGTCCATGCTCATAAGCAAAACACAAAGGAGTGGCCAGGTGGGAATGGAGAGACTGGTGAGAAACGCAGTACATGCATGGTACAGCTCAGGAGGACCTGCAAGCACAGTGCCAGTGACTTGGCTAGTGGGTCCAGAGCATGCAGGTTCTCTCCCCAGTGTGATCCCATAACAGCATCTTTCTGGAGAGCTCCTAAGGCAGCTTGGAGAGTGGAGGCAGGGCCAGAAATAGACCAACAGTTCCCATGGTGCACAGCTGCAAGGGTGCAGAAGAGGCATTCCGGCCGGAGAGAGAAAGCAACTGGCTGAACCTAAGCAGGTCTAGCACTTGCCAGGAGAGCCAAAGCAAGTCAAGGTGGTCCTTCAGTACCAGCAGCAGGTGAGCCAAGGAGCCTACCTGAACACCAAGCACTGTCAACCAAGACCTCTGATGTAGCTATAAGAACGGAATCCAGCCTGGGCACTAAGAAAGGCCCCAGGCATGCAGGAGATGCAGCCCTGGAACCAGGCTGGACTGCGCAGACCTCCAAGCATCCAGGATACAGGGAAAGGAGCTGAGCACTCATGGCTGCAGGGAGCCCCACACTCGGGAGCCTTCTCAGAGAATCTCCAGAGACAAAGGCTTCTGGGGAAGGGACAATGACACCAAACAGAGGGCCAGGACGGTTAACTGCAGCTGAGACTGAGGAATTAGGTGGGGCAAAGAGAAATCAGCAGTCAGTGTCACAGGGCTGAAAGTGTGGCTTAGAATAGAGCACTTGCCTGGCATGTGAAAAGGTCATGGACTTGATCTCTAGCACCAGGAAGGAAAAAAATTGAGATCCCATCTCCTCAGGAGGTTGAGGCAGGAAGATCATTTAAACCTAGGATTTAGTTCAATCTGGGCAGCACAGTGAGATCCACTCAAAAACAAATCTCCCAAAGTTAATATATTAGACTTTCTTACCAAAAAAAAAACCTCTTATAGACATAAACATACAAACCCCACAGTGGGAAAACTCAACATCAAACAAAAAATTTCCAGCACAAGTTGGATGGAGTGACACAAACCTTTAATCCCAGCAAACAGAAGACTAAGGCACGATGATTACAAGTTTGAGCCCAGCCTCTGCAATTTAGTATTTAGTGAGACCCTGTCTGATGGAGAGCACTACGAAGCAGCCCCAAGCAGGACTTAAATTAACCAATTGGCTTTCCATGTTCACTTGTGAATCTGTCCAAGGCCTAGGCTCCTTGTCTGGAAATGGACAGCAGACTCATAGTAAGTGAACCTTTGTGAGTCATTAATTCCTACTAAAGCCTGTAAAGGTGGATGAAGCCAGAAAGCCTCAAAGGTCAAGACAAGATCATAGCCAAGGACACCTGGATCCAATCTCAACTAGATAAAAGACTACAGCCTCAGGCATCTCACTCCTGGGTGGATTAACTTAATCCTTATTAAGGATTAATTTAATACCCTACTTGGAGAAGTCTTTGAATAACTCTACCCTTCTTGAGTACTCCCCTCCCTTCTTCTGATAAGCAAATAAATACAGAGAAGGTCTTGGTCTTATCCCTGAGAGAATCCTGTGAGAGGGCTTTGATCCTCTTGGAGCCCTGAAATCATTCCATTTGCCTGTTTTTATTTAGTCTTCACCATACATGTGTTTGGGAGATTGTGGACCTGATCAGCCCACAATAACTAAGGGATATTATTAACCTGATACCTGTCTCAAAATTTTAAAAAAAGGCCCAGGGATATAGCTCAGTGCAAAGGCCCTGGGTTCAATCCCCAGCCCTTGGGGGGGGGAGGGCGGTGGGGAGAATATCCCCAATTCAGAAAGAGCTCTAAAACCAAGAAGCAAAAAGATTAGGAACCAAAGAGAAAAGTAGGCAAAAAGACAGCAACATATGGAAAATAAAGAATTTCATTCTTAATTGCAGACACGAATATTTAAATTGCTGTCATCTATGAAGTGGCAGAAATCCCAAAGCTGGGCAGCCTGCACTGTGGGTGGGTGAGGCCACTCTGGTGCTATCAGGTAAAACCAGACTCTCATTTACCTGTGACCCTGAGTGCTCTCAAGGCAGTACCCCAAAGGATACCTCTCCAACCAAATGCAAGCATGTGCAAAGCCACATACTCAGGAGCCATTATTTGCTATTGTGAAACAACGGAAAAACCTATATACAAATGTGAATGAGTACATGAAGTGCTGGATAACATTAAAAAGAAAAACAAAGCCCTGATGAAACTGAAATGGAGTGACAGTATAATTTTCATCCTTGAGGTGCTGGGGATCAAACTCATGCATGCTGGCAAGTTCTACCCCTGAACTACAAGTCATGTTCCTAAGATTATTATTTTGTTCTTCCTTTTTTGAAACAGAGTCTCACCTCCTTTTTGTCCCCTGCAGCCAGTCTCACTCATTTGCCAATGCTGGTCTCAAACTCCTAGGCTCAAGTGATCCTCCTGCCTCAGCCTCCTGAGTGCTGGGATTATAGGAACATGCCACTGCACCTGCTAGATTATACTTTTGTTTTAGTACTGAGAATTGAACTCTGGGCCATTGTATTGAGCTACATTCTCAGCCTTTTTTTATTTTGAGACAATCGCATTTACTAAGTTGCCCAGGCTGGGCTCCAACTTGCAGTCTTCCTGCCTCAGCCTCTGAGAGATAGATTATATATTTAAGTGAAGTGCGCAAAGAACAAAAGAAGGGTATACAGAATGTTATTTGTTTGTTTGTTTGACATAGGGTTTGAATCCAGGCTGGCCTTGAACTCACTATGTAGCCTAGGCTGGCTTCAAACTCACAGGAATCCTCACGTCAGCCTCCTGAGTGCTGAGATTACAGGCATGCACCACCATGCCTGGCTTATAGAATGTTATGTTTTATAAGAAAGGTGAAATAAACAAATTAATGCTTGTGCTTATTTTTGCGAAAAGACACAAAAGGATTATAGGATAGGACAACCTACATGTTTGTAACTGAAAGACAATTATAGGGCTGTGGATTTAGCTCAGCAGCACAGCGCCTGCCTGGCAAGCGCAAGGTCTTGAGTTCGATTCCTGGTACCAGAAAGAAAAAAAAAAAAGACAATTGTAACCAAAAACTACTGAAATTTCTCACCTACAAGTAGTGTGTAGCAACAGAAGGGAAAAAGGAGGAAAACTCCCAGGGCATACATGATTTCTTTTTTCTTTTGGAGACAGGGTTTCACTATGCAGTTCAGCCTGGCCTTGAACTTCACTCTGTAGCCCAGGCTAGCCTCAAACTCACAGCAATCCTCTTGCCTTAGCCTCCCAAGTGCCACCATGCCCAGCTTAGATCTTGATTTCTAAACAGCATTCACCACTAAGATCCAGGACTCTCTGAAAAAATAACTGATTACAAGATTGGGAGTGAGAAAATACAAAATGAACCTGGAATAGGTTGTACCAAAAAATAAAGACTTGTTCAAATAAACAAGGGGAGATGCAAAGAAGAGATACCAGCCTACACAGGCTTCCAAAGGAAAGAAAGACTCCGGAACAGTTTGAGCATTATATGACCAGCAAAAACAGATTAGGACCCACTGAGTAACAGAAAAAAGAACCCATGAAGCTGGGATGGTGGTGCTCAGACAGGAGGACTGTTGCAAGTTCAAGGCCAGTTTGAACTACATAGCCAGGGCCTATCCCAAAACAAAACAATAAAATAAAATAAAAATAAACACAGGCAGCCAGGCGTGGTAGCACATGCCTGTAATCCCAGCACTTGGGAGGCTGAGGCAGGAGGATCATTGTGAGTTCAAGACCAGGCTGGGCTATAAAGTGAGCTGAAGGCCAGCCTGAACTGCATAGTGAGACCCTGTCTCAAAAAAAGACTAAATAAATAAATAAATAAATAAATAAACACAGGCAGACATAAGAGAAAAGAGGAAGCTCAATCTTTTAAAAGAATGCTAATCAACACAAGTAGAAAGAAGAGTCATGGGTTCTCACTGATCATAGCAATAACTCACTCAGGCAAGACTAAAGCCAGCGAGCAGCAAGCACTGGCATAGTTTCAAGGCCTCCCACACACAGCTCTCCATTATTAAAGAGGGGAACCTGGAAGCCAGGTGTGGTGGTGCATGCCTGTAATCCCAGCCCTCGGGAGGCTGAGGCAGGAACATCACCACTGAGTTCAAGGCCAGCCTGGGCTACATAGCGAGACCCTGTCTCAAAAAAACAGAGTGTCTACAGGGGAGCCCCGGCAGACTCCACCTTCACAAAGGGGTCAGAACTCATCCCCACTGTCAGGACCAAAGGCAGCCAGCACCTCGGGCAGGAGGACCAAGACTGCTGGCAAAATGTAGAAGTGAGCAGACAGGAACAGAAAAGGAGGGGCAGCTACACTGT
Organism: Chinchilla lanigera; assembly: GCF_000276665.1. Lineage (NCBI taxonomy): Eukaryota > Metazoa > Chordata > Mammalia > Rodentia > Chinchillidae > Chinchilla > Chinchilla lanigera. The sequence continues at coordinate 5,443,864 of NW_004955513.1, forward strand.
ATCAGCTGAATTGACTTTGAAACAAAAATGTTACCAGGCATAAGGGACACTAATGAGAAAAGGGTGAGCTGGGAGCAGATGGGAAAATGACACCTACATCATCTAAACACAGAGCCCTAAGACACAGAAGAGCACTGGCAGAAACCAGTGGGAAACAGACGTGGAGTCTCCAAGCCCCCACCTACAAGTCGACCCAGACAGTGGGCGAGGACGCAGGAGCAGCGGGCCTGAGCACGTGCACACACGCACTCTTCCTGAGCAAGCAAGGCAGCCTGCAGCTCCAGAAATCACAACCCTACACAGTGCACTAGTAAACAGCACCAGTCAACAAAGAGATCACAAGGGAGACTGCAAAATGCCTGCGATGACGAGAACAGAGATCTGACAAACTGAGGTGTTCAGGGTGCGACAAGCGCGGCACTTGAGTGCCATGAGCAGTATGACAAGACAGCAGACCTCCGATGTTTTAGGATGACAGATGTTCCCATCACCAAAGGTACAACAAGTGAGCGAGCAAGAAAAGGGGGGATGCAGAGGAGAGGAGCACAGCCAGGACAGATGCGGGAGGAGGCTGGTGGGCATGATGGCCGGGAGTGCAGCGACAGGACGCAGGACACAAGGAACAGCCTTGACCTTGGCGGTTTGTACTAGCGATGCCATGGGTATCCTTGGAAGTGAGGTGACTCCAGGAGCTGGGCTCAGCAAATGCAGGGCTCTGCCTGAGTGTGTGGGACACGGGCCCAGAGTCTACACCGCTCCCAGGCAAAAACTGAGGTGGGCTGCATGAGAGCGGCAAGGGGCCAAGCGGGGCCAGAGAGTTAGGGAACGCAGGAGGAGCTGGACGGCCGAGAGGAAAAGCAGGTGAGAGCAGGTGTGGAAACCAAGGTCTGGGTGGGTGCGGAGGGAAACAGTGAGTCTGGAACAGGAGGGGTGCAGAGCCCAGCCAGCTACATACCCCACGTACCTGTGACCTCACGGCAGTTGAGGATCGCAAAGCCTTGGTGCATGCAGGCCGCCAGAAGGAGGTCTCGGTGGAATGGGTGCCACTTGAGCCTCCACACCCCGCCCTGCACATGAGCATCTGCCAACGGCTGCTTCATGTTCCGCGTGTCCCACAGGAGCACGTGCTCATCATAGCTGGAAGCATCCGCCCAGGGCAGGTGGAGCCAGGGCTCAGTCCCTCCCCAAGGCAGGGCACCTCCCAGGAGACCCATCCCACTCTTCCCGACCCCTCTCTCAACCCAGACACTTGCACAGCGGGCTGTGGGCACCACGAAGGGGGCAGCACTCACCTCCCTGTGGCCAGGATGTGCTCCCGGTACAGGTTGCTCTGGATGCTACACACACCCATGGCATGGCTGCAGACAACAGACAACAGCTAGCTTGAGCACCAGTGGGGACAGGGGCCCACAGGCTGGGGCTGGGTCCCCACACTGCCCCTGGGCAGTTACCTCGAGCTGGTGAAGACACACGAGCCAGGGCTTCTGGTGTCCCACCCTTTCAGGAGGCCATCGTCTCCCCCTGTGTGGACATGGGCCCAGCGTCACAGCACTGATGGTGGGGCACAGCCGGGGGCGGGGCTGTGAGGTCCCTGGGTGACCATCCCTGAGGGCTCAGGATACCCTGGAAGAGGAGAGCCCCAGAGAAAGCAGGAACAGCCACCACTGCACCCATCTCAGACCTGAGGAAGGCTGGGAGGCAGAAGAGACGCGTGACACCCACAGGGTGGGTGCCAGGTCACACTAGCCAGGCTACCTGCTACCAGGCTCCAGCATCACAGTCCCACCTGCCCAGGCTGACCCCTACCAAAGCCGCCTACAGGGAGCAGCAGACTAGAGCACACGCCCCTGGGCTGCAATGGGAACTCCCTTTGTAACCCACAGGGAAAAGGACCCCACACTGGCTGGAAGGGAACCGCAAAGGATAAAGAACGGGTGCCCTGGTGCCCTGGCCCACAACCAGTCTGAAGAACAGCAACATCCAGACCCAGGGTGGAGGGTGGCAGCAGAGGGAACAGAAGAAAAGCTAAGGAGCAGGACCCACCGGGGAGGAAGGGAGAAAAATGTCAAGGCCTGATTACCCCCATCCACCGTCCGGCCACCACCCAGCACCATTTATCCATCCACCCACACCCAACACCTGGGGCTATGATCCGGGAAGAGAGGGCCAAGACAGGCTGACTAGCCCAGGAAGCTGCCTGGGATACAGGCAACCCCCATGGCCACCAACAAAGGCCTTGGCACGTGGGACTGAGCAGAAGAGCCTGCAGGGTGGGAAGACATGCAGGTCTTCAGCACCTGAAGAGAACGTCTCCACTACACCTCCCTGGCCCTCCCACCATCCTGGTGTTTACAAAAGAGGTCAGATTGGCCAGGCACACTGTCGCACACCGACCATCCTTGCTACTTGGGAGCCTGAGGCAAGAGGGTCACAAGTTCAAGGGCAGCCTGCTCGACCAAGTGAGACCCTCTCTGAAAAAAAAAAAAGGGCTACAAATATAGCTCAGTGATAGAATTTCCCTGGGTCCCATCTCCAATATGCCCCCAAAAAAGAGGAGTGGGAGTTAGCTCTTTACGTCAGCCCTTTGCAAATCTGGGGACTCCTCTCCTATCTTCTTTCAAAGCCCAGCGCCTCCACCTCCCATGAGTTACCTCCACCTGCACAAGAGGCACTCCCCAAAGTTGCCCAGCTGCTACCTGCTTATTCCACATTGGTATCCCGGAAGTACAAACCACCCAAAGGACCAAAGAATTCACCTGATTTCTTTCATGCTTCCTTTTCTTTCAGAAGGTAAAGTACAGCCTGAAATCAGAGACCAGCAGCCGGGGAGAAGTACGGAGACTGCGGCTGGCACTTAGGCTGAGCAGAGGCAGGTGGCATGGCTCTCTGTGGGAGAGTACCTACTGCTGGCCACACTGCTGTCTCAGGAAATGCAGTCTGCATGCAGATGGGCGACACCTCAGCCCTCACCAGAGCCTCATTCCCTGCTTCCCTCACCCATGTTCTTCATGGCGCCAACCGTGTCAACATCAGTGGAGGGACACTGACCTGAATACACAACTTCTGTCTGCCAGTAGTTGAAAGCAGCGACCCAGGCCTCAAAGCGGTGGGCTTGCCACATGGCCACTTGCTGCAGCTTGGGTGCCGCCTCGTCCAGCATGAGGAGGTGCACCTGCCCCTTGGAGTCACTGCTGATGATCTTCAAGGGCTGGTCACTGGGCCTGGACATGGGGAGATGAGGGAGCTGTCAGCTTCCACCAGTGACATTACCACCATTCATCCAGCATGCTAGGACTTTCCTGGTTTTCAGATCAGGGCTAGTGTAAAGACAGGAGCCAGTCATCAGAGGAAAGCCTGAGGCCTCTCACCAAGCCTGCGCCTTACCTTCCACGCTTCCCTGTGGACCAATCCAGTGACAAGGCCAGACGCTCCTCCCCCAGTGAGAGGCTGGACCAAGGCTCCAGGAGGGGTCTGCTCTCCTACTGGAGAAAGGAGCCCTGAGCCTTGCTCCCAGGCTCACTCCCCGGGAGGACACGGCACATTGCCAGCGTGCCACATGCCAGACACCGGGCAGGGCTGAGGACCCTGGTGCTCACCCCAGACTTCCCCACACATGTGACCTAGGGACAAGACGGTCTCTCCCAGACACGGTGCTGCCTCTGTAGGCTCTGAGGGGCACATGCTGGGCACCACCCGGCCTCTAGGGGACCTGGCCCATTCAGTCCCCAGAGATGGGCACAGTGGGAACTTTCCTCATCTTCCATTTCAGAAGCCACCAGAGCCATTCAAATGCTACTTCTCTTGTCTAGGACTGGTGGGTTTTGTTACCTGAACACCTGAACAGTGGTAACGCCATCAGCAGCCACCCAGTGGGATCCAAGGGCCCTTCCTGGATGTACTTGCTTCTGCCTGGAACCTGGTCTTGGGCCTTTCCTTCCCTCATCCCTAGAATGAGCGACTGCTCTAGCAGGCCTGAAGCCAGGCCCTTCCTGCCCAGGCCCTTGACACCACAAATTAGCTCAGGGGACTTTTGCCCAGTTCTACTGCAGCATCTGCTGGTATCTCCCAATTAGCACATGGCCAGGGACAAGCAATGTAGTTTCACTCAGGAGGATCCCTGCTCCCCACCATTTTTTGACAGACAAATTCATTCTGCCAAAGCACAGGATCAGATCACTGTGAAACCTCAGAAATCAATCACACAGGAGCCGGCTGCCCCCCTGAGAAACCCACTTTCACAGGGGAACACCACTGCTGTTCTCAGCCCCACATCAACCCTAGACATCCCTGCCTTACTGTCCCTGCACAACCTCAGGCTACGGAGTGAGCGGATTGTCACTGCAGCTCTTCTGCAGGGTCACGGGAGGTGATGCCTCTCACTAGAACCCAGAACAAGTGAAAGCAAACTCTGCACCTTCTTAGCATGTTCAAGACAATTCCAGCACCAAACAGACAACTTCAGGAAGCTGTCTAGCCCTACAGCCCATCCCAGCCCAGCCCTCTCTACCCACAGAGCCAGGCACCTCAGATCCCACCAGGCGGAGCAGCTCTACAGAACCACTGGCATCTGCCACAGCCAAGACGCCACAGCCGGCCACCGGGACGTGGCACCTGGGGAGAAAGTGCACCGTCAGAACCCAGGGTGAGCTGCAGCCAGGGAGCATTACCATCTTGGGATTTTTCACTTAGTTTCAGCTCAAAGCCAAGTTAAAGCCCACGGACTCTACAGCCGGCCCACAGGGTCCCTGGCTTATGAAGGCAGAGCTGCTGTTGCCTCTCGGACTGACCTAGGAAACAAGGGCAATGAGCCCAAGGAAGCATCTACCTGACCACCTACCAACAGCTGGTGGGCCAGCAAAGAAGGGACCACAGCACAGGTGTTCCCCGTCTTGCTAAAAGCCCTCAGACAACAGGCCCCATTCCGCGAACAGATAGATGCTCAGCACAAACGCCAGGCCGGGTGGGGGTTACCCGCGCTACCATTTCATGTCCAGCACTCCAGCCGTATCCCTCCTTTGGACCTCGGCCAGAGGGTGAGCAGGGTCGTCCTCACTGAAACTGTGCAGGCAGACGCGGCCTAGACGGACTTGCGGCTGCCCAGCCAAGTCGGCCTAGGAAACATACACCTTCTCGGTTACCCTGACAGGCACGCGAGAAGCCGGGGAGCCGGGCAGGCTTCCAGAGACAGGCTCCGTCTAGAGGCAGAACCCAACCTGAGTGGCCCGAGCTCTCCCCGGCTCTGATCAGCAGTAATGTGAGCTCTCTGGACCCGGCATGCAAAGTTGCTGCATATCCCAAGAAGGCCCCGACAGCCGAGGAATGTGCGGGGCCAACACGGTGCTGGGGCCGCTGGTGCTGGTCGCCCCCCACCCCGCTCCCAACGCGCCCCCCGGTCCCCAGTCCTCAGCACCTCGTCCCCGGGGCTGCGCAGCTGGTAGGTGCCGCAGGCGAGTAGGCGCCGACAGCCCTCCAGCGGGCACCACTCCACGGTATCCGCGCTGAGCTCGGTGTCCACGGCCTGCAGCTCCCGCAGCCGGCTACCCGCCATCCAGCCGATAGGACTCCACGCCGCCCACGCCGCTCCCGTCTCCTTCCGGGGCACAGGGCGGGGCTTCTGCGAGCGAGGCCGGCTGGGCGGGGCGGAGACGGGAGGGGCTGGACCAGGGCGCGGAGGAGTGCCCGATAGACCGGCCCGAGGCGGGGCTGCTCAGAGCAGGCCGCGGTCTAGGAAGGGAGCAGGAAATAAGATTCTCCCTCTGAGGCCGTGCAGATGCCTCGAGAAAGTTGTCGGACCAGCCGGGCGTGGCAGTGCACCCCGTAACCCCAGCTTGGGAGGCTGAGGCAGGAGAATCGCGCGTTCAACACTATGTAACCAACACTATGTAGTGAGACTAAGTAGTGAGACTTGTCTCAAAAAAAAATTCCCAGGCTCCACAGAATACCCTTGGTTCAGGTTTGGCCCATTGCACATTTAACTGTATCCTTATAGATATGCTGAAATCTTAACCGCCAGGATCTCAGAATGTGACCTTTGTTCACAGCGTGTCTATGGAGGTCAAGCTGAAATGAAGCTTTAGCCTGGGCAGGCCAGGTGGCCCACGCACCTGTAATCCCAGCACTCGGGAGGCTGAGGTAGGAGGATTGCCCTGAGCTCTAGGCCAACCTGGGCTACAAAGTGAGTTCAAGGCCAGCCTGAACTGCATAGCGACACTGTATCAAAAAGACAAAAATAAAATAAAATGAAGCCTTAGTAGTAGTCCGAAACAAAGGAGCCAAGTCACTCCCTTCCTTCCGTTCAACTATAAACATCACAGCACCCTAATGGTTACCCATGCTTCCATAATCCCACAAGAAGTTGTGTGAGCCACTCCATTCAAGCCTAAACACACTACCACCCTAGGTATTACTCAGAATGTATTTAGGAGGTCCTACAGATGCTCACATCAGCAGACAGGCAGCAGGAGGCACCCAGCACCAGGGATGTCTGACCCTATAAATACTGGAATTACAAAGCCCTTTTGCTGGCTGCACTCTCCTACCTGTTCTGCTGCTGCCCAGAGATTTTCAATAAACTTAATAGATACTACAAAGTATATGCTCAATTCTTTCCTTGCCATACACAAGAACCTGGACCATTTTGGCCCACTCAACTGCAGCATTAGGGTGGAGCCTGGTGGAATGTGACAGTTATCTTTCTGAAGAGGGAGATCTGGACAGAAATGGAAGACCAGGGACACACAGGACCATCATGTTGTGGCCCTACAGGCAGCTGGACAGAACTCCTGGCCTCCAAAACCCTGAGACGATTCTCCCTATTGTTTCAGGCCAGTTTGTGGTGGTGACACCAAGACAAAAATCCAGGGGAGGGGCTGGGGATTTAGCTCAGCGGCAAAAGCGCCTGACTGGCAAGCGCAAGGTCGTGAGTTCGGTTCCCTGTACCAGAGAAAAACCAAAAA
>NW_004955513.1:5450920-5458967 GCF_000276665.1 Chinchilla lanigera
AGGCTGAGGCAGAGCTGTGACTGGAAACTCAGCTGTAGGACCAGGAGGTGGACAGCAGCTGAGGCAGAAGCAGTGAGAAAGGTGGGGACGAGTGGGGCACTCAGACCAACCTCAGCCTCCCGTGTTACCACAGGACACTGAGGTCAAGCAGCCCCCCACGAAGAGGCACGCCCCACTCACCCTGGAGCCCCTTAACACTCTCATGGAACGGCTATGATGTCAGGATCCTGAGCAGGAGAGGGGGTCCACGGTACCATGTAGGCCAGGGAAGCAAACAGCCTGCAGACCCCATCCCCCCAAGGCAGCATCACTCCCCAACACATCCAGAGCCCTTCCCCTGCTGGTGGGTTGTGAGAGCTGGGCACTGCTTGCCCAGTGTCACTTTCTAATGAGGTGAAGGCAGGGTAGGCAGTTGTATTGGGTTCCCAAGCTCCAGCAAACTGCACCTGTAGGTGATTATGCTGCCATTAGGATTTCAGCATGTTTCTCTAAAGCCTTGCTACAGACCAAAGGCCACCAAAGGGCCACCTACCAGGGACAGCGAAGACCCTAACGTGGCAGAAGTGCTGTAAGTGGGCAGGGCAGTGGAGGTGGACCTGTGCCATGTGTGCCACAGCAAGCAGCTTGCATCACTGAAAGAGCTAAGGTTCAGTCAGCGGGGCAGGGCAGCCAGCCGTGGCGGCACACCCTGCAGCCTACCACTGAGGGAGGATGACACAGAAGCACCACAGGTATAGCCCAGCCTGGGCAACTTAGCCGAACTGCTGCAAGCTGAACAGAAGAGCTAGGGATATATCTTAGCACACAGGGCCTGGGTTCAATCCCTGGTTCCACATACAAAAGTGGGAGGGTAACAGGAGCTGAGCCCTACTGTTTAGGTGTAAAGTATCTGAAGTATCCTGTGTCCCAGTGGGGCTTGGGAAAGTGACTGGATCACAGGTGTACCTCACAGTTCATAGCCGCATGTGTTCTTAGGAGGTAGGGTCTGGTAGGTGAGTCACTGGGGGCCTGACCTGGAAAAATACACTCTTGTCCCCAGCTCCTCCGCTTCCTGGCTACCATGGCTGAGTAGCCTTCCTGTGCCAGATGCTTCTCCATGCAGTTCCTGCCTGGGAGCCAATCACGGACTAAAACCTCTGAAATCCTGAGCTGAAACAAACCCTTCCTCAAGTTGTAGGCATCAGGTACTTTGGCCTAGTGACAGGAAAGTAGCTGAGACACAGACCCACACAGGCCCAGGCTTAATTCCCTGTGAATGCCGTGTGGAGGAGATGCTGAGCAGTCCTTAGATGCTGCTCCCAGAAGGTAAGGAGAGAAGACAGGACCCGTCCAGACTCTGGGGACTCAGCACACTCTGCTCCTCAGAGGCCCACGTGGACTGAGGGGCCAGTCCTGCCAGCCCAGGCCACATGGCTGACTCCATGCTGCAGCCAGCCTGAACCTAAACTGCATGGGGAGAGGACAGAACAGCCAAGACGGAGATGGTTCCACCCTTTACTCTGCCCTCTCAGACACGACCTGTGCAGGCCACCCCACGGGCTCCCACTGCCCGGGACAGAAGCTCGGCTATGTGACAGTCTCTAGACATGTGGCCGACTGTCTGTCATTAAAGGATTACAGCAAGTGATTCTATTTGTGGTTTCTAACCTTCCCCTTGTCTCCCCCCCAAAAAAACTGTACATGAGTTTACAAACATATTAACATATAAATAATGAGAAACGTCCTGGGGAACCTCCCCTTGTCTCTGCTGGAGATTAACACTGGAGGGGCGCTGTCCCCACAGACTGTGTGTGCCATAGGGAGTTGCATGGTGGCTGTTCTGGACCAGACACTGGCTTCCTCAGCACCTCCAGATTCAACCGCCGGTCTCCGCTGTGTCCACGGAAGAGCCAGAAGCCATGAGCCCGCAGCATGGCAGCTCCACTGCCCGTCATCGCTCCGGCTCAAGCTCATGCTGGAGGGGCCGCTTCCTCTCCCGACAGTGCTTCTTGTGGGCAGGCCAGTCCTTCTGCTGGCACTGGGAGCCGCAGTACCGGGCTACCTGGCAGCGCCCACAGATGTTGAACTCCCGGAGCTGAAACACAGACCATTGGGGCTTCACTGTCATGTTGGGGGGTACCCACATCTTGGAACCTGGATGGGCCTGGCAGAACCCCATGCCCTGGCTGGGATGCACTCAGTGGCAGAGTGCTTGCCCAGAACGGGGGGCCTGGGTTCAATCCCCACACAAGCAAATACAGAAAGACCCATGTCTGGGGGCAGGAATGCCCACCTGGGCAGCATAACACCGAAGGGGCAGCCACCCTGATGGGAGAGCAACAGAAGCACCCAGGGTCTGCTGGATGGAGCCTAGGCTGAAGGGGGGTGGCAAGGTGGGTATGGTGGGCAGCAGGGGCTCTGTGGCACCTGCTTCTCGATGGCCGTGCAGGGCGGGTAGTGGCATTCATAGTAGGTGCAAGAATTTTCCTCCTCTTCCACCACGTCCCCGTTGGCATTATAGTACCGGGTCACGTTCAGGACCGGGAACTGCTCCTCTATTGGGTCTGTGGGAAGTTGCTGGATCGCAAGCCAGTACAAGCTCTGCTCCCTGAAAGAAAGCAGAACCTCAGTGTGTGTGTGCGCCCGCCAGACCAGGTCAGCACACAGGCCAGTGTGACACCAAGACACTCCCACCCAAACTATGTGCCAACAACTGGATTCAGGCTCAGCACTCCACCCTCCCGCCGGCTCTCTCTGCCCAGTGCTTGTGACCGAACATGGACATCACAACCAGCCCCGAGCCTGTGAAGTCCCCGAGAGCCCACAGCAGCCACCCCCCCAACAGTGCAAGCTGCCCTGTGACCCTCTGAAAATGCTTCTTGCTCAGGTGAGCCAGAATTACAGTAAAAACTGAGGTCTGGAAAGCACATGCTGCAATGTAAGGTCCAAGAAACAGGGCACCCAACCCCTGCCTGTGCTTCAGGGAGGCACAGCCTATACCCTGGGAGCTGTGGAGCTGATGAACCCATCCCTCTAGCCAGCCTGCCCTCAATGTGGCTGGTAGAAGGTCCAGTGTGTGGAAAAGACTCTGGCTGCTTCTTGAGCCCTTCCATGAGGCCCTGCAAGACAGCAAATGCTCAGGAGCACCCTCTGGAGGCAAAAGCAGAACACACACCATGCAGGGGCTGAACTCATCACCCCACCATGACCAGTGCTCAGTGAGAGGAAAGCAGAGCAGAAACCCACAGCCTGGGAAAAGCCAGCCTCCCTCTCCCAGGCCACACGGGGGCCACAGTCTGGGCCAGCAGGGACTGTACCCCTCAGGCCATCTCTGACTAGTTCTCCTAGCCTGGGGCTGGAGCCAGAGGCTGACCACACGCTCCTGCACTCTAAAACCCTGATAGGTCCTGGGCCAACCCAGGCCACCTGCACCACAGGAGCTGCCTCCAAGGCACAGCCCCCTAGGACTCTTCCCCAGCAGCCACAGCAGGGCCCTAACCCACTGTGCCTAGCTTATAACTGCCCATCTTCCAAACAGGTTTGTAACTGCCACTACCGTGTCTGTGGCTTTAAAGAGGATATTCGGAGGGGTAAAGGTAACACACAGCCACGGACTGGCCGTGTCACAGCAGACATGGGCTATGCTGGTGACAGGAGGAAGGCTGCATAGAGCCAGGGGGTCTGCTGCTGCTGGTGTCCACTGCGATGCTAGGAAGAGCTCCAGACAGTACAACAGTACACAGGAGGTAGTGGCACTGTGCTGGCTCTCTGCACTCCAGCCAGGGCCAGTAAGTGGCCACTTTCTACTTTAGCCAAGTTCAGCTCAGTTTCTCTTACTCAAACCTAAAGTCCAGACTAATATAATCCCCAAAAGGATTAATAGCCTACTCAACTTTTGCCGGAGGTGGAGATCCATCCCCATAATCCCAGCACTCAGAGAGGCTGAGACAGGAAGATCCCATGTTCAGACCCAAACTGAGTATGTTAGCCAGACTGTCTCAGAACGAAAGTTTAGGCCAAGTGTGGTGGCACACGTCTGTAATCCCGGCACTCAGCAGGCTAAGGCAAAAGGATTGCTTAGAGTTTGAGGGCAACCTGGGCTACACAGTGAGCTCCAAACCAGCCTGAACCACTAGTGAGACCCTGTCTCAAAAACACACACACACAAGTTTAAACCAGGTGTGTTAGTACACATCTATAATCCTAACACTGAGGCTGAGGCAGAAGGGTCCCCTCTAGTTTGAGTCCAGTCTGGGCTACATAGTGAGTTCCAAGCCAGTCTGAACACATAGCCAGACCCTGCCTGCCCCACCCCCCACACACAAAAACTTAAAAATGGGTGGAGACATAGCTCAATATTAAGGCCCTGTGGAGGTGGGTGGGGGAAATAAGAAACTAAGTGTCAAAACACTGGCATTAGGGCAAGAACAAAAGCAGCAGCCAAGGCCCTCATTGGCTCTATCCTCACTGTGAGGTCCACGTAGATGTGATAAGGGCGTAGTCGCAAGACACCCTGTAGGCCTAGCGCAGTGGCCCAGGGACCATCCCCTCACAACACCCACCATCTCAGGGCTCTGGCATGACCCAGAGGCAAAGACTATGAAGGTCCCCCATATGCCCCGAACCTTGAACCTTAACTGAGCCTGTCACCTGTCTGCTACAGCAGTCAGCACAGGCGATATCAAGAAAGGCTGCATTAAGCAGCCAATGACACAAGTGGGGCTGGGCACCTCTGGGCCTAGCTCACTCCTAAACCCAGTCCTGACGGCCCTGGCTCTTCCCAAAGGCTGCTTGAGTCTCACAGCCAGGCTGGTCCTGGGCAGCAGGTCCTGCGCTGCCAAATGAGAAGCTCATGCAGTATGCGGCTGTCAAGATCACGGAGAGCCGGGCAGAGGCCATAAGGCCAACCCTCCGAACCACAGTACACTTGCTTCCTTCACACCACAAAGGAAGGCTTTCCCAAAAGACAGGACAAAGAGTACACAGAAAGAAGCCCCAAGGGTGTGGCCTAACGCTGGCCCCCACCCATCCCATCAGCTACAGGGTTCCCAGAGCCAATCGTCACCCAAGAGAACCATCAAAATTCCTCCCATGCCCATGAAACCAAAGGACTCCACACTTCAGGGAAAAAAAAAAATATATCCTGCAGGTCCCAAGGGACACAGAGATGGCAGGGGCAGAGCAGGAGGCACTGCTGGGAAACCCACCTCTGTTTGCTGGAGGTCTCCTCAGCTTTGGGTCGCCAGCCCCATGGCACCAGCTGCAGGTTGTCCAGGCGATTGTCCACAGTCACAGCATTGAGATGCACCACCTGAAAGCCGGGAGCCACGCCACCCCTGTGACGCTCCCTAGAAAAAGACAATTCCCTAGAGTGCCATCTCCACGCCTTGAAGGTATTTCTGCTTAGACAAGTCTGCAAGTCCAACAGAAAAGAAACACCAGCCACAGGGCCTGTACTGCCCCATCCAGCTGATGGGGAGGGACACTCAAGGAATGCCAAGAGAAACCCAAGTCCTTGCCCAGAGAGGACAGGGACCACAGATGATTTTACCCTGGATTTAAGGGCTGGACAAAGACAGCCACAATGGAACCCAAAACCCACCTCCACATATAGCTTGAAGTCAAGCTCTGCACCTGAGTAGTCCCCACAGCCAAGCCCCACTGTGCACACCGAGGAAGGGCTGTGTCCCACTGCCAAGTTCAGCACAAGCATGAAGAAAGAACCTCCCTCTCCAGAAGTAACCCCCCCAGCAGAAAGCCCACTCAGTGCCACTATATGCACATTCACCATTCTTTTCATTAGTGGCAAGCACATAAATAACTCCCAATCCAGTCAAGGTCAGTTCAGTGCTGCCTGCTTGGGGCTCCAGTGCCTGCAGCAGCCCATGCCCACCACAGCCCAACAGGAGCTGGTGGCAAAAAGGCAGCCGGAAAATACCCACCATAGCAGCTCATGGAGGAGCCTGCCCGATCCCCTGCCTCGGTTTTTGTCGAAGGCATATGCAAATATCTTAGCACCATTTCCATCTGCATCTACTTCCATTCGAGCCTGAAAGGAACATGGAAAGGTCCGTTAAAAGCCTCCAATTCTCAGCTGTATTTCAAATCCCACTTAGGAAAATCAAACAAAGCTGAGTGTGGTGGCATACACCTGTAAGCCAGCACTCTGGGAACCTGAGGCAGGAGGATGCCAAGTTTGAGCAACCTGGGTAACTTAGTGAGACCCTGTTTCAAAATAAACAATAAGAAGCAGCTGGGGATATAACTCAGCTGGGTTCAATTCCAAGTAACTGAGAAAAAAGAAAGGAAAATCAAATGAAATGGACAACCAAAGGGATAAATTGCAACCTGGAGACTCTAGGGGCCTCCAGGGGCTCCACTGACACAGGGCACAAATACTATTCCTAGGTCCCAACTCTGTCCTTCACTCCAGCAAGAAAACCTCATGACCAACCCCCTGCAAAATACTGTGGACAAGCTAGAAGTAGGGGTGCATGTCTGTAGCTAAGGGAGGAGGACTGAGTTCAAGGCTGGCCTGGATAATATAGTAAGACTTTGTCTTGGCCAGAGATATAGCTCAGTGGCCTAAGTGCCTGCCTGGCATGCGCAAGGTTCTGAGTTTGATCCCTCCTACCAAAAAAAAAAAAAACAAAAAAAAAACCCCAAAGACTCTGTGTCTCAAAAAAATACCAATAAACCAGGGACGCAGCTCAGCAGCACAGCACTTGCCTGGCAAGCACGTGGTTGCATCAGTTCCCGGTACCGGAAAAAAAAAAAAGAAAGAAAAAAAAGAAAGGTACCAATAAATACATAAATAAAGCCAAACCCACGGACAGAAACTTCTCCATCCTTATAAAAGCCCATAACTCAGCAAGGGTGAAACATTCATGGACAAGTAGCGGCTACAGAAGTGTGAGTCACTGAGAGGAAGAGTCGAGTAGGACTATAGACCAGAAGACCCACAGCTGTTAGAAGCAGAGCAGAGGCTCTTCCTGAAGACCCCTAGGAAGGGGCTATGGCCTCAGGGCAAAGAAGACAGAGCAAAGAAGGAGGCAAACACACCATCCACTTTAGCAGACATCCAATCACAGGCACGACAAAATGCAGCAGTTTCAAGAGCAACAGGTGAAAGTGAGAAAGACCAGTGTCACACGGGGGAGGGGGTGCTGTGTGGAGCCTGGCGTCTGGCCAGGGTGGCACCCATGCCCACAAGGTCTCGCACAGTCCGAGGTCGGAAACTCACTCCTGAGCCCTCTCAGGACCCAACCAAAGCAGCATGGATACAGAGGCTGCCCTCACCTCAAAGGAGTAGCTCTCCACCAATGGGATGTCCTGTTCGTCTATCAGCGTGTACTTGGTCTGCAAATCAACACACATCAAAAATTACACAGAGGAAAGTGTGAACACACTGACAATTACAGCTCTAGCAGCACTAGCTGCATCTTTTCAGATCAGCAGGTGGGGGCCTTGCTCCACCCCGCTGGCCCTGGGGCGGACGTGTTCAAAGCCAGCGGAGGGCTCATTTTTGTCTGCACAGTGAAGCGGATTCCGGCTCCAACAACTATCCATACAGAACCAACTCTGACAGGTTGCACAGAACTTTTCCGCACCAGCGCCCAGAGAGGGTTTCAGTGGAGTTCCGGGACAGGCTGGCACCCCACGCTGGGCAGCGGCACACGTGCTCACTGGATTACCTTCTCAGCCTTCTGTCTGAAACGTTCCCAAGAACAGCTTTAGGGACTAACATTCGCGCCTGGATTCCTAAGTTGGAAGGGGTCTCAGACCGCCTGGTGTCTCCCGCTCCCTAGTAATAAGGCCTCAGCAACCCTCCTCCGCCCCAGCTCACTCCGGTTCTCTCCTCGGGTCCGACCCCGCTTCCCTTCATCAGACTTCACCTGCCCAGCTCCCTTCTGAGCTGCGGCCACTGTGAGGGGCCGGACAGGTCCTGGCTCGGGTTGGCTGGGCCTCCGGGCCCAAGAGTGCCGCAGCCACACACGTGCGGGGGGCGGGGGCCGGCGAAGAAGCGGCGCCGCCCCGCGTCCCGGCCCCGGGAGCTCCGCCCGGCCCG
>NW_004955513.1:5459537-5473996 GCF_000276665.1 Chinchilla lanigera
CGGGGGAGGGGCGAGTCGGGGGCGGCGCCTGCGCGGCGGGCCTAGGGACGTCAGTTTCGCGGGAAGCTTTGTGCGCCGGGTGGAGGCGGGAGCCCGCCCGACTGCCGCATCTGGACCTGGGCCGCCTGCCTCCGCCACCTCGCAGGCCCCACGACCTGCTCTGGCCCGCCGGGGTCGGCTACGGGTGCCCGTTCCGGGCGGCGCCAGACTCCCGAACCTGGCGATCTTCACCCCCGGACGAGCTGTCCGGGTCTCGGCACCAGCTCCCAAAAAGTCGAGACCCGCTCCTAGTGGGGCCGGTGTTTGGCGGAGAGGAGGCCGCGTGGCCCTCAGTCTGGCTCAGGATCAGCCCCGCCGATCCGGGGACCCCAGGTCCCAAAGTGGAGAACGGCCCCGCGGGTGTCCGCGAAGGGTGTTCATGAGCGAGGCAGGAGCCTCATCTCCTGGCCGGGAACCCAGAGCCGGCGGGAGAGGGCCGCCGGCAGACCGGCGCCTGGGACCAGCCTGGGCTTTACTGCTCTGAACCCCTGTCCTGCAGGGAGAGGGGAGGAAGGGCTTGATAGGAGCAGGTGGACGCCCCCCGCAGTGGAAGCAGTGCTGTTAGGGCAGGTTCCCCGGAGGTTGACTTGAAACCAGGAATCATGTCCACCTGGCTTGAAGAGGAGATCCCAGAGCCAGGCAAGGTGGCAAACCTTGCCAACCTCGTCTAAGGCCTGAGGATCACCGAGTTTCAGCCAAGTCTGGGCGAATCAGCCACTTAGTAAGACCTTGTCTCAAGACAAAAAACAAAGAATGGGGGGATGAAGCTCAGCACGAAGGCGCCTGGGTTCAACCCCAATGCTGCACCCCAAAACAAGGGGGTCCCAGGCAGGAAACGCCAGTTAGGGTGGAGGCAAGGCAGGGGAGGGATGCCACCAGCTATCAGTCCAGTTGGTGTGCCAGAAACAGGAGAGGAGGGGTCATCCTCAGGGTGTCAGCCCCAGGGTGGAGGAGCAGTGGTGCACTCCCCCTTGCTGCCCCTAGGCCTTAGGCTGCCCTGGTGAGATGGTTTCTTGGCTTAGGCTCCAAGCACCTGAAGCATAAGGAGCAAGAGGGTAAGGTGCTCCTGGCTCGAGGGCTTGGCTGCCGTGCCTACCATTCCCTCCCCTTGGGTCTGCGAGGGCAAGCTGGGTCACTGAGAAGTGCTTCCTTTCTAGTAGCGTTCATCTCCCGGTCAGCAACGCCTTAAGATGAAGCTCTTGGGGCCAAGGGTATAGCTCGGTGGCAGGGGGCCTGCTTGGCAAGCTGGAGGTCCTAAGTTCAATTCCCGGTTCAAATAAATAAATAAATAAAATGCTCTGCCCCCACGTCCCCTCCAGTGGCTGCTTAGATTCCCTGCTGCCTTCCACAGTGGCTCTTGAGAGTTGTCTGTGCTTGAGTCTCCTCTTCCTACATAGAGAGCCGGGGAGCTTGTTTTCTAGTACTTCATAGCGGACCACCACAAATATGGTGGCATAAAAAGTGCGTATTTATTATCTCAGGGCTCTGTGGGTTTATGGGTTTCTCTGGTCTGCCCACCAGTGTGAGTGGATCGTCTCCAGGCTCAGTCGGGTTGCACGTGGTTGTGTGAGATCCCCACTTACTGGTGGTTAGCAAGGGGTCATTTCGTAGCTTCTGGAGGGGTACTGCCATCATCAAAAGCCCCCACATCATTCTTTCACTCTAAATCTGACTCATTTCTCTGGTCTTCAGCTAAAGAAAGTTTTCTGTTTGGAAGGACTCGTGCCAGGCATGGTGGCACACGCCTGTAATCCCAGCATTAGGGAGGCTGAGGAAGGAGGATTGCTGAGAGTTCAAGGTCAGCCTGGGCTACAAAGTGAGTTCAAGGCCAGCCTGGATTATAGCAAAACCGTGTCATGGGAGGCCTACTGTTAAGGGTCCCAGTGAAGGGGTGGGCAGGTAGCACCTGCCATGGAGGACTTAGCTTGTGAATGGACAGCTGAGAGTGGGTGCAGGCCCTGAGTTTGAACACACGGATAGGTTTGGACATAGAGAGGGGTGACACACTGGCTGCTGGGAACACAGGGTTGTAGGAGGCCAGAGCAGAAGCAGGAAGTCTCTCTGGGCAGTGAAAGTGGTGCCCAGCTAGAGCCAACATCATCTGGACATGGACAGTGGCAGTGGTACACATGTTGGGTGGGCCTGGTTGTGTTGTAGGAACAGCAAACCCAAACTCAGTGGCTTAGCAAAGTGGGTCTATGAATGCAGGCTAAAGGGCAGAGCTCTCCAGCTTGGGGCTGAATCTGGTATCCTTATTGGTTATATCTAAAGCTCTTAGCCTGCTGCAATAACAGCATACTTAGACCAAATAATTTGCAATTAATAGAAATGTAGCACTGAGCCTGCCTGGCAAGTGCAAGGTCGTGAGTTTGATTTCTGATTACCGCCCCCCAAATGACTACAATCAGAAATGTATTTGGCTGAGGATGTAACTCAGTGGTAGAACACTCACCTAGTCGGCCTGAGGCCCTAGGCTCCATCCCCAGCACTGGAGGAAGGAAGAAAGGAAAGGAGGAGGGAGGAAATGTATTTCTTACAGTTCTGGAGGCTGGAAAACCAAGACTGAATTGTTATAGATTCAGTGTCTGATGAGGAGGGCATGCTCTTTTCAGAGACGACACCTTCTTGCTTTGTCCTCACCTGGAAAAAAGCAGAAAATGACAAATTCACTCCCTCAGACCACTTTTTTCTTTTTCTTAAGGTTTTATTATGTTGCACTGGCTAACCTCAAACTCTGGATCTTCCTGCCTCAGCCTCCCAAAGAGCGGGGATTACAGATGTGCACCACTGTGCCCAGCTCCTAAAACCCTTTTTTTTTTTTTTTTATAAAGGTTCTCTCCTATCATGAGGGAGACCTTGTAAAGACTCCACCTCTTAATACTATTGCCCTGGTGATTAAGTTTCACTGTGAAGGCTAGGGATATAGCTCAGTGGCACAAGTACCTGCCTGGCAAGTGCAAGATCCTGAGTTCAAGTTTCAGTACTAAAAAAAGAAAAAAAAAGCAAAGTTTCACCATGAATTTTGTAGGGACACAAGCTTCAAATCGTGATGAAGTCACAAAACTGTGTGAGAACACTGTGGAAGAAAAGGTGGACAAAGAAAAGAGAGACCGAGCCCTGGGCACACCTGTATCACAGGAGAGGGACCAGAAACAGAGTGACCAGGAGGGAGCTCCAGGGCAGGCAGAGGGCGATGAGGCACAGTGGTGTGGGAGGTATCAGCGTCGGCCACAGGAGTGAGTCTGTGGGTTTGGCAACCCTGGGCCACGCAGTGCCTTGACAAGGACAGTCCGGGTGGAGGAGCTGGTTCAGTGAGTCAGGGAAGGGAAGGATGCAGATTGGAAAGCAATGAGCAGCTCTTTTTGTTTTGTTTTGTTTTGGTTTTTTTGAGACAATGGCTCACTACAAGTTCAGGGTGGCCTTGAATTTGTGGCAATCCTCCTGCCTCAACCTCCTGGGTGCTGGGATTATAGACATGCACCACCACGCCTGGCATGGTCAGCTCTTCTGAGGATCCGCTGGAGGGGTGCACAGCGGAGGCTGCAGCTAGCAAGAGGGGTGCCTGCACCAAAGAAGAAAGTAAACATGCCTGTCGTTTGTGTCGTGGGAAAGGAACGGCATGTCACTCTCCTGTGGGAAAGAGGCGTGGAAAGGAGACCGCAGCGACACCAGAAGAGCAGGGCAGGAGGCTGTGGAGCCAGGGTTCACACAGCAGCGGGGCCTGTGCAGGGCTGTGGGCCTGGGGCTGGGCAAGTGGGGGCTCTGTTTTCTCACTGGAGAAGTCAAGATAGGAGTCAGTGAGAAGAGCAAGTGTCAGGGTGCACAGAGGGCCAGGAGGGGCATGACTGCTGCTCAGGGAACGAAATGACCCTGAGAGTTGGGGCGGGGGCAGGAGCAGGGAGCCTCGACCCAGCTCAGTCTGGGCTCAGAGAAGACCAGAGGAAGCGGGCTGGGCTAACTGCGCCTATGCTCCTGCCAGGAGGCTCTGGAGCAGGAGGAGCAGCTTAGGGAGTCTCGGAGTGAAGTGGGCTTGGCCACCCTTCCTGCAGGGTGAGCAGGGAGAGGACCCAAGGGGCCACTGGAGTCCAGGCATGGGGGAGAGGGAGCAGGAAGGAGAGGAGTGGGGCCTGAACCCCAGGTCCTGTGATGGGAGGTGGTGGACGAGGGGCTGGTACACTAGTGGGGACTTTGTTTCATCTTCCCACTGACATCAAAGACCACCCCAAACTCAGCTGCCCAGTCAGTGTTGCCCCGCCGCTCGCCTCGTCCTGCAGGTGGGCTGGGGTCACTCACCCCGCACCATGTGTGGTACACTGTGTTCCTCCCGGGTTGCTTGGCCAGGACTCTGACTGGAGCACCTCTGTCCTAACTGCTTTCCTAGTTGCTTGGAAACAGTACTCGACACCCATAGCTCACATTTCAATCCATAGGCAGCTCCCAGGCAGGGCAGCATGGCAGAGGGACCCATCTCAGAAGGGTTGCTCACAGGACGGTGGACAGGAAGCTGAGAGTAGAGGGAAGAGCCGAGGAAGGAGATCTGTCCTTCCAGGTCACCCCCACAGTGACCTGTGTCTCCTTTTGTTTGGGAGAGGAATGGTGTTTGAGACAGGGTCTTCCTTTGTAGTCCAGGCTGGCCTTGAATTCACAGTTAGCCCAGGCTGGCCTGAAACTCACTGTGATCCTCTTGCCTCAGCCTCCAGAGTGCTGAGATTATAGGCATGCTCCACCATGCCTAGTAACTTGTATCTTCTGACTGGGCCCCGCCCCGCAACAGCAAGTCAGCTGTAAGCACATACAACCCAGTCACCTCCCAAGGGTCCCACTATGATCAGACAAGGGCTTAGGAGGAAGATATGTGCCACAGCAGGCGCCATTTCTCCACATGCCTTCCTTCTGTGCAGCACCTCACACCCTGCATTTTTCCACATGACCAGCCTAGATGGCCAGGACGCCTGCACAGGCCAGAGGGTGTATTCCAAGGGAAGGCACACATGTACTGGTCTCTGATGGAATCATGCTCACAAGTGTCCCATGAGCCCAGGCAAGTCGCATACCAGACCCAGTGTCAGGGCAGGAAGGCTCGACATAGCCCTGTAGGTATCCTCAGAGGCCCCTGTGTTAAAGGATCGGTCAAGCTGGGAACAGCAGTGCACGCCAGCAGTTTGGGAAGTTGAGGCAGGAAAATCACAAGTTCAAGTCTTGTCTGAGCAACTTATCAGGACTCTCAAAATATAAAAGAGTGTGGGCACATAGCTCAGTGGTAAAGCACCTTGGGTCCAGTTTCCAGTGCATGTACACACACACACACACACACACACACACACACACACACAGGGTTTGGTTGGCAGCCCATGGCGTTTTGGGGAAGAGGAGCCCCATAAGAGGCCTTCCAGCTGCACTGTGTGTGGCCTCTTTTCTTTCCTTTGGTTCCTGGCCATGAGGCAGCAGCTTTCTCTGCCACACACCAGTACTATAACGAGCAGCCAGCCACAGGCCAAATGTTAGCATGGCCATCTGGAGCCCGGGTTGAACTTCCACCCAGGGTGGATTGTCTCAGGTATTCTGTCACAGCGGTGGAACGCTGACAACAGGCAGCGTTACTTAGTGTGGGGGCCACCAGCGCCAGCCTGCCACAGTGCACCCTGCAGCCCTGAATGACTAGTTCCACAGGAAAATCATGCTCCATTCGTCCTAAAACCCCCAAGGGTCTTGTCCTGCTAAGCACAAGAGGCTGGAGGTCCAGTATCTCCTAGTTTGCAACAGGCCAAGGTGTGGAAGAGGCAGTGTGGGTGTGGCTCCTTCTGCTCTAGACAGGATGTGTTATTTGCCCCCTACACCCCACCTGAACCCACACCTTCACAAAATTCAGCGGTGAAGCAGGACTGCAGGCGAGGGGACACCCTGTTCAGACAGGAGGCAGGCACCCCATCAACACTGATATGTAGCAGGTCCAGTGCCAGTCCAGACTCTCCTCCAGCCAGTGCTGCCTTGCTCTGAAAGGGTTCCCTAGTTCACCTTCGGTAATTCTGGCTTTGGGGTGGGGTGGGCTTGTTGTCACTATTAGTTGTTGCTTGGGATTCCCGGGTCCAAGCAGGACCTCACATGTGTGGGGCAAGTGCTGCAGCTGTCAGTGCCCAGCCTGTCCACCTGTCCAGCCGTCCTCAGCTTTGCTCTCTGGATTCACCCTTTCTTTTCAGCTGTCTATGGCTAAGCTGCTTCATCAAGCCTGCTTCTTGGCCTTGGAAAATTGTGGGTCCTGCTGCCCTTTTGATTTTGAGTTCTTCCCTTTTAATTCAAATATGACTGTACTCACTTCAGCAGCACATATATTAATTCAAATACTACCTTTCAAAATGTTTGTACATGCTCCATGCATGAAAGCATAACTTGCTCCATAGAGAAAAGCTGCTACCAGTGGCTGAGAGTTCTTTTCCCCACTTCAGACGGAAATCACAAGTAGGCTGAATGCAGTCGCTTGTTGGTAACAGCTGAGACTTGGGTGCCGAGGCTCTCAGCACTTCCACTCAGCACCCTCCACACTGCTGTCCTCATGGCTCTCAGCAGCTTTCTGTTGCTCTCCATTATTCCCCTCTGTCCTCGGACCGCTGGCCACCCACTGTATGACCAGCTCACTTGATGCTACCAGCAAACTTTAGGATTACCAGCTCCTTGTACAACCAGTTCAGCTACTCTGTGTGAGATGCTGTGACAGGGTACAGGGAGACTGGTGGCATGGAAAGAGTTTGGCAAGTATGCGCAGTGACCTGACAGTGGCCCGCGGGCCTTCTCTTTGGCCCTGGGTAGGGGAGGGTCTCTTCACAGATTGCCGACGTTGATGCTGCTGTAGGAGTGGCGTCATCCACACTGGAACCGTACCTGAAGCTTGCTGCAGCCAAACCAAGTCTCTGAGTTGCTAGGAGGCATTCGTTATGGCCATGGCCAGCTGTGAGGCTTTTGAGGTGGCCAGAGCTATCAAAGATGGCAGAATAAGCCAGGTGTGGTGGCACATTACTAACCCAGTACTCGGAAAGCTGAGGCAGCGGGATTGCAAGTTTGAACCCAGCCTGGGCAATTTAGTGACTAAGAGAAAGTCTGTCTAAAACAAAGGAGAAAAAAAAAAGCTGGGAATGTACCTCTCCAAAGGCCCTGGGTTCAATCCCAGGGATACACACACATCATAGACATAGAGAGAGGCAGGGGAGAGAAAAGAAGAAAAAGAAGAAGCAAAGGAAGAAGAAATGGAAGGAGAAGGAGAAGAAAGAGAAGAAAGAGAGAGAGAGAGAGAGAGAGAGAGAGAGAGAGAGAGAGAGAGAGAGAGAAAGAGGGGGAGAGTTGGGGGAATAAAAACTATACCTAGGAGCCAGGTGTGGTGGAGCATACCTGTAATGCCAGGACTCAGGAGGCTGAGGCACAAGGATTGCTGTGAGTTCAGGGCCAGCCTGGGCTACATAGTGAGTTCAAAGCCAGCCTGAACAGCATAACGAGACCCTGTCTCAAAAAAAAAATCTTTTTTTTTTTTTTTTGGTCTTTTTGAGACGGTCTTGTTATGCAGTTCAGGCTGTCCTTGAGCTCACTTTGTGACCCAGGCTGGTCTTGAACTCACAACGATCCTCCTGCCTCAGCCTCCCTGGTGCTGGAATTACAGGTGTGCACCACCACGCCCGGTTAAAAATCCTTTTTTTCCTGAGGAAGAAGTGGTTGTGGGTGCCGCTGATTTCGGTTGCTTCAGATCCTGCTCCTGACTCACTGCTGGTCGCTCCTGCTGAGGAACAAGGCAGTCAGGAGGCTGCACTGCTGCCTTGGTTTTTAAAGATACTAAAGACACCTATGGAACCTGAGGTGGCGATTTACTGCATTAGGATTACCCTCAGCAGCCATAATGTGAAATTCCTGGAGAAAGTATGTGCTGACTTGATCAGAAGTGCAAAGAAAAACAATCTGAGTGAAAGGACTCATTCACATGCCTATTAGGACCTTGAAAATCCCTACAAGAAAAAACGCCTTGCCAGGCGTGGTGGCACACACCTATAATCCTAGCACTTGGGAGGCTGAGGCAGGAGGATTGCCATGAGTTCAAGGCCAACCTAGGCTACATAAGTGAGTTCAAGGCCAGCCTGTACTACCTAGTGAGACCCTGTCTCAAAAAAAAAAAAAAAAAGCTTTCAAGACATGGGGTCGTTTCCAGATGAGAATCCACAAGCTACTCATGAATTTGCACAGTCCTTCTGAGATAGTTAAGAAGAAAACATCCATTAGTGCTGATCTAGGAGTGGAGGGTAAAGTCACCATCACAGATGCCTAAGGTAACTGCTTTAATAAATAGATAATCAATTGTCAATGAAAAAGTGGGAGACTTCTGGGAAGATACTGGAGTGGCAAACAGCAGAGGAACAGCCTCTCTGAGATTTGGTATCCAGATGCCAGAATACAGCAACACAAGGACAAGAAGAAGGAGGGAAATGGGTCCCTGAGATGCAGCAAGAATTTAAAATGAGAATTGAAGCCTGTGGGGAGAGCCAGGAGAGAGACCTCAATGCAAAAGAAGCAGGTGGAGAACAGCACTTTCTCCACGAGCCCTGGCTCGCTGCACAGGAGAACGGGCTCGAACCTGCAGATGCACGGTGACTACCGGTGAACTCAGAGGCCTCCAGGCAGACACGCCAGTGGGACAGAGCAGTGGGCGCAGCAGACCGCAGTGGTTGTGAGTCCCCCAGGAGAGGGCGATCGGCCGGGAGCCATCTTGGAGAGGGGCCATCTGAGCTCGGAATTCAGAGCAGCTGCAGAGTCCATCGAGCGGCTCCCAGTGAGATGGAGCCGAGTTCAAGACGCCAGGAAGTCCAAGTCCAACCTGGCAGGGAACCGAGTTCAAGCCGGCAGAAGACAGCAGGCCGAACAAATCTGGCTCCAGCCTCAGCCAGAAACCAGCCTGAACTTCAGCGGAACTAAAGGTGCAGGCTTCCTGGGATCGTCCACTGCCCCACTGTACATCTACCACCGGCTTTCTGGGATTAATCAACACGGGTCTGGGCTCTGTGTGCCCACTCTGTCCACCAGTGGTAGCAGAGGCACACACTGAAGTGGACATCTTTTCTTTTCTTCTGTTTTATTCTTTTCTAGTTTTTTGTTTTGTTTTGTTTCGTCTTCTTCATGATCGTTTGTTCTGGTTTTTATGAGTGTGAACATAGCCTCTATTTTTCTTGTTACTGTTCTGCTCTGGTTTTGTTTTTATTTTGTCCTTCTCTCTTTCCCTCCTGTCTTTTTACCGGTTTCCCAAAGTTCATGGAATCTTCCTTTATCCTCCAGCCTTGATTCTAATCTCTTTCTCTTCTATTTCTCCCCCAATCCCTTTTAAACTTTCTCCCCTGTGAGGGCAAAACCACCATATTGCGGATATATTTACTGTATAGAATTTTCTGATTTGTTTTAGATTTTGTTATATAACCACAAATCTAGTTCATACGATTAAAGGTGGCAAATTAATAGTTGCCACTTTGTCTTTTTCTAGGCTGCATTTGATGTTATTACTGATTTTACTACTTTAACCAAGGTGACATAATTGTTCTAATCTGTTATTCTTCCTGGTATGCCAAAATTGAGATTGCCTAAGGGTCATAAAAGTACTGTAGGCCAGTGCCAAAGAGGCAGGGGCTAGGCCAAATAGGCAGCAATTTCTCATCCCCAATAAATCGAAGAGGTAGGATCTTACAACATACTCAAAACTCAAAAGCCAGCTATACCTGGAAGACATCTCTGAGTAGTAGTAATTTCCTAAGGGCTCTAAATACTAGCAATAAGGTAGGCATGGGGGTATATATCTGTAATCCCAGCACTCAGGAAGCCTGAGACAGGAGGATCGCTGTGAGTATGAGGCCAGCCTTTGCTATATAGTGAGTTCAAGGCCAACCTGAACTACATAGTGAGACCCTGTCTCAAGAAAATGAAAATAAATAAATACTAGCAATAAAGCTATCTGCCATAAGCAATTTACAAGCATCAACCCAGGAATTAAACAAAAAGTACATATAAAATGAGAAGACACTTAAGCAAGATGAACCCCAGACTTGCAGCTCAGAAAGACAAATCCGGGGGGCAATGAGGTGGAACAATTTAAAAGCCACTCACCTGGACTGTCTGAAGTGGTAACAGCAGAAGTAATAAAGGAGATGTATGAGGCTCTAGAAAAAAATAAAATCAGAAATAACTTCTCAGATTAATTCTAGAGATGGTGATCTTAGTGAAAGACATGGTTAGTGACCATAGAGCAAATACAGATTTTAAAAAAATAGAGGAGTTTAGGAAAATGATGGTAACAAATGTCCAGCATAGGAAAAAAATGGAATCCACAAAACAGATTCAAACAGATAATCAGGATTAAACATTCCATTGAAAGTATATGCAGTAGAAGCCGGGCGTGGTGGTACATGCCTGTAATCCCAGCACTTGGGAGGCTGAGGTGGGAGGATCATTGTGAGTTAGAGGCCAGCCTGAACTGCACAGTGAGACCCTGTCTCAAAAAAGACCAAAAAAAAAAAAAGAAAGAAAGAAAGAAAGAAAGTATATGCAGTAGAATGACCCCCATGTGAGGACATAATATCAGATATAGAAAATGGGATTGCAGTTAACAATCATGAAAAGAAAGAGTTCTTAATAATAGCCAAGGATCACAAGGAATCAGTCCAACAGCTGCTAGATGATGCAAAGAAGAATAATGCAAGATCTGTTAGAGTCAAAGTAAAAACAGGAGATATTGCTGGGCATGGTTGCACACGCCTGTAATCCCAGCACTCTGGAGGCTGAGGCAGGAGGATCGTTGTGAGCTTGAGACCAGCTTGGGCTACAAAGTGAGCTCAAGGCCAGCCTGAACAGCATAGTGAGACCCTGTCTCAAAAAAGACCAAACAAACAAACAAACAAAACCCCAGGAGATAGCACAAAGGATATAAAAACCTGTTCATAGAAGTAATGGCAGAAAACATCCCATGCCTGGAAAATAATTTGACATAAAGGTTAATAAGGCATGTAGAACTCCAATGAGCCATGATTTAAAAATCTACAGCAAGGCATATAATAACCAAGATCACAGAAATTCCACACAAGGACAGAATATTAAAAGCTAATAGCTTTCTTTTCTCTCTAATAGAGAAAAGAAACAAATCACCTACAAAGGAAAGCCCATCAGAATCATAGCTGACTTCTCAACACAAACCCTCAAGTCAAGAAGAACCTGGAGTTAGGTACTTAAAGCCCTAAAAGAAAACAACCTCCAATCCAGATTGATGTAGCTAGCAAAACTATCTTTCAAAATTGGTGGAGAAATAACATACTTCCATGGCAAAGAACATCTGAGGAAATTTATGACCACCAAACCAGCTCTCCAGAATGTTTTGAAGGACACATCTTAGAAAGAGATAACAAGGGCTATAACTCCATGGAGCCTAACAGATGAATCCACCAAGTAAGGCAAGTAATTAAACAGAGGGGGGAAAAAAGGAAACCAACAACCCCAAAATAACATGACAAGAATAAGTCAATATATATCAGTTATGACAATATAGATTGTCTCAACTCACCAATCAAAAGAAACAGATGGGAAGAATGGATCAAGAAGCAAGATCTACAGCCAGGCATGATGGCGCATGCCTGTAATCCCAGCACTTGGGAGGCTGAAGGAGGAGTATCATTGCTAGTTTGAGGACAGCCTTGGCTACAAAGTGAGCTCAAGCTCAACCTGAACTGCATAGGAAGACAAAATTGGTGGAGAAAAAAAACCAAAAAGCTGGGGATATAGCTTAGTAGCATAAGTACCTTCCTGGTAAGTGCAAAGTCCTGAGTTTGATTCCCAGCACAAAAAAAAGAAGAAGAAGAAGAAGCAAGATCCAACAATATGCTTCATACAAGAAACATATTTAATTCAAAAAGAAATTCAGCAAATATTAACAGACAGAAAAAAATCAAATAAACACTAATACAGTTATAATGGGGGACTCTCAATACCCCACTGTCACAAATAGACAGATCAACTAGACAAAAAAATCAAAGAAATATCAGAACTGAACCAAATTTTTTTAACAAATGGACTTAGTAGATATCTAGAGAGTATTCTACTTTACAGTATCAGAATTCATGTTCTTCTCAGCTACACACAGATGTTTTCCAAAATAGATCGTATACCAGAGCACAGAACATGCTTAAGTACATGCAAAGGAATTGAAATTATCCCATGGATATTTTCAGGCTATAGTGCAATGAAATTGGAAATCAATAGCAAAAACCCCCCACAAACTCTATAAACACATGGAAATAAAATAACACCTTCCTGAATAATCAATGAGTCACAGGGGCTGGGGATTTAGTTCAGCAGCACAGCGCCTGCCCGGCAAGTGCAAAGTTGTGAGTTCAATCCCCAGTACTGGAAAAAAAAAAAAATCAGTGAGTCACAGATGAAATTAAAGAAGACATTAGACTTTTCAGCCAGAAGTACTCCTTGGCTCAGTGGAGTTCAAGATGCTGATAAACATAAGGTTTGGTGCTTGAAAGAACTGGTGAAGCTCTTCAAGTAGATAAGGTGTGTTTGACTGTGTATGCAGAGTACGGGTTTTGCCCAGCCCTGCTATTGTGGTAGCACGGGTGAATTTTGAGACAAGCCCAATTACACATAGGAATATATATCTGAGAGTTTTGTGCCTCTGCCCTGTAGTGCATTTGGCCCCATAGAAACTAACTTCTGTAGAATTAAATTTCATTATTTAGTTTTTTTTAAATCAGCTATCCCTAATCTGAAACTACTTTGATTCATATGCTCTACAAATGTGACTGAGACCAATTTATTAAGGTCAGAACAACTCTAATTAGCTATTTCTTAACTATTTAAAGTATCTTGCTTTTTTAAAAACATGGTCTTGTGTATGTATGTGCAATAGATCATTTTAGTGATCAGAGTTTGTTCTTTTGGCAACATGAATTGATTCCAAGAGATCAGGGAAGAGCTGACTGCAAAGAGGCAAGAGGAGCTTTTCTTTTTTATGCTTACATCTTGTCCCACAACTGTTCTACTTGATTATAGTGGTGGTTACATGATTATGCATTTGTCAAATCTCACACTTGCTGGGCGTGGTGGTGCATGCCTGTAATTCCAGCACTTGGGAGGCTGAGGCAAGAGAATTGTTGTGAGTTCAAGACCAGCCTGGGGTACAAAGTGAGCTCAAGGCCAGCCTGAATTGCATAGTGAGACCCTGTCTCAAAAAAGACAAAAAAAACAAAAACAAAAACAAAAACAAAAAAACCCTCACACTTCATGGATTTTGCAGAATGTAAATTGATACTTCAATAAACATGGCTTTCAAAACAAAACAAAAAGGAACAAATTAGTGTCTACAATTAAATTAGAATGCCAATACAACATATCAAAATTTATGGGACACAGTGAGATCAGTCCTGAGGGAAATTTATAGTGGTGAATTCCCATATCAGAAAAACAGAGCAAGCTCAAATCAACAACCTAATGTTGAACCTCATGCTTCTAGAAAAACAAAACAAGTCAAGTCCAAAGTTCATATGAGGGAGGAAATTATAAAGATCAGAGCAGACATTAATGCATTGGAGACTAAGAAAACAATACAAAGAATTGATGAATTCATGAGTTTGTTCTTTGAAAGATTAGATAAAACTGACAAATCTTTAGGTGACCTTACAAGAAAAAAAGGAAAGAAAAGACTCAGATCCATGCAATTAGGAATGAAAAGGGTGAAATTACAACAGATCCTGAAGAAATCCAGAAGATCAATAATTACTTTGAGAACCTGTGTTCCAATAAGATAGAAAACACAGAAGAAATGGACAGATTCCTAGACACATATGAATTACCAAAGCTGAATCAAGAAGATATAAATATTCTATTTTTTGATATAAATATTCTAAATAAACTCATATTATTCAATGAAATTGAAGATGTAATTAAAAACCTACCACCAAAGAAAAGCCCAGGCCCTGACAGATTCACTGTTAAATTCTACAAAAAATTTAGAGAAGACCTAATGCCATTACTTTTCAAACACTTTAATTAAATTGAAGGAAAAGCAATACTTCCAGATTCATTTCTAGAAGTAAGCATTACACCGATATCAAACCAGAGAAGGATGGGAAATATTAAAAGGATGATACTAATAATCCCAAGCTCCTGTTCATCCCTTAGGGAAGTATGTAAAACTAGCCATTGTGAATTTGTGGTCACCAACACTTTCTAGCTAATGGAGCCACCTTGAGACCATACTCTTAAGTGAAATAAATCAGACACACATTTTTAAATACTGCATTATTTCTCTGGTGTGAGAAACCGAAAGTGTAAATAAGGACCAAAATGTATAAAAGATATTGGGAAATGGGAAGAAAATATTCAATTGGAAGCTGGGCGTGGTGGCGCAC
>NW_004955513.1:5474461-5478872 GCF_000276665.1 Chinchilla lanigera
CTGAACTACATAGTGAGACCTTGTCTCAAAAAACCAAAACCAACCAAAACATATACACATCAAAAACTATCTCTGGGAGAATGGGGTCCTCTGCTGTTTCAAAGGAAATTTGATATACCACATTTGTTTGAGACACTCTTTTTACTGTGGGTTACAAAGCAGTGCTGAGGGAAAATCAACTCGGTGTTCTTAGAAGCCTTCTTTTGGTTTGTTTTTGTTTTTGTCGTTTCTGTTTTAGTGGTACTAGGGATGGAACCTCTCATTCTGCTACCTCCTCAGCCCCGCCCCTTTTTAAAAAAACTCTGAGACAGGGTTTCTCTTATGAGTTATCTAGGTTGGACTCAAACTTGTGATCTTCCTGCCTCAGCCACTGTGTGTGATGGGATAACAGGCACAAACTGTTTCCATACTTCTTCCTGAGTTCAGCCTCAGAATTCCTCTCTCTCGGGTATTGGCCACTGGATAATCAGTCCCACTTTCCTGAGGCCAGTGTGCTGTACAAGCCCACGCTAGCCTGGGGACGGCCCATGGGAAAGAGACCTGACCTCCAGCCCAGTGGCAGAGGTATGAGTGCAACAGATAAGACATCCCGGACACGGCCCAGCTTTTAGGATAAATGATAAATCGGGTGTTGGTTAGGTGACAACAGGCGGCTGAAATAGCTAGGATCACTCATACAGTTGCAGTCATCTGGGGCCTTGACGAGGCTGGGAATCCAGGACGGCTGTGCTCCCAGGTGCTGACGTCCTTGCCCTCCTCTCTGGCTCTCTCCTCTCCTCTCTCTCCTCTCTCTCCTCTGCTCTCTCTACTGGGTAATGAGATGTTTTTACATGGCAGCACGGGGCTCCTATAGACCAGCCTGGGCTACAAAGTGAGCTCAAGGCCACCCTGTAACTACCATGGCATCTCCCTTGTGGCAATTCTGTGAGGCAAAGCGACTCCCCTGGCCAGTAGGATTCCACAGGAGGGAGCAGTGCCTACTTCTATTGGGAGAAGCAGCACAAAAGGATGAAAGGAGTGGTTGGCAGACGTCCTCAAAGCCCAACTAGCAGGGACGGGAGGGAACGCCCGTGGTTCGGAGGAGGGTGAGGAGAATGAGAGGCTGTACCAATCGGCATTCCTATTTCCTGTATTTCATGATGCTGTGAGATCCTGGAGTGGTGCTAACTCTGGAGAGACTGCCCCTCCCCAGCTCACTGATTCCTAGAGAGCACAAATGGCTGGGCTGGGACCATAATCTTCACGTACAAACCAGCCCTTGCTGAGCCTGCAGCTCCACCCACCTCCTTGAGCAGACTCTCACTCCAAGCCATTTCACCCTGCCCTAAGCCACGGGTATCATAGGCCAGAGCCTGCTGAGACTGTTCAGCTGCTCCTCCACTTGCTCAGGGTCCCCTACCTTGCACATTTTTTTGACGGCCCTGGGCTGCACCTGCCCCCTGCGTCTGAGGGATCTTTCCCTGTGGCCTGATGGGTGCTCCTCCTCTTGGGAACCTCTCTTCTCACCAAACTGCTTGAGCAAAGCCTAGGGAAGGTCCAGGAGGTTGAAGGTCACCTCTGTGGATACTGAAGTTACTAAGATGGTCTACAGGAGTGCAGTTGCAGAGAAGGACAGGGAGCCCGCAGCTGAAACCACCAGGAACTGAGAGGACTGCCCCGGGTTTGGCAAAGACCAGGAAGATGATGGGGCAGCTTCCTGGGACAGGAGAGCATTTGCAGCCAGGAGCTTTCAGGGTGCAGTGCAGTGGCAGTGGCAGTGGTAGTGAGGAGCCACAGGCCTTTGCCTGGGCCCAGGCCCAGGTGGATGCTGGTGAGAAGGCATCCATATCGCAAGGCATGGTAAAGCTGGGCTTCCTTAGAGCAAGAAGCAGAATGTGGCTTTCTCAGAAGGGGCTGAAGACAGCAGTGACAGTTAAGTGACTGTGTCAACTTGAGAAGTTTAGTTAGGAGAAGTTTAATTAAATCCACTCAGCAATTTTATACCCTAGGGTGGCTTATTGCCTGGATGGTATAAAGGGGAAATCAGAAAAGACAGATGGGGGAGGCGGGTATAGTTTAGTGGCACAGAGCCTGCCTGGCAAGGTCTGAGTTCGATTCCCAGTTAAAAAAAGAAAAAAGGAAAAGAAGACACATTTTGCCAGATATGGTGGCAGACGCCTATAATCCCAGCACTCGGGAGGCTGAGGCAGGAGGATTGTTGCAAGTTCGAGACCAGCCTGGGCTACAAAGTGAGCTCAAGGCCAGCCTGAACTGCACAGCATGACCCTGTCTCAAAAAGAGAAAACAGAAGGAAAAGAAAGAAAGAAAGAAAGAAAGAAAGAAAGAAAGAAAGAAAGAAAGAAAGAAAGAAAGAGCTCAGCTTCTCCTTTTTGGAGAAGCTCCGGTCTTGCCCTTCAGTGTGGACGTCAGCTCCCAGCTTCCAGTGCAGACTCTTCGGCTTCCACCTGGGATCCTTCAGCCTTCTGTCACAGACCCATCGGCCTCTTGATACAGACATGCCTGGGCACTGCAGTGAGTGCCAGATCCTTCGGTCTCCAGTGTGCAGACACCTCTGCACGCTTCCTCCTCCCACTCTGTGGGCGGCCATGTGGGCTGATCCTGTAATTGCTTACACATGTGTATACCTTATGTTATGTCTGTCTCTCTAGTAAAGCACTGAGTGATATGACAGGGCATCTGTGGAGCTGGTGGAGCCCAGAGCAGGAGGGCACAGGTGGGAGATGGAGGCAGAGTAAAGCCCCGGGGGGCCCGGGGTAGAGGCCACCCCGGTTCTGTCACTGTTGTTCTGCCTCAGTGACACCCAGCACAACCTCTGTCACTCCTTTCCGAGATGCTTTGCTCTTGATTTCTGCTGATTTGGCATCTGGGTGCCGCCCACCCTCCCTCTTCCCACAGGGACTTCTCGCTCTGTGCTCAGGAGTCTCCATTTGACAGAGTGACCAGTGGCACCTGCCCACCAGGAACACGAGCTCTGGGACGCAGCTCCCTGGGCTCCTCCCCTTCCAGGCCTAAGTCCCTGCTCTGTTTGTTGGAAATAAGCAGATTAGGTTTCCAGGTGGTGTTCTGAACTCTGACACCACCCAGCCCTGGCTTCAACTACAGGCTGCAAACCAGTTACCAAACCCTTAGCTTTTGGCTCCCCCAACCCACCTGGAAAGGCCTAGCCTATAGGTGTCTGACACCTGGACTCCCATCCCAAAGACTGACATCCGGGCATCTCCTCTTCCTTGGGCAGCTGTTTTGTGCACTGACTCCCTTCCACAGCCCTCCAGGATGAGTGAGTCAGTGGGCACCCCAAGGCTTCCAATATGGCCTTACACCTGTTATGCCTCTGGATGCAGATGTGTCTTGATTTACATCTGGGTTACATCCTGATCAACCAAAGAATGACAGTGGAGCTGGGCATGGTGGTGCATGCCTGTAATCCACGATTGCCTGTAATCCCCACATGCTGGGAGGCTGAGGCAGGAGGATCACAAGCTCAAGCCCAGTCTGGGGAATATAACAACTCAGTGAGACCCCGCCTCAAACATAAAAAAATAAAAAGAACTCCCAGCACTACAAAAACGAAGAAACAAAATTTAAAAATTGCCGGGCCTGGTGGCACACGCCTCTAATCCCAGCACTCGGGAGGCTGAGGCAGGAGGATCGTTGCGAGTTCGAGACCAGCCTGGGCTACAAAGTGAGCTCAAGGCCAGCCTGAACTGCATAGTGAGACCCCGTCTCAAAAAAAAAAAAAAAAAAAATTTAAAAAGAGACCGTGGAAAATGTTCCAGTGGAGAGTGCCTTTAATGCTCTGAAACTACCGCGCATGGGTGCTTGTCTAGCCTGTGTGCTCAGAATGCTCACATTAGCATGCCACATCTGGGACCATTGCCTGACACACGACTGCTTTGCAAAGGGTGCCAAACGTCTCAATGAATCTATTCAATATGTAGTGAAAGTGAAAAAGAAAAGGGTAGGACATTCACAGCTGGGCATGGTGCAGCAGACCTGTAATCCCAGCACCTTGGCAGGCTGAGGCAGGAAGATCTCAAGTTTGAGCCTAAACAATTTAGTGAGACACTGTCTCAAACAAAACAAAACAAAACAAAACAAAACAAAACACAAACCCTGGGCTGTACCTTAGTGCCAAGGCCCTGGGTTCGACCCCCCAGTACCAGAAAAAATCATCAGCATAAATTCCTCCTGGGTTTAGAGTCATCCGCAGCCTCCAGCGTCCCTAGCCCTGCTGTTGGACGCCAGGTCCTCTGGGCCTGCGCACACTCGTACACTCGTCGTGCTCCCGGCACCCGCGTCCCTACGAGCCCGGGATGCGCCCGGCGGGCGGGGCGCGGGGGAACTGGGCTGGTTGAGCGCCCCCTGGGGACGTATCGGAGGCCGGCGGGGTGGGGGTCTCGGGGCGCGGGGG
>NW_004955513.1:5479467-5490990 GCF_000276665.1 Chinchilla lanigera
GCAGCTCTTCGAGATCAGCCTGCGCGAGGGCCGCGTCGTCTACTGCCCGGGGGAACCGCTGGCCGGGGCCGTGCGCGTGCGCCTGGCGGCTCCACTGCCCTTCCGAGGTGGGCGCGGGGCGCTTTTGGAGGGCGGTGGGGTGGGCTCCGGAGGCGACGTCTTCAGGGCCCCCGGCCTGGGTCCCCGGGCTGCGGGAGCGCGCGCACGCTCAGGGCATCGAGCGCCGCAACCCCGGCGGGGTGGGAGGCCAACGGCGGCCAGGGCGGGGCCAGCGGCCCGGTGGCCCAGTCCTTCCGCATCTGTTTCTTCCTGTCCTTTCCGTGTTGGGCGGCCCGATCCCAGGCAGGGGCCTAGGGTCCGTCCACCTTGCTGAGACCACCCTTTCCCTGGACGCCGCAGGCCTCTGACCCTCTTGTCCAGGTGTCCAGGGTCGGCTGCGCCCGGCACCTGCTGAGCTCTCACCGCCGGAAGCCCAGCCCACATTGGGCCCCCTGGGTCCTCGGTCCCCAGGCTGCTGGGCAACCCCACTCCCAGTCAGAGACAGACTTGGTCCAGGGCTACGGCTCTCCAGCAGGTCTGCAAGGCACCTGCCTAAGACTGGCTCTTGCTGTCCGAGCAGTGGCTGACCTGGGCTGGGCACAGGGGCTGAGCCTGAGCCTCTGCTGATGCAGACTTCTGGGACCTTGGGGCTGGGGATCAGGTTGCTGCGGTAGCCACTGATAAGGCCTCGCAGGTGTGAGCCTCCTCTGCCCATCAGGTATGGCTGCTTTGCTGGATGGGACTCGGGCAGACCTTGATGGCTGAGCCCTCAGGGTAGGGTGTAGTGGGCAGTGTGGCGGCCCCTGGATCTGCGTGTGAGGCTGGTGCGGCCGTCTCAGTGGGTGCATCTCTCTGCCTTGGCCTCTTGTGAGGGCCACCTGGCTGTTTGGTCCAAACCACAGCTGTCCCCTTCCCTCTGGACTTGACCCTAGGGCTCATGTTGGCAGCGTGCCCCTCTGGTGCTGAAGATGGAGGCTGTCTTCATCCTCTTCTCAGTCGTCCTGGTGCTGTGACACTCTCTGACCCTCAGCCTCATCCAGGCTGCCAGGATCTAGGAGAAGGCTGGGTTGTAGATGCCTCCGTCAGCTCTGCCCTTTTTGTGCCTTCTCTCCTGTATCCCCAGTTGGAGTTTGGGTTTGGGTGGGGGCAGGTGTGACCACTGCAGGGGGCACTGCAGTGAGAGGACAGCTCTTCTTGAGCAGGGTGAGGTGTGAGGGTGAGGACAGGCCGCTGTCCTGACCCAGGGGAGTGAGGTACAGGTCATGTGTGTGTGGGCTGGGGGGGCACGAGGGACAGGACGAGGCCCTATGTGGAGGTTGCTTCCAGGCTTGTCTGTTCTCTGGTTCCCTCCCTGGCTTGGCTGGGGTGGACAGAGCATTACCCTGGGGGCCAGCCCCTGGCCTCTGTGTGACAGGTGGAGAGTGGGTGGATAGACAGCTGGCCTGAGGAGGAGGAGGGAGCCCCAACTGATCCCAGTGGTAGGTGTGCCTAAAGATGGGGCGTGGGCTGGGTGGGTATATGTGTGCAGGGGATGCCCTGGGGTTCCTCCAGCCCTGTGTGGGGTGGGAGAGGAAAAGCCACAGTTTTTTTTCCTGGTACAACAGGGAGGCCCTGCACACCCTGGAAGGGCGCAAGCTGCCGTGCGTTTCCGGCTTGCTCTCTGAGTGCCTGTCCCATGGATGACAGCGACAGTCAGCACCCAGACATGAGGACACTGCTGCCTGAGAGCTGATGTGGAAGGAAGGTTCAGTTTTCTGGAGCCTGTGCAGGGCTGGGCGGGGCGGCTGCACACTGCTGTAGCTCCCTGAGCTGTGGTCACAGACCAGATGCCATTCTCTGCACTCCCACGGACTGGCTCCCTTGCTCTCCGTCATGTCCCGGAGGGGACACTCTTGTTATGTTCATGCTGCGTCCAGAAGTAGAACAGCACACTTTGAGGGGTGGTGTGGGCCAAAAGCTGGGCTTTGGAACTAGGAGAGGAGTATGGAGGCTCTTCAGGTCAGTGTCCAGGTACCAGGAAGAGTGCTGCCAGACAGGTCGGAGTGCAGTGTGAGACGGAAGTTCCAGAAGTCAGCAAGGAACTCAGCTCTCATGGTGATTTTCCTAAGAGAAGCAGAGCAGCCCCAGCCCCCCAGCGCTGACACCTGCAGCTTGGTGCCTGCCTTTGTTAGGCCACTGAACACGGTGTATCTGGAAGCGCTGTGCAGTGTGTAGTGCTCTACAGCCTCCTCTTGGCGCTGTGGGTGTTGGCCTTGCCACAGCACTATGCTCTGTCCCATGGCAGTGCTGCAGGGCACGTGCTGTGGTGTTGCCATGCTTACCTGCAGGATCACTATTGAAGGGCAGCTCAGCCAGGTGATGATGGCCGCCAGGCTGCCCAGTCCTGTGGCTTGTGCTGGCCAGTGTGAGGGAAGTGGGAGCCTCCACTCCCATGCTGTCTCCAGCAGCAAGGATACCTGTCCCAGCCTGTCCATGGACACCCCTCGCTTTTCCGGGACAGAACTATAAACTGGGATCTGGGAAACCAGAAAGCTGGCTACTGCTAACGGCCTTGACTAGTGAGAACTGTCTCCCTGGGGAGTTTTCCCAGCCTGACCTTCCACTTGCTGCAAGGCAGAGGAGCATCTTCAGGTATTTTGGTGAGGAAGTGGCGGGCAGGCTGCTGTCCCTGCTGAGAGAGTTGGGTATTGGAAGTCTTCTGCAGGAGCCCTGGTATGGGTCTGGTGTTGGAAAGAGCCCTGGGGCAGAATCAGCTGGCCCCATGTTCCTTCACCTGAATTCTGGGGCACCCAGGCTGGTCAACTGATGGCTTTAGTGAGGCCTAGACTGACTGCTGTCACCAGCACCCCTGTGTGCGGCTCCCGGTGAGTGTGGGAGTGAGAGAGTTGCTGGGTGTCCTGCTGGTGAAGCCACAGCGGGTCCACCCTGAATCAGCTCGTGGCTGACGAGGGTAAGGGGCATCTGTTTTCCTATCTCCTCCCCAACATGTGTGAAAGTACTTAATATTTACCAGTCTGATGGGTTAGAATGGTAACTAAGGCCTTCCCTGACAACCTTTCCAGTTATCCGCTGCTGTGTAGAAGCCATGCCAAGTGGCCAAGCGTGTAGCTCAGTGGCAGAGCACTGCCTAGCATATATGAGGCCTGGAGTTCAACTCCCAGCACTGTCAAAAATAAAGTCAGCCATTTTGTTTTTAAGGGTTAGAGATTAGTGGAGGGCAGGAGGATGGTGGAGGGCAACTTCAGCTTAATGCCATCAATTGGCACCTGATGGGTGGCCTCGGCCAGCACCCAACCTGCCTGGGGGAAGCCATACCCTTTCCAGTATCCCTGGTGAGAACCAGCATCCTTAGGACTATGGGACTAGGGGGACGTGGCCTCTCCACGAAGGGCTGTTCTGTGCCTGTCTAACTCTTACGGGACGTCGTCTCTGAGCCTGTCCTCCTCTGAGCCAGGGCAGGAACAGCTGACTCTGGCCTGGGGGAGCCTGCAGAAGGAACAGGGTTCCAAATTGGCCCAGGCTGGGCTGAATGGAGACTGAGGGCAAAGAACAGGACAATGGTGTGGGAAGCAAGAACTCCTGCTGGGAGGCACAGGGGCCCAGCAGCCATCAATCCAGCGGGGGATATGTGTGGGGAACCACTTGGGGCTGAGTGTGTGCCAAGGGTTCCTCAGAGGAAGCTGAGGCTCTGTAGGTGGCCAACAGGGGCCGAGGTGGGGCTGACCCCTCCTGCCTGGTGGCTTTGTCACCTTCCCTCACATGACTCTGGTCGGGTCTGGGAGACAGACCAGGGTGGTGTGGTACTGCAGGGTGCCAATCCCTGCTTCCCACCTGATAACCACTTGGGTTTCCTGCTGTGGTGGCATTCTGTGGGGTTGGTCCTTGTTTGTACCTGCTTCAGTTGTGTCATATGCCATGGCTGCCTGACCATGCTGGGCTCTGAACCGGGCGGCTCTGGGGACTGATCTTGAGTTCTGCCTCCAGCGGTCTGGGCACCCCTGTGCTGGGGGGTGGGGGAGGGCTGAGCAGTCTCGTGGCACAAAAAGTCACCCTCTGGGCAGCGGGCCCAGGAAGTCAGGGCTGCCCTCTGAAGTGCCAGTCAAGGACCTGCTTGGGCAGGTCTGACCACATTCCTGAGGCTGAGAGCTGGCAGTTAGCTTCCTGGGGCCCTGGAGGGGCACCTCCCACTTAGCTGACTTGCAGTAGAAAGGTGGAGCACCCCAAGCATTTCCTGGGGGCTGGGTTTTCAGAGGTCTGGCTGGGGCCACAATTACCCATTTGGATGGTAGTTTTGGGGTTCTCTGGATTACAGGACAGGTGGAACTGTGTGCCTGTCAGGTCCTTTCCCAGCCCGGCTCCCTGGGAACTCCCTAAACCAGTGCGGCTGTGAGGTGTTCTTGACAAGGTGGCAGGCTGCTTGTTTCCCAGGCCCTGTACACAGGTGGGGCTCCTTGTCCCCTGGGTGCCGAACTGTGCTGGGGCAGGAAAGGGCCAGGCTGGTTGGATCTCACCTCTTGTCCCCCCACCCTTACAGCCATCCGGGTGACCTGCACAGGATCCTGTGGGGTCTCCAACAAGGCCAACGACGTGGCATGGGTGGTGGAGGAGAGCTACTTCAACAGCTCCCTGTCGCTGGCTGACAAGGGTGAGTCTAGGAGCCAGTCCCTCACCTCAAGTAGTGACCCCCGGGGCAGCCTTTACCCATTGTGGGGCCTGTCTGTTCCCCCCTCTCCACAGCTGCTTCTTGGTTTCCTGTGCTGGTGGCCCTAGTGGGGTTCTCTTCCCTGAAGCCATTGCCTCATGGGCTGGGTGGCCAAAGGGGGCCATACTTTTGTGGTGCTGGATCTGCGTGTGTGCTCTGACCCCTGGGGAACATGTCCCTCTTCCCAAACCTCTTTCCCATCCAAGGGTGTCTTGGTGGCTCTTGGCCAGCTCATGGCTATGCTGCTATGGGGCTGGAGAGAGACTGGGAAACCAACAGCCATGTGCGGCGTGGGCTGGCTGGCGGTGGTGCCCATTGTTGACCTGGAACTGTGGCTGGCCCATTGGCCTCCCAAGGCCTGTACCCACCTCACTCCTGTCTCTGCAGGGAGTCTACCCACAGGAGAGCACAGCTTTCCCTTCCAGTTCCTGCTTCCAGGTGAGAGCTGGCCTGGATGACTGGTGGGGATAGCAGCTCTGGGGCAGTGGGCCCGGTAGGAGGAGGTACTAGGTGCCAGTCTCTGCTCTCTGCTCAGCCACAGCACCCACATCTTTCGAGGGTCCATTTGGGAGGATTGTGCACCAGGTGAGGGCTACCATCGACACACCGAGGTTTTCCAAGGATCACAAGTGCAGCCTGGTATTCTACATCTTGAGCCCACTGAACCTGAACAGCATCCCAGACATTGAGGTGAGGATGGAGCGGGGGTCTCCTTGGTAGCCCCCACCCCTCAGGCATGTGGGGAGAGCCAGGCCCAGGGCCCTGTCCTCAGCAGAGCCAGGGCAGCCAGGGTAGGGTCTGGAAGCAGCAAGCAAAAGCCTCTGTCTGAACCAACTGCTGGTGCCTGAGGCAAGGCTGAGTGGGCCCGTCAAGTGCCATGGGAATGCAGCTTGTGCTCACCTGCCAAACCCTTCCCTGATCCTCTCCCCCAAGCAACCCAATGTGGCCTCCACCACTAAGAAGTTCTCCTACAAGCTGGTGAAGACGGGCAGCGTGGTCCTCACAGCTAGCACTGATCTTCGTGGCTACGTGGTGGGGCAGGTGCTGCGGCTACAGGCCGACATCGAGAACCAGTCTGGAAAGGACACAAGCCCTGTGGTGGCCAGTCTGCTGCAGGTCAGAGCCTTCTCTGGCTGCCAGGGACAGCCCATTGGACAGGTGGCGGGTGCCTGCCTGCTTTGGCTTACAGGCTGGTCTTTCCCCAGAAAGTGTCCTACAAGGCCAAGCGCTGGATCTATGATGTGCGGACCATCGCAGAAGTGGAGGGTGCTGCTGTCAAGGCCTGGCGGCGTGCTCAGTGGCAAGAGCAGATTCTGGTACCTGCCTTGCCCCAGTCAGCCCTGCCAGGCTGCAGCCTCATCCATATCGACTACTACTTGCAGGTTTGGTACTGCCATGGGCTGGGAGGTGGGGTCAGGTGGCCTTACACTGGCCCTCATCACCTCATCCTCCCCAGGTCTCTATGAAGGTGCCTGAAGCCACTGTGACCCTCCCAGTCTTTGTTGGCAATATTGCTGTGAACCAAGCCCTGCTGAGTCCCCAGCCTGGCCCAGGGCCCCTTCCCGGGACCTCATCAACAGTGGTGCCCTCTGCACCACCCCAGGAGGAGGCTGAGGCTGTGGCTGGTGGCCAGCACTTCTCTGACTTGGTTTCCCTCTGCACCAAAAGCCACTCGCAGCAGCAGCCGCTACCTGCTGGCGCCTCAGAACTCTGCGCTCAGGATGGCAACCCTGCCCCCAACTCTCTGCACCCTCCTTTGTGCATCTCTACAGGTGCCACTGTCCCCTACTTTGCAGAGGGCTCCGTGGGCCCTCTGCCCACCACCAGCACCTTGATTCTTCCCCCGGAGTATAGCTCGTGGGGCTATCCTTATGGTGAGTGCAAAGGCTGGTGACTGGGTTTGGGGGGGAGATAAGCTACAAGACCCTTGCAGACCCCACTCTGTCCCCCCAGAGGCTCCGCCATCCTATGAGCAGAGCTGCGGCAGTGCTGACCCTGGCCTGACCCCTGGGAGCTGACCCTCCAGAGCTGACTTATGCTGCCTTCTTCGGTGGGCCAGGCCTCTGCCCTGGGACAGGACACCCAGGGCCTTGTGCCTTTGCTCTCTGCCTGGCCCGCCCACTCAGGACCTGTGCCTGCCCAGGACCAGCCTCTCCTGGCTCCCCTAGAGATGGTCCTCTTCTCCCCTGGGCTGGGGAGGGGCGGCAAGGGCTTGGAACCTGGAGAGACTGTAAATAAAGCACTTTGTGGAACTGGGCAGAGGCCCACCTGGGCAATCCGCCCTCAGATGCCCTCCATCCTCTGGTGTGGACCCCCGGTCCCACCTCTGCCTTACTCCCCTTCCCTGGTCCCACCCAGGCCCTTCCCATCCTCTTTCCTTTTCCCTGCCCATGTGGAGCATTGCATCTGCTACACTGACAGTCTTTGGGACACCCTCCCTGTCCCTTTTGAGGTGTACTCTGGATTGCTGACTGGCACTTCTTATTCCACACCTGAGGAAACTGTGGGGAGAGGGCTTGCCATGTCCCTGTCCCCAGTAGAATCCTACCCCTGGGCCTGAGGTCGCTGCCTGGGTGGTGTGGCTCAGCGTCAAAAGCCATGGGGAGCACACATGGGTGGGTGGGGGCACCTGCGCCTGCCTGCATGCTGCAGGTGGGAGGGATGTGGGATGCACTGGAGGCAGCTAAGGCAGACTGGGCCCAATCCCGGCTGGGATTGGGTGCAGTGAGATTGTGCTTGGTGTGTCAGCCATAGTACCTTGGTGTAACAGGCACACAGGCTCTCAGGAGACAGTCTTGTGCTCTCCTCCCCCAGATAATCACAAGTAGAGGAAGGTGGATCCAGGCCTGCCACACAGCTGTCACTCCCAAGTTGTAGCTTCTACCTTCTGGTTTCATGTGCCCTGGCCTGCTGGGCCTGGACACCAGCACCGGAGAGGCAGACGGAAAGTGGGTTGTGTCACCTAGATACTTGCCAGTGGCCACACTTGCTGTTGGCAATGCAGTCTTTTGCCAGGTAGACACGTGTGGACAAGTGGAAGGTGAGTGCTGGAGAAAAGCAGAAAGGCTGCAGGCAGGACAGCCACCTCCTGGAAGTATAAGCTTGCTGGTGGTCAGCTCCTGTGCTTGTTTACTCATAAAATGTGGATATGCACAGGGACTGCCTCTCAGGATGTGAAGTACATACACGTGCAGCCACAGGGTAGGTGGTCAGTTCTAGGTTAGCCAAGTCTGGCTGCTGGGAAAATGGGACAGAGGGCTTCTGGTAGGCTACATTTTTTTTTTTGTAGGCTACTTCTGATACATTCATTCACAGTTGTATTTGCTGGGTCAAGGGTCTCCCCCTCATTTTAACTCCACATACTCATTTACCAAATATTTGTTTCCTGTATACCACATATTCTAGGCACTAGGCACACAAAATAGTGGAAAGATAAGTGTGCCAAGTATATGCCAAGTAAGGGTGTAGGAGAGTCAGGGATAGAGCCAAGTAAAACAAGTGTGAGGTGCCTGTCTTAGTTACTTTTCTCATTGCTGGAACAAAATACCTGACACCCACAAGTTAAGGAGGAAAGGTTTATTTCAGCCTACAGTTTATAGAGGTTTCAGTCCATAGTCAGTTGGCTCTGAGGCAGGGCAGCATCGCAGAGGAGAAGCAGTTATGGCATGGCAGGCAGGAAGTAGCGAGCCTTTCCTTCTCTTTTATTCCATCCAGTCTACAAGCCTATTGGTTGATGCCACCCACACCTAGGTGGGTCTTCTCATTATCCGCATCCAGAACTATGCTAAACCAATAGTGGACTAATCCATTTTTCATACCCTAGATCCAGCCCCTCTGAAAAGCCCCTCTTATGAGA
Source organism: Chinchilla lanigera (assembly GCF_000276665.1). Classification (NCBI taxonomy): domain Eukaryota; kingdom Metazoa; phylum Chordata; class Mammalia; order Rodentia; family Chinchillidae; genus Chinchilla; species Chinchilla lanigera. The sequence goes on from NW_004955513.1 coordinate 5,488,065, forward strand.
GCATGAGAATATGGGGGGACATCTAGATACAAGCCATAACAGTGTCATTTTTAACAAAGGGGGAGAATTTTCTGAAATGATTATGTTTAAGGGGCAAAGATGGAAAAATAAGGAAAAAAAAATGCAAGGATGGTAAGGAAGCCAGCTACACAAACATCTGAGATAAAGGTTTCTGGGAAGGGACAGATGAAGCAGAGATGGCCACGAGTGGGGGTGCACACCTGTAAACCCAGCACTCTGGAGGTTGAAGCAGGATCACTGTGAGTTCGAGGCCAGCCTGGACAACACAGTGAGTTCAAGGCCAGCCTGATCTGCATAGTGAGACCATGCCTCAAAAGCAAGCAAGTATTAAAAAAAAAAAAAAAAAAAACAAGCAGAGATGAAAAGGTAGGTGGGAGAAGGGGGGTCAGGTTGACTCCTGTGCCTATCATCAGCTGCCTTTAGGAAAGCGGGGATGACACTTATGGCTGTGCATCTCCTCCTCTGGATCTGTGTGTATCAACAGTGCTAGAGTTAGTGGAGTCATGTTTCTACTCTGTCTCCCCACAAGACAGAGCCCAGACTGGCTGTCAAGATTCAAGGCTTCCTTAGTTGTCAGTGAGAACCTCAATTTTCCTTTATGCTTTTTCTCAAGTCCCAAGGATGGGAGAGACAAGTCTGGCAGGGAGCAAGTAGTCAGACAGTCTATGTGGTGCTAGATATGCTGTCCAGTGAAGGATGTTTAGGCTGCAATAAAAGCCTTGACCTGTGCATGGTAAGCCTGTGCCTGGCAGGGGGCTTGGAGAAACCAAGGAGAGCATATCTCCTACCTGGAGCAACCTCTAGTCATGCCCCTCCCTCCATCTGGAGAATCTCCCCACCAGGGCAACAGTTTCCCCTGGGACACTGCCCCTGCTCTGGGGCAGTCCTAATCAGAGGCTCCTCCCCAACTAGGGTATTTCTCCCTGTTGGAACACCCTCCATTCAGGACACCACCCCCAGCTGGAGTACCTACTCTACCTTGTGCCCTCTTGCTCCCATAGGGGTATCTTCCCTGACTAGAACACTCAAGTTGGGACATGCCCCTAACTGGGATCCCTTTTGGCAGCTGGGATGTTCCCCCTAACCAGGGAACCATCTCTCCAACCCAGGACTCTCCTCTAACCTTCCTTCATGCTGGGGACACTCTTAAGTGTAACCCTCAATTGGGATATCACTATAGGACACAACTCAGGGTGTGTGCCTTCTGTGAAAGCCAAAGAAGTCGAAATGAATGTGGGTCAGAGGTTAGGACTGGACATCTTGGTCTCCACCCTGGCCAACCCACCAGAATGCTAATGTAGAATTCAAGGCTACTGGAGGCCTTTCATCTGCAGGGCATACATCCTGAGCCCCTCAGAGGATGCCTGAAACCACATAGACTACGAAACCCTTTATGTACTATGTGTTTTGTTATACTAAAGCTTAAATTAGGCACAGGAATAGAGTAACCAAAACTAATAATTATAACACTACATTAATAAAAACATGAGAATGGTCTCTCAAACTCTTACTGTTCTGTACTGCCCTGTATGACGGCAAGTGACATAATGCCTGTGATGGGATGGCAAAAGCAGACACTGGGATTCCACACGAGGCTGCTACCGACCTGACTGAATGTCAAGTTACCTGCTTTGGGTGACCTGGGTGACCCCAGACCACACAGCCATTGCGATGTCGCTGGGTGGATGCCAGGAGCAGTCGAAATAGACAGCTGGGGTCCTCTGTAGCAGATTCCCCCCGCCCCAAAACTTTTGGAAAAGAACACTGTAACTGCAAAGTTGTGTCTTTAACTTATCAAAGTGCTGCTGTAGACTGCAGCCCTTGAGCAGATACTACGAGGGTAGTGTATTTTGTCCTTTGATTCTGTGCGATTGGAAATATCGGCAAATTTTGGCTGTGTACACACTAGCTCTTGCTACAGTTTCTTCCATGTCCTCTGTAGACAATTCATGATTTTGGGGGGCTTTCTCCTTCAACTTCAACACTGCCAAAAATGGAGCAGCAGCTTCTTCACAGCCCAAAGCAGCCTCTGCAGTTTCCCGGTGCAAACCTATTCCCGAGTCTGTGCTACCACCTTTGCCTCCTCCTTTCAGGGGCTCCCTGTTCAACTCTTGGTGTAGGCTCAGTGCCTGACCCAACAGGCTGTCATCACTCTACCCGTTTTCTGTTCTGACTACTCACAAATTCAGTGCTTTCTCCATCTTAACCAAGCGCTCATCACGCACGGTAGCCCTAACTTTTGCAGTGAGGTATGAGGGCAAAACTAGCAACTTTTTTTTTCTTTCACAATTTCACAGATCAAGATTTGTTCTTACCAGAGGTTAGCAACTTCTTCCCTAATTAAGTCCAGAGCTTTCTCCTTTCCACAAAGCAAGGGCGTTACGGCTTCCCTGGCATATCTGAATCGCCCGGCATCGTCACTCTGGCGCTTTGGGGCCACCATCAGGCAAGCTGAGGGCCACGGAATCGAGCTCAGCACCACCGCCACCGCCGGAGGGAAAGACTGTCGCGCCTGGGTGGAGAGGACGGTGAGGCTTCGTTCGCTACTCGAAAAGGCGCGCAACTGAAAAGCTAGGAACTGCTTACTTCTACAATTTCCCATTTAATATTTGCGGCCTGTGGATAAGGAGAAGGAAGGCAAAACTCTGCTAAGAGTGGTACAACACCCTCAGCCACTGCCGCGACTCCGCAGAACCCCTTCCTTCCTACTTCTGAACCCCGACACACCAAAGCCAACAGCGCAGCGGCCGGATGCCACTGCGCAGGCTCCACCCGGCCCCCTCCAGCGCGCAGGCGCCCCAGATTCGGGCCCTGGTACGCAGGCGCAGGCCTGCGCGCAGGCGTAGTTACCAGCGGTCGACCCCGCCCCAGCCCTGGGCCGCGAGGCGCGGGCGGGGCGATGGCG
>NW_004955513.1:5491380-5495265 GCF_000276665.1 Chinchilla lanigera
GCCGGCCAGCGCGGCGCCGCCGAGTCGAGGCTGGCCCGCGCCGGCGGGCCGCACCGTGACCTTTCGCTCCTGGAGAGCGTGGCACCATCTTTACGGAAAAGTTGGCCGGCCCGGCGCGCTCCCCGCGGACAAAGCCGGGAGCCCCTCGCGGGGACTCGCGGGACGCAAGTTTGCCCCGGACGCGCGCGGCGCGGGCCGGACGGCGAGTTGGCGTTCTTTTGTTCGGGGTGGCGGCCTTCCTCGCTCGTGGCGGGGTGGTTTGCGTTCTGCTTGCGGCGCGAGCGAGAGCCGGCTTTGCGGCGGGACGCGCGGGCGCCGCGGCCGGGGAGGCAGCGTGCTCTCTGGGCGAAGGAAGCGCCGGCGTGGAGGAAAGTGCTCGCCCGCAGCTTTTCTTTGAAATTAGCCACGGGAGTAGTAGCTGTTGGGACTTCCAGACCTCAGAAAGCGAAGGTGGCGTGAGCGGCTGATGCACAAGGCTTGATGAAATGTTTACACCGGGTAACGCATAGCTGTTGCTTTTCTTTACTATTCTTGCCTTTTGGGAGGTGTTGATGTGAGTGGACTGGGTTGGTGTGAGAGTCTTCAGACTGAACGCAGGAAGTATGCGTTGCGCACCAGCAAGGCTCAAGGACCGAGTTCGGAACTGGAAACACACATTAGAGCATTCCAAGTAACTTCCAGGCTTACAAGTGAGGTGTGTAGGGATTAATGATACAATTTATTGAGCATCTGCTGTGTCTCAGGGACTGTGCAAGCCTTTAGAAGAGTTGCCTCGTACTTCCAAATAGTACTGCAGCAAATACTATTATTTCCTATTTAGTATATGAGGAAAGTAAGACTTGGTAGGAGTTAAATGACTGCCTGATGAGTTGTAGGCCTAGCACTTGTTCAGAGTCTGGCACATGGTAAGTGTTTAATAAATGGAGCAATGAGTGGTCTCTGATGTCTCACTGGTTGCTTAATAGATGGTTTGACGGCCAGTGATAATGATAATGATAATAACATGAAATGTTATTGAGCCCTTATTTGGGCTGTACTATAACACATTGAGTGAATTTACTCACGAAAACCTAATGGCAATCTTTAGATTCTGTTATGTCCCCATTTGCAGATGAGAAAACAGGGACGGTGAGGTGAACATGCTAAAGAACCAATACTTGATAAACCCGTATTATATCTGTGGTGGTCATTTAAAGTTAATAAACTCTTTTTAGATTTCTGACTGTAGGTGTTTGTCAGAGAGTTGCGTGATAGGGGGTCACTTCTACAGTGCCAACATTGCTGCCTCTGGAGGTGGGTAACGCTGGCATCATTGTTGCTAGAGTCTGGGAAATTGTTACTGTGTGAGGGTTCACCAATTGCCAAATTGATTAGCCAAGCTGACACCTGAAACTTATGTAACTGCATGTTTTTTTTTCTTACTGGCCTGCAGATCGTCCACACATTTTCACACTAAAAAGCGCAACTAAGGTAGTGGAGTACATCTCCCCTATCCTCCAATTTATAGGTTAGAAAGTGGCAGCGTCTCTCCTGGGACCTAAATAGATATCCACGATCATTGACCAAAGAGTTGGTCAAGAGTACTTTCCCAGCAAAACGTCATCTTTCAGCAGGTGTGTCTTTCCAGTCAAATTCTGTGCTTGTCTAGCAGGTGGTTAGGTGGCTACTATGTGTCTCTTCCTTTAATCTTATTTGATTTTTAAAATAATAATTCACATTTCACAGTTTTAAAAAGTCAGTGCTACAAGACATCTTAAAAAGCTCTTTTAGGCCAGGCGTGGTGATGCATGCTTGTAATCCCAGCACTTGGAGGCTGAGGCAGGAGAATTATTGCAAGTCGGAGGCCAGCCAGAACTGCATAGCAAGACCCTGTCTCAAAAAGACAAAAATAAAAAGCTTGCTCTTTCTGCCCTTCTAGAGAAGCCAAAGGGACTGGAATTCTTGTGTTTACTTAATGTTCTAAATAAATATTTATGTTGTCTTTATTTACCAATTTTAGGGATTATCTATGGATTTCCACTGAGAGTAGATGAATTTTTTTTCTGGTACTGGGGATTAAACCCAGGGCTTTTGCACGGAGCTGCAGCCACAGCCCTGTTTTATTTGTTATTTTGAGACATGGTCTTGCGAGGTTGCCCAGGCTGGATTTTGATCCTCCTGCCTCAGCCTTCCAGGGTGCTGGGATGACAGGGATCTACCATATCCAACTGGTAGATGATGATTTTAATTCTCGTTCTTTTTCTTATATTCACCCTGACCCAGTTAGAATGGACGTTCCTTTACCTGGGTGCATAGCATTGTTCTGGGATTCTCCCTACCATCCCTACAACTCAGATTCTCTCTGTCTGTACATCCATCCTCCCTCATGGTGCACCATGTTCTCTAGTAGCTTTCCAAGAGAGGAGCTGGGTGTTTTGAGTAGGCATGGAATTAATTCCTGGTTGGAAGTAATTTTTTTTTTTTTTTTTTTTGAAACAGTCTTGCTATGTAGTTTGGGCTGGCCTTGAACTCACTATGTAGCCCAGGCTGACCTAAAACTTGCAGCAATCCTCCTGCTTCAGCCTCCCAAGTGCTGGGATCATAGGTGTGTGTCATCCTGCTTGGCTTGGTTGGAAGTAATTTTGAATGATTTTTACCCCAGTGGTGGGGATTGAACTCAGGGTGTCCAGCATGTTAGGTAAGCTCTCTACCACTGAGTTGTGTTTCCAGTCATTGTAAGTCATTTAAAAGTCCTGGCCCCGGTATATTTCATTGCTGGTGTTGAGAAGTCCAGTTTAATTCTTAACACTGTGTTATTTCTCCATCAAACTTTCAGGATCATTGTATTCTTGATTTCCTTCCTTAACAGTTCTTGATGTGCTTAGTGCTACCCTTTATGAAAAAAAGGCTGGCATTGAACTCACAGTGATCCTCTTGCCTCAAGCCTCCCAATGCTGGGATTACAGGCATGCGCCACCACACTTGGCTCTTAAAATGTTTTTTTTATCCTTGTCATGTCTTGGTCTTCTTATTCTAGTTTTGGAAGCATTTTTGATTATTTCCCGTTGCTTTTTTTTTTGGCTGAATTTTGTATTTTTATGTTTATTCCCATGCTTTGGTCCTTTTTTAGTACATCATGTTCTTGTTTTATGTATATAGTGTCTTTTAATTACCAATAAATTTAAAAAAATTACAGTTATTGGAAAGTTATGCAGTCTTTCTTTTAGTTATGAAGTCTTTTTTTTTTTTTTTTTTTTGGTCTTTTTGAGACAGGGTTTTGCTATGCAGTTCAGGTTGGCCTTGAGCTTACTTTGGAGCCCAGGCTGGTCTTGAACTTGCAACGATCCTCCTGTCTCAGCCTCCCAAGTGCTCGGATTGCAGGTGTGCACTACCACACCAGTTTATGAAGTCGTTTTAAAATTTATTTTGTATTCTGCGTTTTTTGTTTCCTTTGCATTCTTTGTTGCTTTGCTTTTTTCTTGTTTTTGTTTTTGTTGCAGCACTGGGGATTAAACCCAGGGCCTCATGTATGCTGTGCAAGAAGTCTACCACTGAGGTAAATCCCCAGCTGTTTTTATTTTATTTAGAGACAGGGTCTTGCCACCTTGAAGGTCTAGCTGGCCTGGAACATGCACTCTTCATTTCTTAGCCTTCTGAGTATCTGGGATTACAGGCATCTGCCACCATGACTGGCTCTTTTGGACTTTCTTTGGCTACGTAGTTAATTACTTTTAAGAATAAAGTGCTAGGCCAGGTATGGTAGCTCAGGCCTGTAATCCCAGCACCTGAAAGGCTGGGATGCTGAGGCAGGAGGATTGCTGTGAGTTTGAGACCAGCTTGAACTACAGAGTGAGTTCAAGGCCAGCCTGAACTGCGTAGTGAAACCCTGTCTCAAAAAGACAGGAC
>NW_004955513.1:5495365-5504316 GCF_000276665.1 Chinchilla lanigera
ATCAAAAAAAAGAATAAAGTAAAACCTGGAAAGCCAAGTATTTGAGGGTGTGTTTATTTCCTAGTTTTCAGTGTAGGGCAATGATTGGCTGCTGTTTTTGTTCTCCAGCAAATGTTCCTGTCCAATGGTCTGTTCTCAGGGATGGTTTGGTTTCCTTGGAGAGTGATTCATCAGTCTCTTGCCTTATTGGTACAGATGCTCCTCAGCTTGTAAAGGGGTTACATGCTGATATACTTCTTGCAGGTTGAGAGTAATTTAAGTTGTAAATACATTTAGTATACCTAACTTACTGGACATCAGAACTCAGCAACACAATACCCTATAGTATGGGGGTTGTAAGTTTACCCCTGTGATTTTTATGGGCTCAGTGCCACTGCCAAGCTACTCAGGAGAGATGGAACTGCATGTTGTAGCCCAGAAGATCAAAGTTCAAAATATGGTTCCTGTTTAATGCACTTGCCTGCACCCTCATAAAGTTGAAAAATTCTGAGTTGAACCATTGTCAGTTGGAAGCTATCTTGAAGCTATTGATTAAGGGGCAAGGGAAAGAAGAGGGTCTTCCTCTGGTTCAGCAGGTGGCTCTTTCCCAAGCTTCTGTTTTCTGTGAAGGAGCTCACTCCTGGATTTCTTTGTGGCTTCTGTTCCCTAGTGGAGTACATTTCTGATGTTTTACAGGGCTAAGCCTCTAGTCTTCTGTGGCTACAGAAGAGTTAGACTTGTCAGACTATTCTTCTGTGGGTTTTTACACCTATTCCCCTTGAAGGCATCACTTCTGTTTTCTGAACTTTTCCGTGAGGTTAGGTTAACCTGCTTGTCAACATTATCTCTCCCCACTTCTTTCCTCTGTGGAATGATTTAGCATTATTCTCATTTCCTATTCACGTTTTGTTGGCTTTTTCCCTTTTCTCTCTCTTTTTTCCCCGTTTTGGGGAGTGAACCCAGGGCCTTGTACATATGCTAGGTAAACCCTTGTCTTGGTTACTTTTCTCTTGTTTATGAGACAAAATAACTGACACTCAAAGTTTACTGGGTGCGGGGGAGTTTATTTAGCTCAAAGTTTGTAGAGGTTTTAGTCCATAATTGACTGGCTCCAAGGCAGGGTGACTTGGCAGACCAGATTGCAGAGGAGAAGCAGTTCATGGAGGGCAGAAGGTAACAAAGCAACAGGGACAACCACAGCTTTTTATTCCTTGTATCTTACCCAGGCTACCAGCCCAGCACTTACACCCTTAATCCTAGTGCCCTTGATCCTAGCATTGCAGCATGAATCAATTCCAGCATTACACACTCTAGATCCAGCCACCTCTGAAAAAGCCCCACCTATGACTGTATGAAGCTTTGGGGGACATTTGGACAGAAGCCATAACATTCTGCCCTTAGCCCCTCAAAGACTCATGAACATCCTTTATGCAAAACGCATTTAGTCTATCTCTAAGAGTTGCCAAAGTCCTAACAGTTTCAGCTAAAAAGTCTGAGTCCCAAGTCTCCTCAGATTTATGGCAAACTCTTAGCGGCAAGCTGCTGTACAAATGTGAAGAAAGTTACACACTTCCAACAGTCAGTGTTATAAGATAGACATTTCTGTTCCAAAAGTTACAAATGGGAATAGCAAGGAATGGGAACAAAGCAAGACCAAAATCCAGAGGTACAAACTTTAAATTCCACAGTTTCACTTCCAGAATCCCCACCAACCTGTGGCAAGCTGTGAACTCCAAAGGGCTTGCTTGGGTGACTGCACCCCTGTGGTACTTCTGTTGGTTGTAGCTTCTATGCCTGTGGGTTCTTTCTTTGGCTGGCTTCACTCATTCCTTGTAGCCTTCCTTGGGTGATCCACATTCCTGGTTTCACCAACCTTTTGGAGTCGTTCTCACTGTACACTCTCAACTTCACACACTGCCCTCTCAGTGGCACACTGCGTGATCTCTCCCTTTTTGTGAAATGTGGGTGGAAGCCTTCCTGACCTTACGATTCTTACATTCTGCATACACCTATAATTTTTTTTTTGGTGCCAGGAATCAGACTCAGGACCTTGTGCTTACCAGGCAGGTGCTTGTGCTGCTGAGCTATATCCCCGGCCCTCTGCATCCACCTAAAACCAGCACCAGGAACAACTTCTCTAGCCCCCATTCTGGAAGGTGGTGCTCTGGGGCTCTTTTCTCAAAGCAGTCTTTCGCTTTTGCAATTTTGAGGCAGAAAAGCATGGAGTCGCTTCTTGTGATGCCCTCAGGCCATCTTTTCTATTCTTTTCTTCTCAGCAATTAAGATCTCCTCTGCTCTATCTTTGCAGTCCACAGTTTTACTAAAGCTTCATTTCTAGCCAAACTCATGTTTTACGTTATTCTGCTGGGCTGTTTGTTCTTGATTCTCAACATAAATCTGGCTGAAAGCCCCAACAGTAGCCATGCCACTGCCTCAACATTAGACTGCTTTGAAATTTCTTCTGCAAGATTAATTAGTCTGCTGCTCTCAATCTCAATCTCAGGCAAACTCTCTGGATATCAGTAAAATGCAGACAAACTTTCTGCGAAGGCATGACACAAATTGTCTAGGGTCCAACAGCCAGTGTAGTCCTTTCCAGCAGAAACTTCCTGAGGCTTGTCTTCTCTGGCAGGATTTCTATCAGCCGCTGGTCTTCTGAGCTCTGACTAGAATGTCCCATACCGAACAGCCTAAGGTATGTCAGCTCTACTTTTCCCACTGGCTTCGCCAAACCTTTCCTAACTTTTCCCCTTTCCACAAGCCAGCTGTAAATGTTCCTAAGCCACATGGTCAGGTAGAGTTACAGCAGTGACCCCAATTCTTTGGTACCAAATTCTGTCTTAGTTACTTTTCTCTCATTGCTGAGACAAAATACCTGTTACCCAAAGGTGGAAAGGTTAGAGCTGGGTGTGGTGGTGTACACCTGTAATCCCAGCCCTTGGGAGGCTGAGGCAGGAGGATTGTTGCAAGTTAGAGACCAGCCTGGGCTACAGAGTGAGCTCAAGGCCAGCCTGAACTGCATAGTGAGACTCTGTCTCAAAAAGACAAACAAAACAAAACAAAACAAAACAAAACAAAACAAAACAAAAGTGGAAAGGTTTATTTAGCTCACAGTTTGTAGAGGTTTCAGTTCCATACTTGGCTGGCTCCAAGGTAGGGTTTCTTGGCAGACAGGCATTGTAGAGGAGAAATAGTTCATGGCAGGCAGAAGGTAGCAAAGCAAGCTTGAGACCACAGCTTATATCTTATCCGGACTACTTAGGGTGGGTAGCCCTAATCCTAGTGCCTTTGATCCTAGCATTGCACCATGAATCAGTTCAAGCACTGCACACTCTACATCCAGCCACCTCTGAAAAAGCCCCATCTATGACTGCATGAGCCTTTGCGGGGGCATCTTAGACACACACCATAACAGCACTCTTGCCACTAAGATACATTCCCAGCCCTCTGTTGGGTTTTCAGATGTTTCCTCAATGGAGTTTTTCTTTTTCCTGTCCTTGTTTTTGGTTGATTTTTGGTAAAAAAAGGGGGAGGATCAGAAGCATCTACTATAGATCTCGAGAGGTAGGTTCTCACTTGCACAGCGGACGGGTCTGTTTGTCTAGGGTTCTTACTGTGTGGTCTGTGCTGGTAAGTCTTGGACAGCAGGACTAATGCTTGTCTCTCCACCCTGTCACCCACAGGGAACTGTAGGTAGCTTTTTTGTTCAAGGTCCTTGATCTGTGCCAGAGTGGGGGCTAGTGCCCTGACTTTCTGTTTCTGCCTTCTGGTTGCTTACTTACATATTGAATTTGATTTTGAAAATCCTGTAGTGTGTAATAATGGTATTTGGGGTTTTTTCCTTTAGGAACTTTATGTTTATGGTAGAATAAATTCCTTAACTTTTCAGAGATGGCGTTCCCTTTGAAATGGATCACCATTTCTGTTATATATTTTTACTCTAGGGTGAGTAGACAGTGTGACTCAGTTAAAGTTGCTTAGTGAGCCAACCATGTGATGAACAGTTATGAGAGTCATTAATTCAGCCTTTGGCAAATATGCAAAAAATCATCAGTTCCAGAATTAAGAATGCCCATTTTTGTTTTTATTTTATCTTTTTTTTTTTTTGAGGCAGGGTCTTGCTGTTAATTCGGACTGGCCTTGAACTCACTATGTAGCCCAGGCCAGCCTTGAACTTGCAGTGATCCTCCTGCTTCAGACCCCTCTGAGTGCTGAGATTTTAGGCATGCAACACCATGTCCATTTTATTTTTTGAAACAAGTTTTCACTGTGTAGCCCATTCTGGCCTTCAACTTGTGATCCTCCTGCCTCAGTCTCCCAAGTATTGGGATTATAGGTATGTGATCATGCCCACTTATTATTAAATTTTTATTTTAGTTTTTAAATCAGATTTCTTTTTCTTTTGAGACAGGAGCTCACTATGCATTCTAGGCTAGCCTTGAATTCACTATGTAGCCCAGGCTGGCCTGAAACTCAGGGCAATCCTCCCGCTTTAGCCTTCTGAGTGCAGGGATTACAGGTATGCAGGTATGCACCACCACACCTGGCTTTAAATTTTATTTGAAAAAGAAAAAAAAAAACAAACAAAAACAGAGCTGGAGATGTAGCTTAGTGGTAGAACACTTGCTTAGCATGTTCGAGACTCAGGGTTTAATCTTCAGCACTACAAAGAACAAAAACCAACAAAGTAAAACACGGCTGCCCACAAAAAAACCTAGCTCTACCACTGAACTACACCCTCAACCCTGTTTTGTTTTTAACTTTTTTTTTGTAGTCCTAGGAATTGAGCCCATTACTTCATACCGAGCTACAACCCCACCACTTTCTTTTATTTTGAGACAGGATCTCACTAAATTATGCAGATTGGGCTAGAATTGCAGTCCTTCAGTTCCCTAGAGTGCAAAGATTCCACACCTGGCTTTTATTTGACTCTTAGTGTTTTCATATATTAAAAACAATTTATTTGAAAGTTTTGGATTTTGCAGAAACAAAGCCAGAATGAGTCCTTTAGCTCTTCAGAGATGGCAGTCCCTTTGAAATGGTGTCTTCATATGTAATAGGTTGCATTCTAGGTGGTATCAGTGTAAATCAGTATTTTATTCTGGAGAATTTTTTTTTTTTAATTGCACAGGCTGGGCTCGAATATGAAACAGTCTTCCTGCCTTTGCCTACAAGAGTGCTGAGGTGTGTACTGCCATGCCTGGTTTAGGGGATTTTTCTTTCTTTCTTTGTTTCTTTTTTTTTGAGACAGTCTTGTTACCTAGTTGAGGCTGGCCTTTGATTCACTGTATCCCAGTCTGGCCACAAACTAGAGATGATCTGCTGCCTCAGCCTCCTGAGTGCTGAGTGCTGGGATTACAGATCCGACTTCTTTGTCCTTAACTATGGGAAAGTATCCCACACTTAGTGTGCCCTTGAGGTCCTCAATCTTCATTCACCCCCTCTGGTTAGACATTCTTGGTGAGCTGGTTTCCTACAGTATTTGATTTTATTTTTAATTTATTTTATTTTAAAGAGAAAAAACTAAATTCAAAACAAGATAGTAGGAAGATAACAATGGTTAATACACTGTGTATTATCTTTAAGTTAGCTACTCAGAGTAGAAGATATGCCCACCTAAATTTAATTTTTTGAGTAATAATAGTGTTTCATGGTTCTGAATTCCAGAAGTATGAAGTTAAATGTCCTCCCCATTCCATGTCCACTCAGCTCATCTCTTGACAAGTTACCAGTATTGTACTTACTGTGCATTCTTCAAGATATTTATGATTATACAAGCAAAAGCACATACCTGTGTTATAGGCTTTTATGAAACTTTTTCAGGTTACTTGTAGCAGGTATGCTAGTATAAAAAACACCATTTGTATTCTTCAACTTTTTTTTTTTTTTTTTGCTACCGGGAATTGAACACAGGACCTTGCTCTTGTCAGGCAGGTGCTTGCACCACTGAGCTATATTCCTAGGCCTGTGTCCTTCAACTTTAACAAGTACTTAATCCTCATAGCCTGTCTTGTTTCTTCCCACCCCACCCACAGTTATTTTGAATCAATTCTCAAATTTTATCTGCAGATATTTCAGCTGATGTAAATATTTCAAATGTCCAGTGTTAAGATTTCTTATTTCAGTTCAAAATAGGAACAGCATCGTCTAATCCTTGCGCTTAGTAGATGTTTTAAATTTCAGGTAGTGCTTTCTCTCAGCGTGAGGGGCTGTGGGGAAAAAGGAACCCCTGTCCACTGTTGGTGGGAGTGTAGACTGGTGCAACCACTATGGAAGTCATTTCTCTTCAGTGTCTTCACTTTTACTTTTGCAGTTAAGTTTTTTTTCTTTTTGAGACAGAGTCTTGCTGTGTAGTTAAGGCTGGCCTTGAACTCACTCTGTAGCCCAGGCTGGCCTCAATCCTCCTGCCTCAGCCTCCTGGAGGGCTGGGATTATAAGCTTGTACCATCATGCCTTGCAGCAGTTGTTTTGAAGATAGTGATTTATTTGTCCCAAAGTTTTCCTTAAGTTTGATTTCAGTGATTGCATTCTTTTGTTGCTGTTTTTTGTTGTTTGAGATGGGGTCTCACTAGTCTAAGCTGTCCTTGAACTCACTATGTAGCCCAGGCTGATCTTGAACACACAAATCCTCTTGTCTCAGCCTCCTGAGTGATAGGATTACAGGCATGCAACACCACACCCAGCTTGCAGATTGCATTCTTGTGGTGGTGTTTGACATGTGTCTCTGTCTTCATTTTCTATCATTGAAGATATGGAGCTATCACTGGCTATCACTGGCCACACGTAATTCAGGCAGTTGAAGTGAGGGCACTGTGAATTGATGTGTGCTCTTAGAGCAGAATACACACAGAATTTTGAAGACTTGTAGAAAGAGGATGTAAAATACTTCATTAATTCTTCCTTTTTTTTTTTTGTCTTTTTGAGATATAGGGTCTTGCTATGCAGTTCAGGCTGGCCTTGAGCATAATTCTTTAAAAATTGTTATGTGCTGAAATAATAATATTTTGGATATAAAATAAAATCTTTTTTTTGTTTTTTTAAACAGTGTTATACCCCTTTATTGGAAATTCTGTTATGGCAGGCTGGTGCTCAAGTCAGTACCCAGTTGCTTTCTCACATGTTACAAGATGTTCTCAAATATCATCCTTGATTTCCTCACACTGGCATGTTTAATGTAGAAAGTTGGGATTGAGTAGGAGAAGGTTGGGGACATTCTTGTGCCCAAGGCCTATTATATCCCCTGAAACTTTCCACATGGAGCTTGATCTGAACAGATCTTTGTCTTTTAATGATGGGAAAATATCCCACACTTAGTGCGCCCTTGAGGTCTTCAGTCTCCATTTGCCCCCTCTGGTTAGGCATCCCTGGTGAGCTGGTTTCCTACAGTATTTGATTTTTAAAAAAAAATTTCTAAATTAAAAAAATTTATTATTATTATTATCATTAGGTATTTTTCCAGTACCGGGAATCGAACTCATGACCTTGCGCTTGCCAGGCAGGCGCTGTGCCACTGAGCTAAATCCCCAGCCCCTTATTATTATTATTATTATTATTATTATTATTATTTTTGTCTTTTTGAGAGAGGTTCTCACTATGCAGTTGGTCTTGAACTCACTTTGTAGCCCAGGCTGGCCTTGAACTTGCAAGGATTCTCCTGCCTCAGCCTCCCAAGTGCTAGGTTTACAGGTGTGCGCCACCACACCCAGCTTTTTTTTATATTGTTTGTTTTGTTTTTCTTCTGATACCAGGAATTGAACTCACGACTTTGGGCCTGCCAGGCAGGTGCTGTGCCGCTGAGCTAAATCTCCAGCCCTTTTTTCATATTTTAAAGAGAAAAAAATAAAAAAAATTTCAAAACAGGATAATAGGGTAACAATGGTCAATACATTGTGTATTGTTATCTTTAAATTAGTTACTCAGAGTACAGGATATATACATTTAAGTATCCAGACAATATTAGGACAAACCTTTCTTTTCAATGAACTAAGAAAAATTAGTACTATAACTATCTCAACTGTCTTTTATATATATATATATGTTTTTTTTTGGTACTGGGAATCAAACTGAGGACCTTGCACTTGCCAAGTCAGGTGCTTGTGCCACTGAGCTATATCTCCAGCCCCTTACATGGGTGTATATATATATTTTTTCTTTTTTCTTTTCCCTTCCTTCTTTTCTCCATTCTCCCATCCCAGTTTATCTTTTCTTTTGAAGTTTCTTCCTATTTTACAATATCTATTGTACATTTTGGATTTTACTTACTTTTTCAGCCTCTCACACTAGGGAGATAATATGATTTTCACACATATGTGTTTGGTTTATTCCACTTATGAGTATGGTCTCACATTGCATCCATTTAACTATAAAAGTCTCCAGTTTTCCTTCTTTATGGCTGAGTAGTGCTCCGTTGTATAAATGGAGCACTACTTTTATATCCATTCCTTGGCTGATGGGCATTTGCATTGTTTCCAAGATCTAGCCATTACAAATTGTGCCGCTATAAACATGGGTGCACATATATCGCTGTGGGAGGATGTTTTCAGTTCTTCTGGGAAGATTCCCAGAAGGGATGGCTGAGTCCAATGGGACCTCCAATCCTTGAGGAATCTCCACTCTGATTTCCACAGTGGTTGCACCAGTCTACATTCCCACCAACAGTGGAGAAGGGTTCCTTTTTCCCCAGAGCCCCTCCAGCGCTTGTTATTGTTCGATTTTCTAATAGCCGTTCTTTCCAGGATGAGATGGAGTCTGTGTTGTTTAAATTTGTGTCTCGTGAATGACCAGTGATGTTGAACATTTTCCATATGTTTATTTGCTGTTTATATTTCTTTATCTGAGAAGTGTGTATTCATTTCAGATGCCCATTTTTGGATTGGGTCTTTAAATTTGGGAGGTCTACTATTTTTGAGTTCTTTACATGTTCTGGATAGTAATCCTTTACCTGAGGAACAGCTGGCCAACATTTTTTCCCA
>NW_004955513.1:5504611-5537782 GCF_000276665.1 Chinchilla lanigera
GCTTGCCAGGCAGGCGCTTTTGCCGCTGAGCTAAATCCCCAGCCCCTCTTTGATCCATTTCAAATTTAATTTAGTGCGTGGTAGCAGATATAGGTCCAGTTTTAATCTTTGGCATGTGCAGAGCCAGTTTTTCCAGCATCATTTATTAAAGAGGGTATCTTTCTACCAGTGAATGTGTTTGGCACCTTTATTAAAGATAAGGTGGCTGAGTATGTCTGGAGTTGTTTCTGCATCTTCTAATCTGTTCCATTGATCTTTGGGTCTGTTTTTTTGCCAGTACCATGCTGTTTTTATCAGAGTAGCTTTATAGTATCAATTCAAATCAGGGATTGTGATGCCTCCTGCCTTGCCTTTATTGCCCAGAATTGCCTTTGCTATCCTAGGTGTCTTCCGGTTCCAAATGAATTTTAGGATTGTTTTCTCTAATTCTGTGAGATATGCTGTTGGAATTTTGATTGGAATTACAGTAAATCTGTGTAACACTTTTGGAAGTATGGACATTGTCACTATCTTGGTTCTTCCTACCTAAGAGCAAGGGATATCTTTCCATTTTCTGATATCCTCTTCAATCTCCTTTTTCAGAGTACTGAAGTTTTCAATGTAAGATGTCTTTTATATCCTTCGTTAGGTAGATTCCTAGGTATTTCATTTTTTGGGGTGCTATTGTGAAAGGTATTGTTTCCCTAATTTCTCTCTCAGTGAGTTTGTTATTCATGTACAGGAAAGCTGTTGATCTTTCTTTCTTTCTTTCTCTCTCTCTCTCTTTTTTTTTTTTTGGTCTTTTTGAGACAGGGTTTTGCTATGCAGTTGAGTTTTGAGTGTTGACTTTGTATTCAACTGTATTCTACTGAATACTTTGTATTCTACTGAATTTGCTTATTAAATCTAGCAGTTTTTCAGTGAAGTTTTTGGGGTCTTCTATGTAGAGTATCATGTCCTCTGCATATAATGATGGTTTAACATCTTTCTTTTCTATCATTACTCCTTTTATTTCTTTCTCTTGTCTAATTGCTCTGGCTAAAGTTTCCAGGACTGTGTTGAATAAGAATGGAGACATTGTATATCCTTGTTTTGTTCCTGTTTTTAGAGAGAAAACTTTCAGTTTTTGTCCTTTTATTTTATTTTATTTTATTATTATTATTATTATTATTATTTTTGTTTTTCTCCGGTACCGGGAACCGAACTCACGACCTTGCGCTTGCCAGGCAGGCGCTTTTGCCGCTGAGCTAAATCCCAGCCCCCTTTTATTTTATTTATGTATCTGTCTGTCTGTCTTTTCAAGACAGGGTCTTGCTGTGCAATTCAGGCTGGCCTTGAGCTCACTTTGTAGCCCAGACTAGTCTCGAACTTGGAAGGATCCTCCTGCCTCAGCCTCCTGAGTGCTGGGATTACAGTAGTGTGCCACCACACCTGGCTCTTGTCCTTTTAGCATGACATTGGCTGTTGGTTTGTCATAGATGGCTTTTACCAGATTGAGATAAAGACCATCTATTCCAATTTTCTGTAGGGTTTTTATCATGAGTGCTGCTGGACTTTGTCAAAAGGTTTTTTTGCATCTATTGAGATGATCATATGGCTTTTGTCCTTGGCTCTGTTGATATAGTGGATTACATTTACTTATTTACATATGGTGAACCATACCTGGGATGCATCCCACTTGGTCATGGTGTACAATCTTCTTGATGATTTGCTGCATTCTATTTGCCAGTATCTTATTCAGGATTTTTGCATCTATGTTCATTAGGGAAATTGGCCTGTAGTTCTCTTTCTTAGTTGTTAATCGACATCTAGATCAAACAAGGAATGTTATTAGGATAGCAGAAATTTCTTGTGCCCATTGATGTCTATCCTGTAGTCTTCAAAGTTAACTCCTGTCTTTTAAAAATTTTTTATTAGTAATATATGTTTCTAGTACAGAATGATTACATTCATGGTATGGCGTTATACTTGTACATAACACGTCTTAATTCTTTCTGTATCCCCTTTCCCTCCCCTCCATTCATACTCCCTTGATCTCTTGGTCCCTTTCCCATTTACAAAAGCTCTGTTAATTTATTTGTACTTTGGGTTTCTCATATGAGAAAAACCATGTAATACTTAATTTTGTGAATCTTATTTATTTTACTTAACATTATAACTGCTGTTTTGACTCCTGATTTTCTTATTAGTTTTTCTGCCCTTTTTATTTTAGTCACTAAAAATTGCTCAGGGTAGGATTGAACTTGAAGTCCAACTTCCTCAGTCTCCCAGAGTGCTGGGATCACAGCATCATGACTGCACCCAGCTCCTTCTAAACTTTGTCAGTCTGATTTTTCCAAGGTTCCTTTGTTGCCCCATACTGCTGCAGATTGCTTATCCTTAGCACTTTGTTTTTTAATTTTATTTTTTGTCTTTTTGAGACAGGGTCTCGCTATGCAGTTCAGGCTGGCCCTGAGCTCACTTTGTAGTCCAGGCTGTTCTCAAACTCACAATTATCCTCCTGCCTCAGCCTCCCGAGTGCTGGGATTATAGGCTTGCACCACCATGCCCGGCATCCTTAGCACTTTGTAATCTGTTGTTTGAGTATGCCACAATTTTTTTCAGCTTTTTAAATTTAACTGATTTTTTAACTGATACAGGCAAGTATTAAAGTTGTATATATTAACACAGTATCATACGATGTTTCAATATATGTGTATGTGTGTAATGCTTCTTAGGTTAACTATGTCTACCTTTTCAAACATTTATTGTTTCTTTATGGAGAACGTGTGCCAATTTCTTTATTCATTGTACTTGGGCATTTGGGTTGTTTCCAGTTTGGGGTGTTCAAATACAGTTGGCCTTGTGTCTTTGTGTTCCTCGTCTACAGATTTTCTCGTCATGGGTTGAAAATACTAGAAAAAAAGAGCTGTATTTGTACTGAATATGTATAGACTTTTTTCCTTTATATAATTTGCTAAACAATGCAGTGTAACAACTATTTACATAACGTTTTCATTGTATTGGGTGTCCTAAGTCACATGGGAATAAGGCATTGCTTTGTGAGGGACTTGAGCACCCAGAGGACTTGGTGTCCATGGGGCTTCTGGAACCAGTCCCCACAGCAACTGGGGGTGGCCCACATATACCCTCTGTACATGATGCAGAGGGGACATACTGGTGGCAGAGACAGCCTAAGGATGACACACCTGGGGCTGAGAGGACAGTGGTCAGTGCTGCAGAAGCATAGCTAGAAGCAGTACTTTGGGTGCTCGGAGGGCAGAGGTGGTGGTGGGCACGTTGGGAAGGACTGAGGAGCTGGCAGAGTGGACTGTGTCGGCAGGAGACAGGCAGTTGCTAAGGCTGGGAACAGCAGCAGCTGGAGCTGCTGTGTGCAGTGTTGTGAGACAGACATCAGACCTGTGGGGGACATCTTAGCTCTGGTTTTTCTGGTGGACATATGTGTTGCACAGTAGACCTATAGGAAGTGGAAGAGTGGCTCCAGGCTCTGCTTTATGGTGGTTCCAAGCGCCATGGGTGGTTGAACCAGGTCCTATGAGGCTCTCTTTTGACAGTTAGCTAGAACCCATTTAGAAGGGCTCTAGCTGCATAGGAGGTGTAATATCTTATTAGTCACTTTACTAAGTGTGCTTATTAGTCACTTTACTAAGTGATATGTGTGGAATTTCTTTTTTTTATTTTGAGACAGGGTCTCACTATGTACCTCAGGCTGACCTTGAACTTGAAGTGATCCTACTTCCTAGGATTACAGTTGTACCTCTGTAATTTGGGGGCAGTCTCCCCTCTACATTTCAGATTACATGCCTGCCTTTTTTTTTTTTTTTAAATGAAATCCTTACAGTGACTCTGTTAGATAGGCCTTCTATTCCAATTTCTTCCTTTCTTAGAAAAGGAGAAGGAGTGTCTTGCTACATTTTAGTAAGTTAACGTGAGTTATCCTTTGGGTGACAAAGCAAAAAAGTAAAAACTTAAGGGTTCAAAAACTGCTGGACTTCGTGGTACACATTTGTAATGCCAGCATTCTGGGAGGCTGAAACAGCAGGATGGTAATTTGAGCCCAGCCTCAGCAATTTAATGAGATCTGGTCTTAAAATAAAAAACAACACGGGCTGTGGATGTACCTCAGTGGGAAAGCTGTAGGTTCAACCCCAAGGCAGGTGCTGTGCCACTGAGCTACATCCCTAGTCCTGTATTTCATCTTTGATAGGCATTGCCAAATTGCAATAGCAGTCTAGGATCATATGCTTCACATTTTCATTTTAAAAAGTGTGTGTGTTTGTGTGTGTGTATGTGTGGTACTGGGGATCACACCCAGAGTCTCCTGCATTCTAGGCAAGTGTTTCTCTACGGAGCTACACTCCTGTCCCCCAAGAGCATATGATTTGTTTATGTTGAGATGCAATTCCTGTACCATGAAATTCAAAATTTTAAGGTGTAGAATTCAGTGGATTATTGTTGTAGTCACAGAGTTGTGTAACTACCTAATTTGAGAATGTTTGTTACCCTTAAAAGAAACCTTGTACCCAGTTACCAGTCATCCCCTATTCGTCCCTCAACCCAGCCCCAGCCCCAGCCAATCACTACTGTTTGTTTCTGTGAATTTGTCTGTTCTAGACATGTCATATAAACAGAATCATAATATGTGGCCTTTTGTTACTACCTTTTTTTATTTAGTGTTAATGTTCTCAAGGTTCATGCATTTTTAGTGTGTATCAGTATCTTACTTGTTTTTATTGCTGAGTAATAATCCATAGTTTAGATGGGCCACATGTTTGTCTACCCAAAGGGCTGAGCCAGGATGACCATGAGTTTGAGGCCACCTTGACCTATCTTAAAAAACCTGGTTAAATATTTTTTCATATATAATTATAAAAGAGCTTTATATATTCTGGATACAAGTCTCTTATCAGATATGTGATTTACAAATGTTTTTTCCCGAAATATAGGTTGTCATTTCATTTTCAAATTTTCCTTGATGATATTCTTTGAAGTACAAAAGTCTTTAATTTTGATGAAATTTGTGTTTTTCAGGTGTTTTGGTTTTTTGAGATGAGTCTTGCTATTCAGGCTGGCTTTGAACTCACTATATAGCCCATGCTGGCCTTGAAGTCTCAGTATTCCTCCTGTCTCAGCCCCCTCCCTGAGTGTGGGCATCCCAGGTGTGCGCCACCATACCCAGCTTTTTTTTTTTTCTTTCCTTTTTGGTTGCTTGTGCTTTTGTTGTGATATCTAGTTATCTACGTCAGGAAATTATTTTAAGACTTTTATAATTACAGGTTTTTGATTTATTTTAATTTACTCTTTATATATAGTGTGTGAGGTAAGGTCCTGGTTTTGTGTTTGTGAGGGGCTGGCCTGTTGACTCAGCACCATTTATTGTTGGGAAGACTGTACTGCTGCCATTTATCGGAGCACCTTGTTGAGAATCACTAAATCCTGGTGAGAGGGTTTGCTTCTGACCCCTCACCTCATTGACCCATGCATTTGTTCTTACAGCAGTACAACATGTAGAAGTATAGCTCCTGACATGCTAGATGTTAGGTGTGCTGAATCCATGGCCCCTGAAATCGAAGAACAAATTCCAAGGAACAGCAGAGGTTTCAAGTAGGAAAGGCTTTTTGAGAGAGAGCTCTTGAGAGGCTGGAGGGTCATGAAGAGGGTGGCACCATGGCACTGCTGTAGGGGTAATTTATCCAGCAAGGTCACAGTGTGGGTACAGTGCAGGTCAGATACAGTCACCTACAGGATGAGAAGCATAGGCGCTTAGCTAATGTTGACCCAGTAAGCAAGCAGGGGTGTGTGGAAGAACAAAGCATTTGGGAAGGATGAGTCTGGGTGCTCTGTCACTGGTGGGTGAAGCCTGTCTGGACTTCCTGGACCCAGTGGTACTAGTGACAGTATGATCCCAAGTTACTGTCACCCCTCAGGGAGGCGCGTAGGCCTGACACCTCATCTTTATCTTGAGACCTGGCTTTCAGATGTGCCTCTAGCCACATTTTTTTTTTTTTTCTAGCCACAATTCTGATGTCTTTATTTCTTCTGTTGATTTCCTTGAGAGCCCACTGCCTCTGTGACTGTATATTAATTTCCATCTAACTTAACCTTAATTAATTAATTAATAAGACAAGAGTGTCACTAACTGGCCGGTCTCAAATTTGTGAGCCCCATATCTCAGCCTCCCAGAGTGCTGAGATTACAGGCGTGCACCACCAACTGTGGCTTTCTTGCATTTTCCCTACCTTCTTTCCTGTTTGTGCTGAGGATTGATCCAGGGCCTTTGAATTAAGTTACACCCCTTTTTAAATTTTGAGATAGGGTGTGGTTAAATTCCTCCGGTTGGGCTTGAACCTGTGATCTTTCTCAACCTCCCAAGAGGGCTGGGATTGAAGGTGTGTACTACTACCCTTTACTTCTACCATTTGGATTTTGATACACATTTTAAGATCATGCTGTTAATATGTACAGTAAAGCCTTTTGAGGTTTTGATAGAGATTGTGTTGAACATGGAAATCAGGTTGTGGTATTGCCATCTTAAGTCTTTAATCCATGAACATAGGGTATATGCCCGTTTATTTGGATCTTTGGTTTTGATTTTTTTTCTTTCTTTTAGAGTTTTTGTGATTGGGTCCTGCTGTGTAGTCAGGCTGACCTCGAACTTTCCTTGCAGCCCCAGCTGACCTTAATCACAAGGTTCAATCTTCCTGCCTCAGGGGCTGGGGATTTAGCTCAGTGGCACAGCGCCTGCCTGGCAAGTGCAAGGTCGTGAATTCAATTCCTGGTATTGGCGGAGGGGTGTGGGGGGGGAAGCAATCTTCCTGTCTCAGCTTCCTAAGTGCTCAGATTGCAGGTGTATGCCACCATACCTGGCTCTTTTTAATTTTTCTTTCTTTTTTTTTTTTTTTCCCCGGTACCGGGAATTGAACTCACAAACTTGCGCTTGCCAGGAAGGTGCTGTGCTGCTGAGCTAAATTCCCAGCTCCTCTTTTTAATTTCTTTAACGATGTGTTTATGTACAAATTTTACAGTTAGTTTTTGGTTATTTTTTGATGCTATTATAAATACAATTTTAAAAAAGCTTTATTTTTAGATTGGACTGTATAAGACATACAGTTGTTTGTATAGACATGCAGTTGATTTTTGTACACTGATTTTGTAGCCTGCAACTTCGTTGAACTTGTTTATTATATCTCCTGTAGTTTTTTTTTTTTTTTTTTTTGTTCAGGAAATTGAACTCAGGACCTCGCCCTTGCCCGGCAGGCACTGTCCACTAGGTTTTGTTTGTCCTATTTTATTTATTTGTTTCAGAACTGGTAATTGAGCCCAGATCCTTAGCGCTGTTTCAGGCTGGCCTTCAACTCATGATGTAGCCCAGGCTGGCCTTGAACTCTTGGCGATCCTGGTCTTCCAGGTGTGCACCACCTTGCCTGGTGTGGTTTTATTAATTTTTTATTTTGAGACAGGGTTTTGCTAATTTGCTGAGTTGGTTAGCATAGGCTCAAACTTTTGATTCTACTGCTTCAGTGTCAGGTATATGTATATATTTCTTTTTGGAAGTGAATTCTTTGAGGTTTTCTTTATACAAAATCTTGTCATCTGGGAGTAGAGTTTTTCCTTTGAAATGTGGATACCTTATATTATTTTTCTCTGCCTAATGGCCCTGTCTGAAATCTCCAGTGAAATGGTGAATAGAAATGGGAAAGTGGACATCAGAGCCACATCCCTCACCTTAGGGGCAAAGCTTTTACATTCTTAGCATTAAGTACTGTGATAGCTGTGAACTTTTCCAAAGATACCCTCTATCAGGTTGAAGAAGTCCTGTTTTTGTTCTGAGTTTATTTATTGAGTTTTTGTTAACTTGTCTGTTTTTGCAGTGCTGAGGACTGAGCCCAGGGAGCGCTCAGCTATATCGCTAACCTTTTAATTTTTAATTAATTAATTAATTTATTAATATTTTGAGACAGGGCCTCACTAAGTTGTTTAGGCTGGCCTCAAACTTGTGGGCCTTCTGCCTCAGCCTCCTGAGGAGGTAGGATTATTGGCATGCATTGCCATACCTGGGTATTTTTTAATCTAAAGAAGGGGGCTGGGGATATAGCTCAGCGGCATAAGCGCTTGCCTGGCAAGCACAAGGTCCTGTGTTTGATTCATGGTCCCCCCCCCCAAAAAAAGAAAGAAAGAATCTAAAAGAGGTGTTAGATTTTACATGATTTTTTTTTTTTTTTTTTGTCTTTTTGACAATTTTATGCAATTCAAGTTGGCCTTGAGCTCACTATGTAGCCCAGGCTGGTCTTGAACTCACAATGATCCTCCTGTCTCAGCTTTCTGAGTGCTGGGATTATAGGCATGTGCCACCATGCCTGGCTATCTTGAACTCACTTTGTAGCCCAGGCTAGCTTTGAACTTGCAGTCATCCTCCTGCTTCCTGAGTGCTGGAATTAGAGGTTTGCCACCATAACTGGTTGTATTTTCATTTTTATTTAGTTCAAAATATTTTTGATATTTTTCCTGGTGATTTCTTTGACACCACACCCTAGCTCGCATTTTTTTCTTCCAGCACTTTGCTTATGCTGTCCCTTACTGTCTATCTTCCATTGTTTGTGAGGAGACAGAAGTGGTCAGTTTTACTGTACATGAGAAATTGCTTTTCTCTTGCTAGCTGGAGTCTTTTCTCTTGCTGGCTGAATTTTGGGCCCCACATTGACATAATATGGACCGTTAGACATGTTAGCTACTTTTCAGCTTTTAGCATTCTGTCATCCTGTCTTAGGAAACATGGTAAATTTGTATATAGATGTTTCTTTACCCTTCTGTAATTTAAATCTAAGTTACTCAGATTTCATTCGATTGTACTGTCTGGGTACCCACTACACTGTTTTTGAGCCTCAGCAGGTAGGCTTCCGTCCTATCCTTCCCAGGCACCCTTTGTGTGAGTGAGATCACTGTGGACCTAGAAGGTAAGTCCATTGATTAGTTTTCAACCTGAGTTTTCCTGGGCCTCTCAACAGCATCTGGCTCGTAATTCAGGAGGAAAGATGTAACTGGTTTTTTTCTTGGCCTCTAGAGTACCTCACTATTCTGGCTCTACCCAACCCATGGAATTTTGTTCTTCAGTCCTGCTCCTAGGACCTGCTCCCAAGGCTCACCTGTGCACTGGGATGTCCAAGGTCCAGTCCTGGCCTCTCCCTCAGTGACCCAGGCTCATGTCTCAGCCTGAACTCTGCCCTGGGCTCCAGGTGTGGTGACATGTTGGTTACAGGGGGATAGTAGGCCTCTGCCACCCAGCAGGCCACATGAGATCTCTTGACTCCTGAGCCTGCTCCAGTGGCCTTACCCACAGGGACTGACACTGTCTGCACAGTGCTCCCTGGAAGACTGTTCTGGCTCTGCCTTTATAGTGCAGCCACTGCCCTTGATGAGCATCGTCTCTTCTCTCTGCTGCCTTTTTCTTTCTTTGTTTTTTTGAGACAGGGTCTGTATGCCTGTGTAGTTTAGGCTGGCTTTGAATTTATTATAGCCCAGACTGGCCTGGAACTTGCGGCCATCCTTCTGCCTCAGTCTCTGGGGCTGGGCTCACAGGTATGCACCACTATGCCCAACTTTTCTCTGCTTTCTAATGACCTGGTGTGCTCTGCCCTTGTGAAGTGTTTCTGCTCATGCTGGGATTACTTTCATGTGGTTCCTAAGGCCCCATGGGTCTGGCTCTTGTTAGCCTGTGATCTTTCCTGTCACCTCTATCCTGGCTCCTTTTGCTTCAAGTAATGTGGCCTCTTGGCTGTTTCCAGATGACCAAGGCATTGTGCTCCTAGCTCCTCTGGAGGTCCTGCCCAGAGCTCCAGCAGAGCTCTCCTGTTCACCTTGGGAACCACCTCAGGTATCCCTTCTGCTTCTTTCTTCCTGATAGCACGCTTTCACTCTGTGCATTTGCTGTGTGTTGGAAAAACAAGTCAAGCTTGGTGAAACTGTTGGGATGCTACCCTGGGTACTGATGAGGACCTGAGCTGTCCCATGAGACTTTGCTTTTGGGTCTTGCAGTGCTGTTTGGCTCTGTGAGTCTTATGTGCTTATGTTATGGCCTGCGTGTAAATGTCTCCCTAAAGCATCATGGGCTCACAGGTGGGGCTTTTCACAAAGGTGGCTGAATCCCATGTGATATTGGGATTAAGAGTGTGTGGCACTAAATTAGTCCATTGATTGAAATTAGCAATGTTCTGAGTATGGATAATGGAAGCCCCACCGTGGGTGTGGGTGGGACCAGTCAATACCTAGATGGAATTGTAAGGAGGAAAAGAAGGAAGGCAGGCTTGCTGGTGCTGCTGCTTCACTGTCTCTTGCCACTTCACTGTCTCCTGCCTGCCCTGCCATGGACTGTTTCTCCTCTGCGATGCCCTTCTCCTCTGCCACCCTGCCTTCAAACTAGCTGACAAAGGACTGAAACCTCTACAAACCGAGCTGAAATGAACCTTACTTCTTTTAATTTTGGGGGTCAGGTGTTTTGTCTCAGCAAGGAGAAAAATAACTAAGACAGTTTAGAATCCTGGAATGCTTCTGCTTGTTGGTGGGAGGCTGTCACGTAGGTGGCCTGCAGACAGTGACTCACTGAGACACCCATTTTATGATAGGGCTCTCTGGTTTTCTGTGTGGTTTGGTTTTATACCCTTGTGACCCAACTCTTGGATCTGTTAATTAAAAAGAAAAAAGATAGTTTTTTTTTTTTGAAATGACACATTTCATTGTTTAGCTTTTCTGGCAAAGAAAACAATTTAATTTTTTGAATGTAAGTATAGACAATGAAATACCAGAAGCTAATCTATATATCCAGATAGTGGCTGCTTCTGAAAAGTTGTCCTCTAGCTTATGGTTTTTTTTTTTTGGTTTTTCTCCGGTACCGGGAACCGAACTCACGACCTTGCGCTTGCCAGGCAGGCGCTTTTGCCGCTGAGCTAAATCCCCAGCCTAGCTTATGGTTTTGAGTGTCCAGGTAGGTGTGGTGGGAGCCTGATGCAGGGGGATTGCCATGAATTTGAAGTCAGCCTGGCCTACATAGCTAGACCCTGTCTCCAAAAAAAAATCGTCCACCTGTAGAGAAGGTCTGAGCACTGATGCACCTTCATGTAGATTAATCATTTGCTTTATGCTTTTCTTTCTCTCTGTTTTTAATGTGTCATGAAAGGGTGAGTTACAGGTGTCAGGACCCTTCACCATTAAGTTTTTCAGTGTATATCTCCTGCATCTTTTGATAACAGGTTTTGTGTTTCATTTTTGCTGATGCTAGAGATTGAAGTCAGGGCCTTACACATGCTAGGCAAGTCTGCTACTGAATTATATCACCAGCCAAACAAGTTTATTCTTTTTTTTTATTTTTTATTTTTGAGATAGCGTCTTGCTATGCAGTTCAGGCTGGTCTTGAATTTGTGACGATCTTCTGCTTCAGCCTCTTGAGTGCTGGGATGCTGGATGTGTGCTACCAGGCCCGACTGTTTTTTTTAAGCAGTATTGGGGATCAAACCCTGGGGGTGGTCTCCCATTAAGCTGCATTCCAAACCCTTTTAAAAATTAAATTGATTGATTGTGGTACTGGAGATTGAATCCCAGGGTATTCACATTCGTATTACCAGCCCCACCTTTTAAAATTTACTTATTTTTTATTTTGGGACAGTGTCTTGCTAAATTGTCTATTCAGGCTGGGCTCAAACTTCTGATCCTCCTATCATAGCCTCCCAGAGGAGGGATTGCAGGTATATGCCACTACATTTAGGCTTTTTAAATTTTATGAAAAAATGTTGAGATACAGTCTTGCTCAGTTGCCCAGGCAGGATTTCAATTTGGGATTTTCCTGTCTCAGCCTCGCAAGTGCTGGGATTATGAGTGGGCACCACTATACCAGCCTCAACAAATTCATTCTTACAAAACCACATCACAAGGATTACATTTAGAAATTTTAATATTGATAAAATACTGTTATTTAGTATGTCATTCATTCATATTTTTCTATTTGTTCCTCAAGTATACTGTATAGATTTTTTTTGGCAATACTAGTAGCACTGAGCCAGTACTAGTTGCGCTGAGCTACATGCCAGCTCCCTTTTTACATTGTTTGATTGTGGTCCTGGGGATCAGATAATAGTAGTGCTCTACCATGGACCTTTATCCCCAGCCCTTTTAATTTTTATTTTAAATCAGAGTCTCACTAAGTTTTCCAGGTGGGGCTTGAACTTGGGATCCTTCTGCCTCAACCTCCCCCAGTGCTGGGATAACAGGGATTATTTTTTATTTTGTGATAGGGTCTCACTAAGTTGCTAAGTTATACAGGTTATGTTTGAACTTGTGATCTGCCTGCCTTTGTGCTGGCCCCTTCATAGATTTTTTAAAAGGGGTCACAGATGTTGTTATAACCCTTTGTCCTCCAAGTCTTTTTTTTTTGTTTTGTTTTGGTCTTTTTGAGACAGGGTTTCACTATGCAATTCTAGTATATGTGCTGCCCAGGCGAATGCTTCACTATACAATTCATGCTGGCCTTGAACTCACTGTAACCCAGGCTGGCCTCAAACTTGCAGCAATCCTCTTGCCTCATCCTCCCGAGTGCTGGGATTACAAGTATGCACCGCTACGCTTGGCTACCCCTGCCTTTCATGAAAGTTTTGAAGATTTAAGGCTATTTTCTCTGTAAAGTTACCCATGATTTGTTCTAGATTTGTCTGATTTGTTTCCCCATGATTAGACTTGAGTCAAGCATTTTTGATAAGAACCCTATAAACTGTTGTTGTAGACATTTCTGTTGCATCATGAGATGTATGTCAGCTGCCCCAGTGTTGTTGATGCCACCATTACCCAGGTGGTACAACAGTGTCCGCTTGCCTCTCCACTGGGCAGGCATAATCAGTCAGTGACCGCTGTGTCCCCCATTACACATGTATTAAAGAAGAGTTTGCTTCCTCATTTGTGTTCTTTTGGTATTATTATAGGGTGACTTCTCTAGTAATAAATTTACATTTATTAAATGTGTTAAAGTCTGCTTTTATCATTTGTTTATTTATTTATTTATTTGGTACTGGGAATTGAACTCAAGACTTTGTGCTTGCCAGCCAGGTGCTTGCGTCATTGAGCTATATCCCCAGCACCTCATTTGTCTTTTTAATACTCAAATTATTTCAGTTTGGCCAATGGGAACCCTTCACCCAAGATTCTGTGCCATGTCCTAAGCAGTTCTGAGCTCCTTGCTTTGTAGGACAACAAAATTGTAAGAGACCATTTTGTGTAGTTTTCAGCAATTAAATCTGAGAAAGCAGATGAAATAGGTAATTTCCTAGGAAAATACAATTTGCCCAAATTTACCCTAGCAAAATAGTGTATTAGTTATCTATGATTATGTAACAAAACTTTCTAAATTTAGCAGCTTAAAACAACATGTTATCTCAGTTTTTGTGGCTCAGGAGTATGGGCTGAGCCTTCGAGTCAGCTGCTCTTAGTAGCTAGATGTCCCTGGGGCAAAAGGTGTTTCTTTGAGGGCCATAGTGCCAATTTTGTCATAAAGGTGCATTATTGTAGGTGTATAATACCCATGTTTATTCTTTAGAATATTTTTAAGGAATATTTCTATAGATGAGTTATTAATTTTAATTTTGAGTTTTATTAAACAGTGAGTGCTTAACAGGAAAAATATTGAATTTTTAATATTTTTATTGAATATGCATAAAACATCAAAATTTTCAGCATTAACTATTTTTTGGTGTGTGGAGCCTACAAAATAACAAATAAATTCATGTATGAACTACAGTGAAAATACCATAGAACTCCACAACAAAGATAATATTGGCTTCAGTTGTCACACCCAAGACAGTCCTCACATGTGACAACTGCATGTTCCATGCACACGTCTTGTGTATGGTTAACACTGACAGCACATGTGCTTATTTTCTTTTCTTGTATGGCAGGTGTTCTTGTCGCTTGTTTACCTTTTTTGTCAGGAAAAGAAGGTGTCAGTAAAATAAAGTATCACATATGTAATGAGGGCTTAGAATAGACAGTAACATTTTCACATCAGCGGTTTATTTGCTTACAAAACCTAAAAGATAACATCAGAAATAAAAACCTATGTGAACTACAATGTAAATACAAACAGAAGCATACCACAGAATTAATTTTTGCAGGGCTGGGGATGTAGCTTAGCAGTGCAGTGCCTGCCTGGAAAGCATAAGGTCCTAAGCTCAATTTCTCACACACACACACACGCACACAATCTTTGCTTCAACTGTCACACCCAAGGCAGTCTTCACACATGAAAACTGCATGCTCCATACACTAGTATTGCCTATGCTGATAGCATGCTATGTTTTGTTTTCCTGTCCTTTTTTGTAGGGCACAGTTGACATCTTTTTGTTTTCCTATTGTCATAGTAGGTCTTTGGATGCTGTGCCTGCCTCTTCACCCATCAGTTCACTAATGTGCTTCACAATTTTTTTTTCAGTTTCCTAGGCAGAAACATTTTGATTTTCCTCTGCTGTAAGTGATCTCTTGTGAGTTCCAGTCCTGATCCTCTAAGAAAATTTCTACATAGTCTTTTGCACTTGTTATTTACTTTGTAAACTATCAAACTATGCCACACATGTTTAGGATCGAATGAAACAAAAGCATTGGTCAGCGCTTTGTGTTTCATGTGACATCATAGTTGCTGCATAACTCATGAACAACATCTACTCTGCCTTTGGTTTTGTTGTAGAAAGTTACCATCTCAGGCTTCCATTTTATTGAAGTTTCCCAGTCAACATTTCCATGATGGTGCAGTGTTGACATCAGCAGTACCAGTTTATTGTTCTTGGATGTCATAAAGATGTCATTTGTGTAAGTTAGTGTAAAAATTTGTCTTTTTCTCTGTAAAAATACCAGCCAGGAATCACTTAGTTCTGCCTTTCCCCTCCTAACTCATAGTCAGACAGAAAATCTTTTAGGCTTTATCTTCAGAACATGACCCATTCTCTTAACCACTCTCTCTAATGGCTTCACCGCCTGAATCCAAGCCATTCCTCTCTTGCTTGGATTATTGTAGTCACCCTAAACTGGCCTTCCTAGTTTTTCTGCTTTCATGCTTTCTGCTTGTTATGGTTTAGAGGTACTGTAGAGTGACCTTCTGTCTCCCTCTGTGCTTGCAATCTTACAAATGCCACGCTATTAATAATTGTATACAGATAGACTTTCATGCACATAACCAGCCTCTCTGTTCGTTCACTAACATGCACCTTGTGCTGGACTCTTATCTTGGCGTGTCTTCAACTTCCCCACACAAGCACATCAGCGTTTGTTTCGCTTCTTGAGAGCTTTTTGGTGTTCTCTGGTAGAGATCTAACAATTTATGTAACTGACACTCTGTTGGTGTGTGTATTTATATCTTCAATCTAGGGAGAAGGTTGAGTGAATGTCCTTGTTACATATGATTTGGGAAACTTTTGCAAGTAAATTCTGTAAACTAAATTACAGAATTGCTCAGCAGAGGAGTGTGTACATTGAAAACATTTTATATTTAAAAAAATTTTTATAAACATTGCCAAGTTGCCGCCAGAGAGGTCTCATTAATTTTATGGTGCTAATGGGATAAGAGAATTGCATATTAGTACTCTTATATTAACAGATTATAAAATTTTTTGCCAGTTTGATAGGTGAAAAATGGTATCTTCATTGTCTTTACTTCCTCCCTTCCTTCTCTCCCACCTCCCTCCCTCCCTCCTTGCCTAGGCTGGCCCCAAACTCAGGGCAGTCCTCCTGCCTCAGCCTGCCGAGTGGTGGGATTACAGGTGCGTGCCATCACCCCTGGCTTGTTGCTTTAAATGTATTTATTTTTTATTAGCTGTAAGCATTTATTTTCCTTCAGTTTGACTTTTCTGTGCTTTTTGTGTTTTAAGGGAAGGAGCTGAGAGTGAGGCAGAGGGTGGATGTCTTCTGTTTTCTGTGTGGGCTGTAGGTAGGTATCTAAGTGACTATGTTCAATTCTCCTTGGATGGATCAGTTGCATTGTATTTTGTGCTCTTCACCTTCTAATCTAATGTTAAAGAGGAATTGCTTATTTCCTTGAAATGTGATATGTTGGTTTGACCTCTCTGTGACTGGCTTGCACTCTAACCTGGTCAGGGTGAGGAGGTTGAGTTAGAGTTGGGTTAAGCACAACTGGTTGCTGCTCCTGGACAGTCCATACCAGTATTACTCTACAAAGACAGAAAATGTATATGAGATTACAGAGTAGCATTTACATAGGTAGTGTTCTTTCATATAACCTTAAAAACAGAAAATAATTTTACTGGCTGCATAAAGCCTAATTATATTGTAAAAGTATTCCTCCTTAAACAACTTCAAGTACTTACTGTTTTGTGTTAAGAACTACCATTTGGTCTGTGTGGCTTTGAATGGGTACCCTCCAAGGAAGTTTGGGGCCAGTGCTGGTGGGCTGTGTGGGAACATCCCTGGTGTTCATCCAGAACCCTGGAGCTCCTCCTGGAGCACAGGCCACATGGGGTGCTGCGCTGAAGTCTGCTGGGTGCCTTGCATTGTGCTACTAGTGTGGGCTCCTGGTTGTGGAGGGAAACTTCTTTGAGCTCATGGACAGGATTGGAAAATTACTCTTTCTTATCCCCTATACTTGTTCAGACTCCTTGTTTAGGTCTTTTTGTTGGTACTACTTTTTAGACAAAGCTATCCAGAGAGGGCTGGGGATTTAGCTCAGTGGCACAGCACCTGCCTGGCAAGCGTGAGACCCTGAGTTTGATTCCCAGTACAAAAAAACAAAACAAAACCCAAAGCTATCCAGAGAGACCCTAAGAGGAATGATTGTTCTGTGAGATGAGCTGAATTGGTTTCTGTAGAGAGATGCTTTTCCATTCTTCGGGTGAGAATAATCACTGTCCAGTCAGGTGGTTTCTCTGTGATGAAACGCAAGTGACTTAAATGTTTATTAATCTGAGAAGGCCTATGGTGCCTGGGCTGTGCGCATATAGTTCTGGAGTCTTGACTGCCTGACACAGCCAGGACTCCATTTCGAGGAGTGGCTCAGAGCATGCCCAGTGCCCGTGGAGCTTCTGAGGGAGTTGCACTTAAGCCACTGCAATTCCTCTGCAGTTGGCCACAGTAAACAACTGCATGAGGATGGGAGTGGTACGGGTGCATTGAAGAGCATGGTACTGACAACTCTCTTGGTTCCTCAGCCTTCCTCTTTTCACAGGAGCTGTAGGGTGAGGTCAGGGCCTGTAGAACAGGGATGTTTGCTATGATTGTGGGGTCATCTTCTTGTCTCGCCTGTCCCTCCCTTGCCAGAGTAGCCCTGTTTTGATGGCTGGCCACCTAACTCATATATTTCTTGGGAGGATGATGGGAGGTCCCTCCAACAGTTTTGAAAAACAGTGGCATTCCATGGTTGCTTTGTGGTTGAAGAAGCTCATAACTTATGACAAACCAGTCATTTTTCTCATGTTCTAACATTCATAAAGCAAGTACTTGAACCTTTTTGTAGCAGTGTCTCCTTGTTTCCTCCTCCTTTCTGTCTGCGTGGCAGCCTCAGGGTTGGAGGGGGTGAAGCTGGGAGGGTGACACTGCCAGTTCTGTGAGAACCAGGGACCCTGGGCCCTGTGGGACCAGAGGCCTGGCCTGTGCAAAGAAGAGCTGGTGTGGTACTCGTGAGTGTCTCCTTCTGAGCAGGCTGCAGAGAGGGAGCTCTGTCTTCTGTAGGCTGAGAGTGCCACACATTCCTCATGGGAGAGGTGAGGAGAGCATCCTCAGGGTTGTACATGACCCTGTCAGGCTGGTTGATGGGGGAAACTGTGTTTTCCTTGGAATGGCAGAGAAAGGAGGATGTAGAGAGATGCAGAAATCCAGACAGTAAGTGTCCACTTGAGTTTTGTAAGCAATTCCATAGAAAAATAAAACAGTGTGTAGACAAGTGCTAGATGCTTCTTGGGGAGCGACCCACTGGGGGCTGTTTTTACTTTTTGATTGCTTTACTATGAGTGATGGATTAGACAGATGGGTTCTAGACTGTATTCTTGAGCAAAAAGGATGGGGGAGGACAGTCTACTCTGCCTGATCTGAGGAAGCTCCGGCTCAGCACACAGTGTGGGGAGGAAATGGGAACAATAAGCCGTGCTTTTGTGTCTGTCCTGGAAATGGAATACTGGGTGGAGGCTACTGGTGAGCCCAGGTGCTGCCACCACTCATGTGGCCCCGGCAGTGGTGATGAGGATGCTGTGCACTGGAAAATGGCACTATTTTGGGTAGTAGTTCTGAGAGGAACTGTTCAATCGGGTATGTAATGTGCTGGTGCCAGAATTTTTTAAAATACCTGTGACATATATTGTAATGGTAGTTAATATTAGCAACTCAGCCTATAAGGGGTTATGTATTCTAATCTATTCTGAATCGAGAATGTTATACTTCTGGGGAGATGTTTCCCAGGCTGTGCTAAGCTTGTCCCCTCTAGATCTGGTTGCCCCTGGCCCCCTTCTTCCCGTCTTCTTCCTTTTTCTGCTCACAAGGGTTGTTTTTGGCTTGAAAGACTATGGCAGGTCCATGACATTAGCCGTGAGGTTCTGACAGGGGCTGAGATGGTGGTGCAGGCCTGGCTGGTATCGCCCAGGTAGACATTTGCTTTCCATTTTAAGAGCATGTTAGAGATGGGGCTGGTGGTAGATTTTATTTTATTTTATTTTTTTTTTTTTGGTGGTAGATTTTAGCAGAAGAGATTTTTATCTTCTGTTTGGAGTACTGTGAATCTTCTGTGGACCATGGCATTATGAGAAAAAAGCAATATAAGCAAACAAAAGGCTTAAGTGACAAAAGTTTTGGTGGCTTTTTGAAATTAAAAAAATTCGGTCAACTGGATGTGGTGTTGCATACCTGTAATTTCAGCACTTGGGAGGCTGAGGCAGGAGGATCCCTGTGAGTTCAAGGTGAGTCTGGCTACAAAGTGAGTTTAAGGCCAGCCTGAGCTGTATAGCAAAGCCCTGTATCAAAAAGACAAAAAGTTTTTTTTTTTTTTTTTTTTTTTTTTTTTTTTTTTTTGTTAAAACGTTGTATCTTTTCTGTAGATAACTAGGGCTGAAAAGCTGTGCACTATGGAGAGGTATGGGCTTTTCGGCATCTGAAATCTTACAGGTATTTCTTAAAGTGCGTGTGGCTTGATTGGTTCCATGGAGCCTAGAAAAGAGTGGGTCCAAATTATTTTGCTTTTTTAGAGAAAAAAGTGAATTCACTCTTTAAAAAGTGAATATTGGAAAGGAGAGTTCATATCTTCGTATCTATTTTATAGCCTTTGCAGAATATATCTTTTCTGCTTTGGAGAAAAAACAGGTCTGTCAAGGAGAAGACAAGTGAGGTGGAGATCACAGAAAGAAGGGGAATGCTGGTGGCTTTGGATTTCTACTAGGCTGTCACCCTAGGACACTGATTGACTTTGGGACCTGTAGACTCCTAGAAAAGTACTACCCTTCCTTCTTACCCTCCTTCCCTCCTTCTCCCCCCTTTCTCTGTCTCTGTCTCTTTTTCTTTTTCTTCCTCCCTTCTCTCTCTCTCTTTCTTCTTTCCCTCCCCTACCTGTCTGCCTTCTCTCTCTGTCTCTGTCTTTCTCTGTCTCTCATTCTTTTCACTTTTCTACCCATCACCACTTATTGTTCTAATTACCTGTTACATACCAGAACTGCTAGTCCAGGAACTTGGATATATTAATGGACAGAGCATAAAAATCCAGACTATTTCCATCATCCCCAGATAAACTTCATTCCATTAGGATTCAGTCTCTGGCAAGAATTGGTCTGCTTTTTATCCTTTTAAACTTGCCTGTTTTAGGCATGCAAATGGAATTGTCTAATCTGTGTTCTGTGGTTGTCTTCGCTGAACTACTGTTTTCATGGTTCATGCAGTTGTAGTATGTATCAGTATTTTTGTCTTCTTGTGAGTGACGAATTCTCCTTGGTTTGGATGTGGACCACGTATATTAATATCTGTTCATCGGTTGATAGGCACTCAGATTGCCTCTACTTTTTTTGGCTGTCATGAATAATGAAGCTATAAACATGCATGCACAAGTGTTATTTTGTGTGCATATGTGTATGTGTTTGTGTTTTGACTTATGGTTTTATTTCTCTTGGGTATATCCTTTGGAGTGGAATTGCTGGGTCATATGATAAGTTTATGTTTTAAGTGTTTGAGGGATTGCCATATTGTTTTCCATTTTTCATTCCTGCCAGCAATGAATTTTTGTGTACTTTGACCAACAATTGTTATTGTCTACTTTTATGGTTGTTCTTTTGTTTTATTGAAATAGGTTTTGCTGTTTTACCTATGCTGGCCTTGAACTCTTGGGCTAAGCTATCAACTTGCCTCAGCCTGTGGTATAGTTGGGATGTCACATGTGTGCCCCTGCCCATCTTTTTGATAGTGTTCCTAGTGGGTATGAATTGGTATTGGTATTTCATTGTTTTTTTGCTTTGTATTTCCCTGGTGACTAAAAATGTTGAGGGCTATCTTTTTCTTTTTCTTTTTGGTGCCGGGAATTGAACTCAGGAACTTGCACTTGCCAGGCAGGTGCTTGTACCGCTGAGCTGTATCCCCGACCCTTCTTTTTCTTTTTCTTTCTGTCTTTTTTTGAGGTAGGGTCTCACTGTACAGTTTAGCCTGGCCTTGAACTCACTTTATAGCCCAGGCTGGTCTCAAACTCAGCGCAATCCTCCTACCTCAGTCTCCTGAATGCTGGAATTAGCCATCATGCCCAGCTTGGGGTGGTGGTGACATCTTTTTGTGTGCTTATTGGGCATCTGGATACGTTCTTTGGAGAAATATACATGCAGCTCTTTTGCCCATTAAAACTTTTTTGTATTAGAGTTCTTTACATATTACAAGTCCCTTATAAGATGCGTGATTTGCAGATACTTTTTACCATTTTGTATTATTTTCCCTTTCTTGGTAATATCCTTTGAAACATAAAAGTTTTTAAGCTGGGTGTGGTGGCACACACCTCCCAGCACTTGGGAGGCTGAGGCAGAAGGATCACCATGAGTTTGAGGCTAGCTTCAGCTACATATTGAGTTCAAGGCCAGCCTGAATTACATAGGGGACCCTGTCTCAAAAACCAAAAAACGAACAAGCAAAAAAAAAAAAAAAAAGAAAAGAAAAGTTTTTAGTATTTGTTTTTATTTTATTTTATTTTTTATTTTAAAGAGTAAAAGAAGGATAACATAATAATGGGGGGGGCTTACCAAATTACAGACAAAGTGGTAGGAAATTATCAATGGTTATTTTTTACGTATTGTTATCTACAAGATAGTTTCTCAGGAAAAAAGTTTTTAGTATTGATAGAAGTCTAGTTTATTATGATTATTATTTTTTCAGTTTATTATTTTTGTTGCTTATGTGAAAATGATACTGGATTTGCACCAGCCCCCTCCAGAGATGGATGTGTGTTCCTGGTATGTTCACCTTCCTACTCTTCTTAACACCGTGGGTAGAACTTGAGCCCCACCTCAACACCAACACAGCTACCATGTTAAGGTGCCTCTCAGTGGAGGGGATTCTTGTGGCAGCCCCAGCCCCTCTTCACGATGTCTCTTATTCCCATATTTGGCCCTGCAGTGTCCTTATTTAGTGCTGACTGTATTGACCTTGCTGCCCTGTCCTGGGCATCTCCACGGGATAGTGACGACTCAGCCTCTCCTGCCTTGTGTTTTGTTCATGTGGGTGTTCAAGTCCTCTTCCTTTCATAGGTCCGTGGCAGCCATGGAAACTTGTGGCCTTTCTGCCTGTCTCCCTACATCCTGTGGCTTCTCCTAAGAGAACCTATCATTCCTTCCCAGACTTCTCTGCCCAGTCTCTGTGTCCTAACTGGCCTGCGTAGGGCCAAAGACCTTGTCGCCCTTGGTAGGTCACTCTGCTACCTGTGCTTCCTCCCTTGTACTCACCCTGTGGCTCTGGAAGGCTCTGGGCCTATGGGCAGGGAGTGTCTAACTGTTTATTCTCTCCCCTTTGCTCCTTGCATCATCTGAGGGAGGATAGCCCCCTTCTTGCCTACTAGTGTTTTATATTGGTGTTGGGCTGCAGGAAACATCACAGCCATGTTCATCATTTCTTTCGTGCTGACTTGACCTCAGAGCCATGCACCTGGGCCTGGCTTTCAGATGGGATTTGTCCTTACCCACTCCAGTTTTTTCGTTGTTGAGGGCTGTGGCTAGTGCTGTGTGGGCCTCTTCCAGGGCCACTGTACGTTTGAATAGTGGGTTTTTTGTCTGTAGCTAACTAATTATTATTCTTTTAGCACTTTTCTATATTACAGTTCTACATTTTTTTTAGCACCTTTATATTTTATAAATGGGCTCAAAAAATTTTTTTTTCATTTTTTTGAGACTGGATCTTGCTCTGTAATTTAATCTGACCTTGAACTCACTTTGTAGCCCAGACTGGCCTTGAATTTGCAGCAGTCCTCCTGCTTCAGCCTCCCAAGTGCTGGGATTACAGGTGTGTGTCACCATGTTTAGTAGGGTCAGATTTTTAAAAAATTCTCCTTAAGTTTAGGAAAAAAGCAGAAAGAAATACATTAAAAGTTAAATTGTTTATTTCTGAATTGTGAGATTGCCAGTGATTCTTGTTTTTTGTGTTTTTGTTTTTTTTTTTAGCCAAACAGTAAAAGTTTTTACAATGAGCATGTAGCACTTTTACAGTAGGAGAAGTTGCTGTTCAATTCATATGGTTAGTGCTCATTGCTTTAAAAAGTAAATAGTGACAATCTGAAGGGACGATGACTCTCAAGTTAAATAATGCCCTATCAAAACCAAGCTGTTGCTGGACATGGTTGCATTTAACTGTAATCCCAGGTACTTGGGAGGCTGAAGCAGGAGGATCACAAGTTCAAGCCCAACCTGGGCAACTTAGTGATACTCTATTTTAAAGTAAAATAAGATAAGATAAAATAAAGGTGCTGGGGCTATAGTTTAGTCAGAATGCTTGCCTAGCATACAGGAGGCCCTGCGTCAATCCCCAGTACTGTAAGAAACAATAAAAAACAAACAGAAAATCACAGTTACCTTAAAGAGCTGCATAATATCCTGTAGTCAGTATGAATGAGGTTATCAGTCTTGCAGTGCTCACAAGCCAGTCTGTGCAGAGTGTGGTGTCTCTTGGTTCTCTGACACTAAGCTGTGTGCAGGCCCTCCCACCCTCCACAAATCCCCCACAGCACTGACTCCAGTGATACAGCAGCAGGACCCAGGCCCTCTTCAGAGGAGAGGGACCTCTTCTGTCACAGGTGCCAAGCACATGTGTCTATGGCTGCATGACCATGTGCACTGTTGTCATAGGTCAAATTCAAACCAGTAAAGATACTTGCAAAAATGTAAAACATTATCATTCTTATCTGTACTTTTACTTTGAAGAAATATTTTTGTTAACATGTAAGGAACTAACATCTCCTAATTTAAAATATTCAGTTTTAGCAAAATGAGGGCAACATGATACTAGTCTATGATGCAAAGCGGTAGCCATGTGTACCATTGTCTTGGGCCTGAAAAGTTTGAGAAGCGTTGTTTTGCTATAATAATGAACAAACAAACAAAATTCCTATTGCTTGTAGTGCAAAATTCCTGTTGCTTGTATGTTCACATCGGGGATAAGGTACAATTTTTTGTGCTACAAGCTTCAAAATATCCAGCTCCTTTGGATTTACCATCTTTCCGTGCTCAGTCTTTTTATTAGTATGACAGTTTGAATGAAATTCAGCTAGACATGTATGTGCCCCATTTTGTTTTATTTGAGCAGTATTGTAGAAATACCAGTTCATTGAGTAGGTTCAGTGTTGGCCTCATGGGGATTGGAAACCTTGTGGGAACATTGGTTTGGTTCTCATCTAGTTTGGCTTGTGAACAGAATTGTGGAGAGAATTGAGTTTGTGAGTCGAGATACCACTGTGTTGTAGAAATCTCTGATATGAGCAGAGCTAGGACCCTTTCTGATTGCCTAGAAGTTTAACATAATTCTGTGGTTTTCTGTATATAGCCTGCACTTACTCTTTTAATCACAAGATGGTGCTCTGGTTCCAGTAAGTCAGAGGCTGACTCAGTTTGGGAGCTTTCCCAGAAAAGAAGGGACTACAATTTTGCATGCATTGCTTTTTTGTTTCTTTTTGGGCTACTGCTTTGCATCATAGACTAGTATCATGTTGCCCTCATTATGCTAAAACTGAATATTTTAAATTAGGAGATGTCAGTTCCTTACATGTTAACAAAAATATTTCTTCAAAGTAAAAGTACAGATAAGAATGACAGTTTAAGATGACCCCATGTTAAAGGTAGTGCTAGGTAGTCAGGCCTCACTTTAATTGTAGAATGACATGCTAAAGCCAGGTGCCAGATGTGTACCATGTAATCCCAGTTACTCAGGAGGCTGAAGAAGGAGGCTCACCAGTTTTAGCCCAGCCCTGGCAATTTAATGAGACCTTGCATCAAAATAAAAATAGAAAGTGGTGGGGATGTAGCTCAGTGGTATTCTCTGGTCAAAACACCCCAGAATGGGGGAAAGGTGTAAGAGAAGAACCACATCCTAAAAAACATAGGAACTCTTTTCCCACAGATGTTTGTTGAATACCTGCTACTTGTTTGCTCATATTTGGATGTTCTTGTGTGTACAGAGCCAACCCAGGCCAAGGTCCCCTACCATCACTTTATGGCAGTGTTTCTGGTGGGGTTGTGGTGAAGTTGTGTTTCCCACCTGGAAACAGGAATTGGATGCTCTTTCTCCTTAGCATAGAATTTCTCTCTAGTCCTTTTCTTCCCACATTGTTCAGAAGGGGTGATGGTACTTTGGCAGGAGATGAGCTGTTGCAGGGTCACTGGGACTAGCTCTGGCTGTAGAGGGCTGGGCTATGTCTCTCCTTAGGCCAGGCTCATGCTGCAGGGTCTCTCCACAGAGTAAACCAGTTCGCTCCTTGGTCAGGGCTGAGGACTGGGGAGTTCAGAGCAAGACCTGCTTTCCCCCGGGGGTCTGCCCAAAGTTGCTTGCATTTCAGTATATTAAGCTGTTTTTTTTCCCACCCAGCCAGGCACAGTGGCACATGCCTGTGATCCCAGCTACTGCGAGGCTGAGGCGGGAGGATTACAAATTCCAGCCTACTCTGGACACTGTGTCCAGACTAAAACTATGTCTCAAA
This sequence comes from Chinchilla lanigera, assembly GCF_000276665.1. Lineage (NCBI taxonomy): Eukaryota > Metazoa > Chordata > Mammalia > Rodentia > Chinchillidae > Chinchilla > Chinchilla lanigera. The sequence continues at coordinate 5,529,753 of NW_004955513.1, forward strand.
AATTGGTTGTGGGGCAGGGGGTGTTTGTGATGTGCTTAGTATGAAAACCTAGGTTCAATTTCTAGGACTGAAAATTTTTTTTTTCTCATATCAAAAAATGTTAGGTGAGGGTGTGTATCAGTTGTGCGGGGGTATGTATAAGTTGCAAAGGTAGAAGTGCCTGTCGTGGTGGCACATGCCTATATATAATCTCAGTAGTTGGGAGGCTGAGGCAGAAGAAGTCCTGCAAGTTTGAGGCTACCCTGAACTACATAGCAAGACCCTGTCTAAAAACAAAACAAAAAAGACAAAGGTAATTATAGGTATGAATCCAGTAACATTAAAAAGTAGCATGTGGTACCATTAATCGTCTGGCCTACCTCTGCACCAGAAAGACCTGTCAGCAGGGTGTCTTGGAATGGAGCCTGCAGCCTGGCCAGTTGTGGAGGCCAAGGCATGTGATGGCTCTCTTTTGAACAGGACTAGAAGGGGCAGGCAGTGGAAGGTAGGCAGCAACATTTCTAGAACACCAGGATTCTGTTCATTGGGCCTTGGGGCAAGAGAGCTTGGGAGACCAGCAGGAGCAGCGGCGGCAATGTGTGCAGTGCTAGGTGCAGCCATGTAAACCCCAGACTTCACAGACAAGGGCCAGCCTTTTCACAGAGCAGTCCTTTTCACAGGGCAGTGTTGTGTTTTTCTTTTAAAGATAGTCTCACTGTATAGCTCAGGCTGGGCTCAAACTTGGGATCCTTCTGCCTCGGCCCTCTGAGTGCTGGGGTTACAGAGATGCACCACTATGGCCAGTTTGCAGAGCAATGTTTTAAGAAACAAATTCTAGGAGCCAAAAGAAATTAAACAAGATTACAGTGTTTACTAGCATCTATTAAAGAATACTAAAAGTATATAAATCAAAGCCCATAGTAAAAATATCAGTATTTTTTCTCATTTTCCAGATTTCCTCACTCTGCAGTCTAACTTAGCAGTTGGGAGATCTCTCCAGAGGCTCCTGATTCTCTGCTCCAGTGCCTTTTCCTTGCATTTGCTGTCCTCTCCAGTCATAAAGAGAAAACTTAGATTGTCTGTGACTCTTACCATGCACACTGGTGGGGTCTGCAGAGACAAAATAGTAAGATGTATATACTGTGTAGGCATTTGAGGAGAATGTATGAGGGGAAGTCGCTCACATGATTGTGGAGGCTGAGAAGTCCCATGACAGGCTGGAGACCTGAGATACTGGTAGCATGGTCCAGTCTATGGCTGAAGGTCCTGAAACCGGGGAAGTTGATGGTATAATTCTCAGTTTGAGGGCAAAGTCCCAAGACCCTCAGGGGCTGTAGTGCATGTCCTGGATCGCAGAGGCCAGGAGGCTGAAGGTCTCATGTCCATGGGCAAAGGAGGAAGGGTGTCTTAACATCTGAAGGCAGTGTATGAGTTTCCTTCTTCTCCATCTTTTATTCTGCCTGGACCCCTCGCCAACTGAATGGTGTTACTCACGTTGAGGGCAAACCTTCTCCACTGAGCCCATGATTCATCCTGTAGTTTTCTGGAAACACCCTCCTGGAGAGACAGAGCTGTACCAGCTCTCTGGGTACTTCTCAGGCCAGTTATAGAGATAGTAAAATTAACCATGACACCGTGTCTCATTGTGTCCAGTCTTCATGTGATTGTACAGCTGATCTCTTGGTGTAGAGGCCTGCAGTTTATATGCAGACATGGTCTTAAGACATACTGTTTCAGTAGTCATGAAATTCCTATTATGTGCCAGATAGCATGCTAGGTGCTGGAGTTGCAAAGGTAAGTAAACTAAAGCCTATGTTTGTTGTAGCACCCTTCTAATTAGGAGGCAGGTGCATGCAGGTCTCCACTGAGCAACATGGGGTGAACTGGAAGAGTTTTGTGGCCTTGAAAGGCTTGGGGCCAGTTGGGTGTCAAGGAGAAGCAGGAGAAACCTCAGGGCTCCATGACACAGTTCCTGAGATTTTGGTGCAGTTGGCATAGAATGATTGACGGGCCATTTTTGGACCTGAAAATTGTTGACCTAGGTTTGGGATCAGCAGACTTTTTCTGTAAAGCCCACACACAGTCTCCGATGCGCTTTCTTTTTTATTTTTTAAAAAGAAGTAAAAATCATTCTTTGTTTGTGGGAGGTAAGTGGGCCACGTCCTTGGCCTACATGTTGAAATGTTTTCTGTGCCATGGTATGAAGTGTGAACTTGATCTCATTGGTAGTGGGAAGTCACTGAATTTTTAAAGAAGACTATGGTAAGGTCACAATTTTAGAAAGATAATTTTAATGCAGAAGATATGCTAGGTTTGAAAGAAAGCCTGGAGTTAGAAAAGTGAGTTAGTAGCCTATTTTACCATTGGCTTTAGGGATTGTGTGGCTTAAAATAAGAAGGTAGTATGGAATTTGGTAGGAAAGTAGGCATAGATTGGGTGACTGGACGGTTGGGTGTCCTGAGAGGGTGTCAGGGCAGGAATTCATGTAAGGAAAAGGGAAAGGACAGGAGAAGGACAGGGTATGGTCAGGGTAGTCTGTTACATGACTGACCTTAGGGCCAGTCAAAGTAGTAAATTGGAGTATGGGGAGGAGAGGGCCAGAGCATAGTTTGTGTAGTTTGTTTAGAATTGCCTGGCTACTGGCTCTCTTCTGGTTCCTTATAAATTTTAGGGTTGTTTTCTCTTGTGGGAAATGCTATTGTTGTTTTCATTAGGGTTGCATTAAATCTATTAATTTTGGAAGTATGGCCATTTTGACAGTATTGGTTCTGCCTATTCAGGAACAGGGGATGTCTTTCCTTTTTTTTTTTTTTTTTGTCTTTTTGAGACAAGGTCTCACTGTGTAGTTCAGGCTGGCCTTGAGCTCACTTTATAGCCCAGGCTGGACTCGAATTTGCAACAATTCTCCTGACTCAGCCTCCCGAGTGCTGGGATTACAGGCGTGCACTACCATGCCTGGCATCTTTCCATTTTTTGATGTCCTTTTCTATCTCCTTTTTCAGAATACTGTAGTTTTCATTGTAGAGGACTTTCAGTTCCTTAGTTAGGTTAATTTCTGAGTATTTAGTTTTTCTTGACGCTATTATGAATGGTATTGTTTTCCTAATTTTTTTCTCTGCCCCCCCCCCCCAGAGATCGAACTCATGACCTTGTGCTTGCTGGGCAGGCACTGTGCCGCTGAGCTAAATCCCCAGCACTCTCTGTGGTTCATTGCTGGTGTATGGGAACACTATTGATTTTTGTATGTTGATTTTGTATCCTGCTACATTGGTGAATTTGGTTAATTCTAGGATTCTTTTGGTGAAATTTTTTGGTTCTCCTCTATAGAGGATTATGTCATCTACAAATAATTTGACTCTTTACTTTCCTATACTTTTATTTATTTTCTCTTACCCACTGCTCTGACTAATGTTTTGAGTACTGTAATATATTGAATAAGCGTGTTGATAGTGGGCACCCTTGTCTTGTTCCTGATTACAGAGGGAAAACTTGGAGCTTTTCCTTATTTAATATGATGTTGGCCTTGTTTTGTCTTGAATGGCTTTTCATCAGATTGAAATAAGATCCTTCTATACCTATTTTCTGTTGCAATTCAGACTGTGACATGAGTGCAAAGGATGAAAGATTACTCAGTTAAAGTCCAATTCAAACTCTAAGAAGGTCCAGAGGGACTGCCTTTAACCAAGAACCTGTGAGAGAATCCCTAGGACACCCCTGCACTGAAGTCTGTGGCATTTTATTGATAGAACCAACAATCAAGGATAAAGCACAAAGGAAGGGTGTCAGGGCAGGAATTCATGTAAGGGAAAGGGAAAGGACAGGAGAAGGACAGGGTATGGTCAGCGTAGTCTGTTACATGACTGACCTTAGGGCCAGTCAAAGTAGTAAATTGGAGTATGGGGAGGAGAGGGCCAGAGCATTCATTCCTTAAGGCAATGTGTTTAGATCCTACTTGGACTTGTGGTAGTCTTTTATTCTCTAACCACACATTCTGGAAAGTTTTGGGCGTGTGGCTCCAAAGTCCTTTATTTGTGCATATCCATCTCATACATACCTCTGGCCGGTGCCCCTACAGTTTTCTTTAGGATTTTTATCATGAATGGATGTTGGGTTTTGTCAAAAGCCTTTTCTGCATCTATTGAGATGATCACGTGATTTTTGTCCTTGCCTCTCTTCGTGTGGCATATTACATTTACTGATCTGCTTTGTTGAACCATCCCTGCATCCTTGGGATGAAGCCTTCATGGTCATGATGTGTGATCTTTTTGATGATGTGCTTCATTCTGTGGAGGGCAGTGTAGATTTATTTGTTCATACTAGTTAAGGGAAAGTGGTTATCCACTTCTGTTACACTGTAGTTTAAATGTGAAATATCCCAAAGACTCAGATATTGAGGGTTTGATTTCCCAATATAGCAGCATTTAGAGGTAGGGCCCAGATAGGTTACTGGATCCTGGGGGTGCTCACCCATCAATGGACTAATCCATGGATGGGTTCATACCTGAATAGGCTCTTAAAGGTTAGGCTCCTAAACCTATGGAGCCAGCCTGTCATGCACTGAAACTTGAAGCCATGAGGCAACTCAACCTTTCCTGTTTTTCTAGTAAATTTATTCACAGTGACAAAAAGCTGACTAATACACTATACATGTAATTTCTTTCTCATACACATACACATATAATTTGCATGTGTGTGAGAATCAGACCTTTGTATTTCTATAAAAAATGTTTAGAAAGTTTTATAAATGATGAACTTGTTGGCTGATGGCTAGTTTTACTTTTTAGCTTTTCCCAATTAATTTCCTTTACTTAGATTAAAAAAATATATACAATACAGATTCCTTTTAAAAAATCAAGACCTGGGCTGGGGATATAGCTCAGTGGCACAAGCACCTGCCTGGCAAGAGTAAGGTCCTGAGTTTGATTCCTGGCACCAGAAAAAAAAATCAAAACCTCCTGAGGAAGAAGGTCCCTGTTCCCTCACTCCCCTCCACTGCTCACTTATGAGTGCTGTGCCTGTGTAGCCTTGTGACCTTCCTGTGGTGTCCTGGAGATGCTCTGCAATCCACTGGACTTACGTGGTGCTATTTTGTGTATGTTTAATTTTTCCTGCCTAGTCTTGTGTGTGTGTGTGTGTGTGTGTGTGTGTGTGTGTGTTTTTCCCCCAACAGCATCTTGCTGTGTAGTTGAGGCTATCCTTGAGCTCACTGTGTAGTCTAGGTTGATGTCAGAGGTGATCTTCCTTCCTCAAGCTCCTGAGTGCTGCTGGGATTACAGGCATGCGCCAGCATACCCAGTTTGTCTAGTGTTTTTATTTGAGAATAACTTCAGACTCCACAGAAAAGTTGGAATCATGATAAGAGATTTTTTTTTCCTGAGCCATTATGTTGCTTCTTAGATGCTCCATCATCCTAAGTACAGTAGTGTTTCCTACAAAGAGAATACTTTCAGTTGACTATTTCATAGCAGTCAATATCAGGAAATTAATATATAGCTTTAAAGACATTTATATATATGGTATCACTGTTATGCTGCATCTTGTTTTTTACTGCATGAAAATATTGTGCCCAGAGGGCAGTGTTGGTAAGGTGTGACAGGGTTTTCATTACGCACTCAAGGTCAGTGCACTGGGTTTGTTGGTGGATGTGGTGAGTCAAAGGGGATCTTATGTATTGCCTTTTTTTTCATGGTATTTCTTAGAGCTCCTTCCATGTTAGTGTGAGAAGGTCTGCTTTGTGGACTGTGGCATAATGGTTATATACTAGGAGTGGAGGAGTAGCTATGTTTTTCTCTGACATTCCTGTATTGACACTAGTTGTTCACCATGTATCTGCAAATAGTCCTGCTTCAAGACCATCATGCATTCCTCCATGTGTACCTGTCTAGGAATTTTTCCATATAAACACCAGGGAGTAAGGGTACTGGGTTAAGCAGGATGTGCTTGTTTAAAAAAAATCTTCTAAAGATTTTGGGGATGTAGCTCAGTGGCATAGCACCTGCCTGGCAAATGCAAGGCCCTGAGTTTGATTTCTGATACCAAAAAACTCCCCCCAAAACAAAAAAACCCACCAAACTTCTAAAATGGTGGTAGGCTACATATCATAAAATTCACCATCTTAATTGTTTAAGTGTATAGTTCAGTGTTATTAGGTATTTTCTTATTGGGGTTGTTTTGGTTTTTTTTTGAGACAGGGTCTTACTATGTAGTTCAGGCTGGCCTTGAGCTCACTTTTTAGCCCAGGCTGGTCTCGAACTTGCAGTGATCCTCCTGCCTCAGCCTCCTGAGTGCTGGGATTACAGGTGTGCACCACACGCCTGGTTTGTTATTTTCCTATTGCTGTGTAGCCATTACCACCATCCAACTCCAGAGCTTTATCATTTTCACATGCTGAAACTCTCTTATTAATTATTAACGCCTTACGCCCTCCAAGCCCCTGGAAACTACCTTTCTACTTTCTGTCTCTGAATTTGGCTCCTCTAAGGGACCCACTTAATAAATGGATCATACAATCTTTGTCTTTTTTATACCTGGCTTATTTCACTTATCATAATGTCTTTAAGGTTCATCCATGTAGCAAATTACAGAGTTTTCTTCTCTATTTAGGTGGGATATTCCATTGTATGTATTTATCGCATTTTATTTATTTATCTGTAGATGGATGCTTGGGTTGCTTCCACTCACGGCTATTTTGACTAATTCTGCTATGAATGTGACCTGCTTTTGCTTGCTGGATCATGTGGTAACCCCCGCCCTCCATAACTCATTTCAGTGCAGGCAGCCTGGGGGCACAGAGGTCAGGCGGTGGTACAGGGGCATATTTAGTTCTGATATGGGGCACTGTGACATGCCCAGGGAAGGTGCTAGTAATTCCATTTTTACTGTTTTGAGGAATCACTGTACTGTTTTTCCATAGTGATGGCACTATTTTCCATTCTCACTAACAGTGTACAAGGGTTCAAGTGTCTCCACGTCCTAACCAGCATTTGTTACAGTCCGTCTTTGTGATTATAGAAGTGATGTCACATTGTGCAGGCAAGGTCTGGCTTGCTTTTGGCCTCTGCCCCTGTCCTCTCCTGGACCATGGTCTGGTCTTCCTAGCTCTGATTGTTCCCTTTCTCCTTGAATTGAGGAACTTTTAAAATTTCTCTTTTGCCAATATGAGTAGATTGCAGTCTTATTAAAAATTCACAGGAAATTGCTGATTCTATTAAAGTGTGAAATAGGCAGAACTAATTAATGGGAGGCTGATTGGTTTCTGGAAGAATTTGGAAATGACAGAAAATGAGAATCATGCAGAACAGCTAGTGTTGCTCAAGATGCCAAGATATTGTGAGGGAAGGAACCCTCTAATAGCACTGGTAAAGAGTATTTGGATATTTCAGTGGTCTTTTTGTCATTGCATGTCTTTTTCCAATCAGTTTTTCTTTCTGCCTCAGGTGGCATTCTTAAAATTGTAAAAACTGGAAAATATTCTTAATATCTTTTGAATGTGGGAACTACTCGGGATAATCTCATATGTTGATGTGTGGTATATCATGGACTTGTGCATGGCAGAGTGTCAGCAATGCTTAGGTGTGATGCTCTGGCATGTTGACATGGGCATATCCCTAGCCTGTGCATGTTAGAGGGGAGTGACATGCAGGTATGCTCTTGGGCCCTGGACAAGTAGCTGGCACTGTGTCCAGTCTGGTTGGAGTCTTTGTGGGGGATGTGGAAATACCAAACAAGAGCTGGACTGGTTTGGGGCTCGGAAGGGAGCTGGCCTCAGAGAGAAGGATGCTGCTGAGAGAATGGACACAAGTGGGCGGTGCAGGGCTACTTCAGAAAGATGCATAGTGTATGCAGTGTGTGGGAGGCGTGGAAAGAGCCAGACATCTGCGAGCCCAGGATGGATATAACCAGAGGATCCTGTGATAGTTTCCCATTATGAAAACTTTGGCTGAACTGGAGGAAGTAAGAAGTACTGTAGATCTTTGGAGGGAGAAGAAGTAAGTAGTAGTGTAATCTCTGTGGAGTGGAACTTTTTTTTTTTTTTTTTTTTTTTTTTTTGT
>NW_004955513.1:5537882-5560120 GCF_000276665.1 Chinchilla lanigera
GGAACCGAACTCACGACCTTGTGCTTGCCAGGCAGGCGCTTTGCCGCTGAGCTAAATCCCCAGCCCCTGGAACCTGGTTAATGCTAGTTTCAGTGTAATCTCTGAAAGCTCAGTCAGTGTGGCTCTTGCTGGGTACAAAGGAAGAGCCTGGGGCTGGGTGATCTACACAGTACTGTCCTGGTTTTATGCCTTCTATGAGCCTGTCATACCCCGAACTTGGGAATGGGGTCAGACACAGGGCCTCCTACATGCTAGGCAGGTGCTCTGCCACTGAGCTGGATCCTGGCCTTCTGTGAGGCATTCTTGATGCTCTGCCACCTTGTAATTTGTGAACTTTTATCTTAAATTGCTCCATAGTAAATTAAAGAAAAGTGAGTATGGGTAAGTCTCCAAAGGCATGTCCTCAGCTGTGTCTCTGTGAGTGCTCACTTGGACCTGCCATGGAGTCAGGAGTTGGTCACAGGGGAAGCTGGCTGGCTAGTGTGTCCAGGTGGAAGTCCCCATGGTGCTGTAATGTAGTGACCCCATTGGGGAGCAGGTTGTCACTTAACAGGTTCAGTAACTTGATTTTCTCAGTAAACTAAATTTACTGTAACAATAATTTACAATTTTTACAAATTATTACAATAATTTACAATTATAATAATTTACAATTTATTGTAACTGTGCATTCTCAAAAGAGACTGATGTTTAAGCTAGAAAATCGCATATTTATTGGTGGTAAGAAATGTGTAATGTGCCTCTGTCTTCATGTAGCAAATTACATAGAAAGTCAAACTAAAAGTTGACCCCAACTCCTGGCCCAACAGTCACAAGTCATATGGAGGGAGTTGGTTCTGACCATGACTGGCTTTTGTTTTTGTTTTCCCTCTGAAGACCTAAAACGGTTCATAGAGTAATTTGCGTGAGTGGAACTGTAGAGGGTTTAGAGTGGGAAAGGCACTGCAGCCTGTGCATTTGTGCCTTATAGTACTGGGGCCACACACTCTGCACATCTGCACAGGGTACATTTGTAATGACTGGTTTGAGTACTCATGTGCCACGTTTGCTCTACATTCTTTGTAGATCGGATTTCCTGAGGATGCAGACCAGGGCTATTTAGCCAGGACTTAGAGGCCATTGAGCATAGAGTTGGATTGCTGAGGGACTTCTGTGTGCCAGACCTGTGTGAGCAGCACAGGTGGCTTCCTTGTTACCCCTGGTGGGGCCTCAGTGATGGCCAAGGGAAGGAGGGCAGGAAGAAGACTGCTATATGGTACTACCCTGTGATGTTCTGGCCCAGCAGCACGAATGGGTGAGTGACTTCCTTCTGGTCTTTGAGCCTAGAGCCTCGGCTGGAGGACTTGGAAACTGGATTGGGCTTATCTAAAGGGTCACATGCACATTTGGTGCTGGAGGCTGGCTGAGTGGCTGCTGGCCAGAGCACTACTTACAGCCCACAGGTGGTGGCCAGGCAGCTCCAGAACCAGCACAGTAGAGCTGTGATGAGGCGTGATCTGGCGCCATGTTATGGAGAGAGGGTCTCCACACATTTTGTGGGTCTAGGCAGCTATGAGTTCTACCCAGGAGAGGGTGAGGAACGCAGACCTCTCGGGGAGAAGCATCAGCCATGTTTTCTTAGAGACATATAGTGCCTGAAAGAGCCCTAGGTAAGAACAGCAAGGACAGAGAAACCGTGTGTGTGTGTGTGTGTGTGTGTGTGTGTGTCTTTGAGGTGATTTTGCTATGCAGTTCAGGATGGCTTTGAACTCGTTGTGTAGTCCACCCTACCATGGCAATCCTCCTACCTCAGCCTCCCCAGTGCTGGGATGACAGGCATGCACCACCAAGCCTGCATGGTTTCTTGTTTTTTTTGCAGAGTGGTATAATGGTTGATACATTGTATCAACCTGAGAAGTTTAAAAGTTTAAGTAAGACTCAGCAGGAAGCCAGGGTCTTTACTTTGTATACAGCATCCCATGTAAGAGGAGGGCATGGGGATTGTGTGAGTGCTACACCTGCTCTGGAGGGCAGGGTGACCTATTTAAAACAGAAGGGAGGAAAAGAGGCCTGTTCTCCCATCCTTGTGCTCTTGCTGCTTTTGCTGTCTTCTGCCATCTTGAATTGTTGCCCCTGTGCCGTGCTACCCTGCTTGGAGCCAGCTGATTACAGACTGAAACCTCCACAAACTGTGAGCTAAATAAACCTTCCCTTACTTAATTTTGGGCATCAGATATTTTGTCTTAGCAAGGAGAGAAAAGTAACCAAGACAGAGGGCCATTTAAGGGTTAAATAACAGATGGAAAGGGAATCAAATCTGTTCTGGTCTTTTGAAATTCTTTAAATGAAATTTCTGGGGCTACTTTGGATATTAATTGTGTTTTCCAAATTTAGGAACAAACTCTCCTTGTTTTGCCAAGGGAAAGACAAAAAGAGAAAAGAAAATTTCATATATTGAAGAGCTTCATTCTCTTTCTCCCCACCCCCTTGGTAATTAGCTGGTGACACTGACGTGGGGAGACACTCGAGATCAGGGTGGCAGAGAATGCTCTGCACTGCTGAAGACACTGTCTTGGGAGCCACTTGTACTGTTCCTGAGGAGGCGGCTACCTGTCCTCCAAGCTCCACCTATACTTTGTGGAGGAGGAAAGTAGCAGGTGGCAGACTGAGCTTGACATTTTTATTTTTATAGAAGGCAGTCTCCACTCTGAGGTGGAGAAGGTGATTGTTGCCCTGTGCATAGAGCTGTGAGTGGGCCTGGGGCTAGGTGTTTTGGTGGGAAGGACTGTTCTTCTCATGGTCTCTCTCTCACCCTGGAGCTCTGAGACAAGTTGAAGGCAGTGGTGAGGTCTCCCTCTCCTGTCTGCCACCACAGACTGGTGCTGTGTGAAAGCCAACCCACAACTCGAGGGTCAGGGTGGAAGTATGCAGAGGCCACAGAGGGAAGGCTGTCATTCACTCCAGAATGATTCTATGTCCACCTTCCCATGTGAGAGTTACATCTTTCCCTCAGCTGCCATTGCAGCCCTCTGCTCTCCTCAGTGGGGAATCCATTAGCCATCCCTCTGGACTGGCTGTGGCTTTTTCCCCTTGGAACTAGGTATTGAACCCAGGGCCTTGTTCATGCTAGACAAAAGTTCTGCCACTGAGCTTCATCCCCAGCTTTTTTAAAAAAAAAATTTTAATTTTGACATAGGGCCTCACTGTATGTATAGTCCAGGCTCGCCTTGAACTCACTCCGTAGCCCAAGCCCTGAACTCTTGATAGTCTTCTTGCCTCAGCCTCCTGAGTACTAGAATTATAGGCATGAGCTACCACACCTAGCAAACGGTTTGAAACAGGAACTTGCTGAGTTGCCCAGGTTAGGCTCAAACTTGTGATCTTCCTGCCTCAGCCTCATGAGTCGCTGGGATTACATACCACCACAGCCAGCTTCTGACTCCTTTTCAATGTGAGTTATGTGCAGCAGTTAGCAGTCTCTGTATTCATGCAGGCCTTGACTTCTATAACCTCACAAAGATGTGGAAGTGACCTGTGGATGCTCTTTCTGGGGAGGCAGGGGGTAGCTTATTTGTGCCATGAGGAAGGCCCTGCTGGCCAGAAAGGGAGTGTGGCCTCTGGCCCCGTCAGGCTTTCTGGAAAGCCTGAGCTGGCACTGTGGGACCCAGAGCAGATCTTGGAGTTGGCTCCCAGAAAACCCAGCAGAATTTGCGACCCATGAATGTGTTGCAGTTTTACAGGTGATTTTGCAGCTCACAGAGTGGCACTCCTGGGCCACATTTTGCCTAGGCCCTTGGGCTGGCCTGGCCTGTGTGCCCAGTCCCCCCTGGGACTATCCAGTTGACCGGCACACTAGGTCAGTTTGACAGCTCTAGACTTGTGAAGACTTGGGAAGCAGTTTTGTGTGAAGACACTTTGTGGTAAAGCCTTATTGCTGAGATGAGTTCTGCCTCTAGGGTATATACTTTGTGCTTGGTAAGTCAGAGTGAGTGTGTTGAGAGCATGCTCCTTTCAGAGTTGCCACCCTAGTTGTGTGTATGTCAAATAGAGCTGGTCACAATTGGAGCCTAGTGGTTTTGTTCAGAGCTCAGCTTTCCGGAGAGCCCTGGCATGAGTGTATGTGTCTTCTTCTGAGGTCTCCCTCATAGGCTTGTGTACCCATGGCCTCTGCTTGTAGCTCACGCAGCCTGACCCGCAGAGGCTGGGTTGGTGGTGGTTTTTTTCTCTCACTTCACGCTGACCTCCCAGAACATGTAGGCCCTGTGTGGAGACTGCTTCATGGGCATTGAGAACTGTTGTCATCATTATTGTTAGTTTGCTCATGAAACACAGACTCTTTTCAGCTTACCTGGCATGTTATACATAGGTAGGGTATGTTGTGAAAACTAGGTATTAGGTGGAAAAAGAAGTAAAATGACTGCTTTTGAGGTAGTTCTTCTAACTGTGTCTTTGTAGATGCTGTGAATGACCTCCTTACCTTGCCTCCTGGTGGCCGTTAGCTGGATAGATGACAAAAAAGACTACAGTGTGCTGTCTTCAGTAAATACATGGGGGTGGGCATCACTTCCTCAGCAGAGACAGCTGCAAAAACTTGGAAGGAGTTTAAAGCTGCAGATGGTGGGGATCAGTAGTGCTAGGCAGGCAGGGCAGCCAGGGCGCAGGCCTGAGCCTGACAGAGCTGGGTAGGGTCCTTCTCACCTCCTGGAGCTGAGCTCCTTGTTACCAGCCCCTTCCTGGACCAGGCATCCTGAAGCAGTGGTCTGTTCTTTGTGGTGTCCCAAAGGTCAGCACCTTGTCCAGCCTAGAGCTGCTGCAGTTGCATTGGTTCTTTCTTCTATGTCTTTGAAATTTAAATTTTCAAAGTTACTTAGATATGTTCACTGGCTTGTCTTTGAAGAACATTAATACAGGTTATCTAAAAGATATCTATTCTTTATTTGCCTTTGAATTTAGGTATTTCCTAAGGAGCAGGGTCTTGAGTTTCTATCCTTTCCCTGCCACCAGATGTTATTTGAAAAAAAGAAACAAAATCAGCAATTTGTTACAAGTAGACAGGTGGGCAATTGAGGGGTGGAGCTTAGTGACCTTCCTAGCAGGTGCGCCCCAATTTGCCGCAGAGAAGCTTGCTGGTGGAGACATGGACACCTCACTGAATTTTAACCTTAATAATTTATACTTTATGTATAGTAGAAACAAACTTACATAAAGATGTCTAAAATCAATTGCAGTGAAATTTAGTTAACTGTATTATGGCAAGTTGTAGTTGATGCAGTCTTGTTAAATGGCAGAGGAAAAATGGCTACTTGTAGATGAAAAGCAGTGCTGTTCTGTGAACTCCAATTTATTCAAGTGAAATGTTGTGTACATGTTGCCTTTGTTTTACTTACAGATTGCGTTAAGTTGTAAGTGATTATTGTGTGTTTATTATATAGTTTGGTTTAGAGGGAGGGCCATGCAAATAAGGCAGTGGTAATGATTTTTAATTTCAATCATTAAAAAAAAAGTCTAGGTTATCTAAATGTGCATCCCTACCTGGGATTAAAATGTTGATAGGAGCTCTCTGCTATGTGGCCAGAGAGACTTTGTGGGGTCACTGGAATGGACACACACCCACACCAGGTCTCACTGAAGGATGTAGGTTTTGTATACGGGTCCTTCTCCTGCTCACCACCCTTTTCACACATTGTCCTTTCCCCACATTTCCTGTGTCTTTCCAGCCTTGTGTGCTTGCTCTGGGAGCTAGGTGCACTGGACCTAGGGCTCATCTAGCCTGGGGCAAGATTCAGCTTCACTTTCTGGAAAACTTTTTCCCTTAGGTTTTGTGTATAAATAAACCAACCACTTTGCACTAAAAGAAAAAGTTTCTTTTTTTCCCCCCTTTCTTGAGGTGGGGGTTCCCAGGAATCAAACTCAGGACCTCACGCTTGTCAGGCAGGTGCTGTGCCACTGAGCTGTATCCCGGCCAGAAAAAGTTTGATGGATTGGAAATTTTTTCCTGTTTTTTTTTTTTTTTCTCCAGTCACCCCAGTACCTTAATATGTTGAAATAGACATTCAAAGAGTAGCACACTATTTTCTAGAAAGATAGTCAAACCAACTCTGGCATGTCAAGTGTGAGTAAGTGGACTCCATTATGTTGCCCTTCTTTTTCCTTGCTCTTTATTTTTATTTTTTTGAGACAGTCTTTTTATGTAGTTCACGTGGCCTTTAGCTATGTAGCTCAGGCTGGCCACAAACTCATGGCAGTCCTCCTGCCTCATTTTGTTATACTGTCACTTATATCTATTCTGATTATGCATCAAGGGGATTTTGTGCACACATATGTACACACCTCACACACACCTGTGGGTAGCATATCAGTCTTTGCCATTATGCACTATTCTGCTTGGTTCCTCACTTAGTGTTGGAGCTGACTGAGAGTCTGCATAGGCTGGCGAAGGCAATGTTGCTGTGTCAGCTCAGCCACCACAAAGCGTGTTAGGTTTTCACTGCCAGGAATGGCAGGATGTGGTGTGTGTGACTGACTAGGGGTGTGGCCTGGCCGCTCGTGAGTTGCCTCCAGAGCACAGGGTGCTCCCCGAACTTGGGATCCCTAGGGGAAAGACTTGGCCTGTTATGTTTTACAGAGTCTTGAGAGCCTCAGACACATTTGCAGATTCTGAGGATTTTCCAGTGGTTTAGCTTAAGGGACATGGACACAGTAAGAGAGTGACCTTGCTCTCTGTCTGTCTGTCTCTCTCTTTTTCTTTGTCTTGTTTTGAGATAGGGTGTAGCCCAGGCTGGCCTCGAACTCAGGGCAGTCCTCCTGCCTCAGCCTCCCAATTGCAGGAATTACAAGTATGTGCCATCATGCCTGGCAATATTTTCCTTTTTAAAACCATATTTAAGAAAAGTAGAGTTTTTGGACTCTGTAGTTCTCTCTCTGTTTTAAGAGAGAGTTGGTGTTCTTAGGTACCTACTCCAGCCATTGGTCCTGGACCCCACCCACCTTAGTTTGCATACATTTTCACTGTGGCTGTTTAGTAAGCTGTTCACTCTTTTTCTTTCATCTTGCTTATCTTTTTGTTTAGAATTTTATATCTGAAAGACTGAAAAAGCCTCACAGTTTCTAGAAATGCCACGTTCTGGTTAGGAATTCTTTTTTCAACCTGAGTTTGAAGTGGACCTGAGGTTTGTTCTTGAATATTTAGTGTAAGTCTCACAAAAACAGATAGATATTTCACATTCAGTCATGGTTCCTGGTTCACCACCCTGTGTCTTTTATCCTGTGAATGTCCTCTGTTCCCGGTCTGACAATATGCACAGCAGGCAGACATAGAGTCCGGTCCTGTTCTTATTGTCCTCTCTCTCCCCTCCCCTCCCCTCCCCTCCCCTTCACTTCACTTTCCTTCCCTTTTCCTCTCCTTCTTTCTCTTTCCTTTTCCCCCCTCTCCTCTCCCCTTCCCTTTTAAAATTTTTGTTTTTATTTGTGAGACAGGGTCTCACTAAATTGTTCAGGTGGGACTTGTAATCTTCCTGCCTCCTGAATATTAGAATTACAGGCATGTGCCTCCACACCTGTGGGTTTTTTTTTGTTTTGTTTTGTTTTTTTTTTCAGACAGGATCTTGCTATGTCCTTCAGACTGGCCTTGAACTTGCTTTTGCATCCTAGGCTGACCTAGAACTAGAGCTGTCCTGCTGCTGTAGCCTCCTGAGTGCTGGGATTATATTTTTTGGTCTTTTTGAGACAGGGTCTCACTGTGCAGTTCAGGCTGATCTTGAACTCACTAGGTAGCCCAGGCTGGTCTCGAACTTGCGATCCTCCTGTCTCAGCCTCCCAAGTGCTGGGATTATAGGCATGCCCCGCCATGTCCGGCCTGAAGATTCTCAATGACTGAAAAACATTTAATACCAAAGCTTTTGGAAGAATCACTTGTTGCATTTTGTTATGGGTTAGATCTAAACTGTGGCCTCCCCGCCCAATTATTTTGTGTGTGGAAGGTGATTGGCTTGTGGGGGTTCTGTACTTACCACTGGGTTCATGTGTTGATGAGCTGAGTAGCTCCTTAGGCCCAGGGCCTGGTTGGAAGAGGCAGGTCAGCGGGGGTGTAACCTAGGAGGGTGCGTCTTTCTGTGGCTCCTCCCTTCGCTCTCTGCTTTCTGGCTTGTGTGGAATGAGCAGCAATCCTTGGCAGAGGCCCTTCTTCTATGGCATTTTTTGCCTTGGAGCCAGCTGGCTGTGGACCAACAACTGGGGGCCAGAATGAACCTCTGTCCTTCAGTATGTTATGGGTGCCCAACATTGTGTCTTAGCGACAGGAAAGTGACTGAGGCACCCACCTTACACCTTTTTTTGAACTTGACTTTGGCCTCCCTCAGGCTTTTTAGTTTTGAGCAAGGTCTTGGGAGGTGTGCTCATCAATATCTTTTGTCTGGGGAGCTCCATAGTGTGCCTTGTGGGCATGAGGTGACCGTAGCTAGAGGTGACCTCACAGTGGTTCTCTTCATGCCATGGCTACTGTCACTTTGTGAGGGTAGCACCTAATTCCAATCTTCAGAGTACAGGTGGTGGTGTGGCCTGAGGTTCCATGATCAGTGTCCTTCAGGATGGCAGTGTTCTTACTAATCATCCATCTGTTTAATGTTAATGTGCACTCATGCTGTCCTCATTGTGTTCAGTGGGTTACAGTCTATTACTGTCATCCTTCCTTTTTGTTTTTTGAATTTCTCAGATTTAGCCAGTAGGAACCCCATTAATTAGCCTTTACAGTGTTCTTGTGACATGTCTGTCATCCTTTCAGCACTTTCTTGCTTGGGCAGTACATGGTGCTTTGAACTTGATTTATACTTTGCTTACCCCAATCTGGCAAAGGCCGTTTCTTCAGGAGCTTTGGTTGTTAGGAGAGATGGTACATAGGATTCAAGTTGCAATTAATTCTTGGTGCATCTGTTGTTTCCAAGGGCTGTTGATTCGAGGACTCTGATGTGGTTAGAGTTTTTGTTGTTTATACTGCTATTGGCAGTAATTTCTGTGCCCAAAACCAGTTCTCTTCCTCCTTCAGGTGTGTGGTAAGGCTCCTCTGCAGCGGACAGAAGCAGGTCACCCAGACTGTCCTTGAGCTCACTTTAGCCCAGGCTAGTCTCGAACTTGCAATGATCCTCCTGCTTCAGCCTCCCAAGTGCTGGGATTACAGGTGTGTGCCACCACACCCAGCTCAAGAGGGCCTTTTCGTTGTCAAGATTTCATTTCTGTACCATGAGCTGGGTATGGATCAGGATTTGAAGTCTGCCAGTGGATCTGTTTGCTTCTGTCATTGCAAGTATGGGTGTGAAAAACAAGTGACAATAACAAGAATTGCAGTGGGATGGAACTTGTTATGTTTTGGGCTGTAGGTCCCATCTGCAGTCCTTGTCTAGCTCGGTGTCCACCCATATCAGGAGTTCTGAGCATTGTATAGGTTGCTGGTCCCTTTGCAAAAGTGATGAGAACATGTTCCCTCTTGTTAGATAAAATGTGGGTTCAACCACAGAGAGCATTTGAGTTTCAGTTTTACTTCCTGCTCTGGTCCTGGGCTGAGCTTTCCATGTGCATCCCTGGCACTGCCCTACTCTGTGCCGACCCTGAACAAGGATCACAGAGTGGCTATGTCTTGGCCTTTCCTAGTTTCAGGCAGCAGATACTGATTGTGCCTCTTGGGTGTTTTCAGTATCATTTGGGTCTATCCTATGTGGAAAACATGTACAGGTGGAGGTAGAGGCTTGTGGGTCTGCCCAGACCCTTCCTGATCCTTGGGAAGGCTCTATCATTCCTCTTCCTACATGGTGGGCATTGGGATGTGGTGGGGGAAAGGACTAGTAGAGCTAGTTGGTAGGACAGTAAGACAGGGCAGGGGGCGGATGGGAGGAGTGGTGGACGGGCTGTGCCTACACAAGTATAGCTTAGAGACTACACAGCACTCTGTGCTCTTACAGGTTAACCTGTTCGTTTCTGCTCCTTCTCCCCTGCTAAAACAAGAATCTAGCCAGGCATGGTGGCGCACGCCTGTAATCCCAGCACTTGAGAGGCTGAGGCAGGAGGATTGCTGTGAGTTTGAGGCCAGCTTAGGCTACAAAGTGAGTTGAAGGCCAGCCTGAACTGCATAGTGAGACCCTGTCTCAAAAAGTCAAAAATAAGAAAAGAAAAAAAAAAAAAACGAGGATAGTGGAGGAGAGGAATCTTTTTCTGAAAAGATTCACAGGTGACTTTGACCTCAGAAGTCTGTTACATATTGTCCTTTGTTGTTTACAAGATGTAAAAACCTTTGAAGATGTAAAAACCACTAAACTAGCCTGCTCCCTGCACTCAATGTCAAGTTTGCTAGGATAGGGGCTGTGAACCACTGAGGTTTTTTGTCTGCCTGGAACATGATGAGTGTTCAGTCATAGTGGTTGACCTTCACTCCAAGTGCTAGGAAGAGATGACTACAGATGTCCCCCAGGTCCCATCAATTGCAGACTAAGACTGTCCTGTGTGAAATACATGTATAGGTGGAGGTAGAGGCTTGTGAGGCTGGATCAGGCAGTCCCTGTGGACCCTCCCTGAATGTATATGTGTGCACCTCAAAAAACAGGCCCTTTCAGGGACCTTTAAAGTGCTCAGTATACAGTAAAAGCTGAGCTACACCAGAAGCCAAGGAGAGATTGGCCCTGCTCACATCCTTTCTTGACCTATGTTTCTGAGGTGTAATGAAGTTATCAGCCCCTCCCAAGAAGGCTGCTGGTGGGAGCATTTGGGAAACACTGAAGTGAGACATTTGTTTTCAGCAGGATTGAGGAAGGATGGATGATATCATGGTTGGGGACTCAAAGTGACAAATGGGTAATGGCTGTGCACTTGGGAGCCAGATGTGGTGTGAAGTAGAATTAGCAATGAGCTCAAAGTTCAGTGGGAACATTCTGAGAAAATTTCCTGGTGTCTTTGGAGAAAACATTGCAGAAGTTGTCAGAAGTGTGATGGCTGTTAGGCCCTTAGATTCTGGGAGCCCAATACCGGAGTGGTCTGCATCTTTTCACCCAAATGTGTGCAGGACCTTTGCTAATGTTCTGCTACTACTCCATCTGCATCTGTAAAGACCTGATTAAGAGCATTTTTGTGTGTTTACATTGACTTCTCCAACCACTCTAAATCTCTTTAAGATGAGTTTTTTGTCTTAAAAAACAAATCTCACGGGGCGTGGTGGCATATGCCTGTAATCTCAGCACTCGGGGAGGCTGAGGCAGGAGGATTCTTGGGAGTTCAAGAACAGCCTGGGCTACAAAATGAGCTCAAGGCCAGTCTGAACTGCAGACTGCTCAAGGCCCACTGAACTTTTGTCTCAAAAAGACAAAAACAAAACATTTCTGTAACTTTTTTTTTTTTCCTTAAACATTGGAAATACTAAGGTTAGTGATGGGTGAGCCTTTTAGAACTTTCAATGATAAACAGCCAGCTGTAGCATGCGTGCCATAGGTTTGCCACTACTGACTTAGGTGAATTATTGTTGGCGGCAGAATGCATATTAAAATAAATTATAGCATTTCTGTGACATAACAAAGCATTTCGCATTTCTAATTATATAATACATCAAAGCACTCTTATTGTTAAAAAACTATTTCCAAAACTACAGAATAGGTGGACATTTCTTTGGACTATTTTCTGAATGCTGCCCTCTTCCTGAAGGTAACTGCTATCTATAGATTGAAGAACTCAACCCTGAGAATCTGATAGTGAGTTTTGTAACTGTGATTTATTTTAGGGAAATCATGCTAGGAGGTTGTACAGTCTGTCTCTGCTATATCCAGGTTGATGGCTTTTTGTTTTGTTTTTAAAGCAGGCAGTTCCGGCCAAGGGGGAAACTAAGCAGGATTGCTGCATGAAAACTGAGCTGCTGAGAGAAGGTAAGGACTGTGTTTGCTGGCTGGAGAAGTGACTTTGTCTGCCTAGTATCTGTCCCAGGGCTGCTGACTTTGTAGTTTTACCTAGGGTTATTGTATAATTCCTTCTCTTTGTATTCCTGAACAGAGGGACAGACAGACAGACAGAGACAAACACACACACACACACACACACACACACACACACACACACGGAAAGATCTGCTTGAGAAGGAAGAAACAAGTATGAAAAGCAAAACCTCCACCTATCCTTACCCTAAAGTATACCCAGAAAGTGAAGGTGAACGGTCTCAGGAATGTTACAGGATCTTTATTTATACCACTGAAAACTGGCACCCATCCAGGCCTCACATGATAACAGCTGGATAGGCAGACTATGGTATAGCCACATAATGAGATGGTGAGCAGGTTGGCCTGCGTGGTTCCATGCAATAACAGGGATGAATCTTACATTTGTTTTACCACGTGAAGGAAGCCATACCTCAAAGGCTACGTGCTGTGTGCTTCCATTTATATGACATTCTAGCCAAGGTGAAGTAGAGGCCTGGAGGACCTAGGGAGAGGCATTGAAAGGGCAGTGGGAGGGAGTGTGGGCAGGTGGTTGTTGGGTAAGGAGTAGGTATGGACACTTGGTTCTGCATGTGCTAAAATGCACCTATAGTGCCCTGAGTGTACACATGGTCCACCTGACAATGCTTCAGAGGTGCTGGCCAGATAACTTGGAATGCAGTGTCTTGACTGGATCACCTCTGCAAGGCTGATGGCTGGGACCTGTGGGGGCTCTGGCCCAGGTCTGACCTTTGCCTGCATCCTGCTCTCACCTTGACGACATCTGGGGGTAGGTGTTCAGCCAGGTTGAGGCCTCTTACCTGCTTGCTTCTTGGGTGCTGTGGCAACCTGGTGCTCTCTGCCAGCTCTGGGGTTCATCTGCTCATGCTGTCTTCCCCCACCAATGCTTCACCATTTGTGAGACCTCTTAAGACCTGTCTGGTATTCGTTTCCTACCTATTGGCCCCTTCCTGTCTCTACTCCTCCTCTATTTCTTGGAATTTTCTAATGTATCAGGTGCAACAAGACCACCAGCCCCTCTATTGATAGTATGCACCCTTCTCTTTCTCCCTTTTTAGTGTCACCCAGTAGCTCTTTTTCTTTTATGATAAACAGTATTAATATATGTCTGTAAATTATTTCTGATTTCATACACAATTAATTTGCCACTTCTGAGTAAAAATGCATTTATTTTAGAATTGGGTATATAGCCTTCACCAAGTTAAGGAAGTTTCTGCCTATTGTTTTGTTAAGGGTGCAAAAAATTGATTAATAACTGCTGATTCATTTAGAAAAGATTATTAATTGCATACAGGATGTGCACTAGTCCTGTTGATGTGCTGTGTCCTCAGGGTAGAAGGACAGAAAACTAATATGATCAACAAAGAATACAAAGTGTGAGGCAATGGCTGTGACAGCAGTGTACGAACAAGGTGGAGAGCGTGGAGCTCTGGCCTGTCTGAACCTTCTCCTCCCGTAGGGATGTAGTCATGTGTCTCCTGCCTCAGCCCATCATCAGGTTAAGTGCATTCTTCTGTCTCCTGATGCAGAATGTGTTCTTGTTTCTGATCATCCTAGTTGGGACTGAATTGTCAGAGGAGACAGCTTCCCAAAGAGAGGTATCCTAGAAGCTGCCCTCTCACTGACCCCATCTCCCTGCTTATTTGTATGAAGCTGCTTGTGAAGTCTTTTTCTTTTTTTTTTTAATTTTAAGACAAGGTCTTGCTATGTAGTTCAGGCTGGCCTTGAGCTCACTGTATAGCCCAGGCTGGCCACCAGATCATCACTCCTGGTGATCATCCTGCCTCAGCCTCAGGAGTGCTAGGATTGCAGGTGTATGCCACTACGCCCAGCCCTGGAGTTCTATTTTTATCTCTAACAACACTCATGCTTTTCATACTGTGGTGACTCCTTGGACTTTTTTTTTTTGAGGCGAGGTGTCTTTATGCAATCAGGCTGGCCTTGAACTCCCTTTGTAGCCCAGGCTGGCTTCAAATTCAGAGCAGTCCTCCTGCTTCAGCCTCGAGTGCTGGGATTACAGACATGTGCGCCACCATGCCTGGCTGACGCTTCAGACTTAACTAGAAGTTAATTTAAATAATTTTGGGCCAGGGATAATTTTGCTCAGCAGCACAGCACCTACCTGGCAAGTGCAAAGTCCTAAGTTTGATGCCCAGTACCAAAAAAAAAAAAAAGCTTTTAAAATATTTACTCTATTTGAACTTAAGTGGTGGTTTGTGTCTAGATGAAAGGATTTCAGTAGATGTTTTAGGGAAGCCATCTGAATGGACTGCATCTTCTGTTTGTGGTGGGCCGTGGAGGCCAGCTGTCAGCCATGGTGATGCTCTCTCCTCTTTCACAGATATTCCTATGGCTGCCGATGAAGGTCCTGCTGAGAAACCAGCGGGAGAGGCTCCCATGGCTGCAGATGGGGAGACAAATGGGGCCTGTGAAAAGAGCGGCGACACCAGCCACACGGACGCAGCCAAACATACTCAGGAGAGCACCAGAGCCAGCCCCCAGGAAGGTGGCCACAGAGCAGCCCGGATAGCGGAGAATGGGGTTTTGGAAAGAGACACGGAAGTGGGGAAGCAGAACCATGTCTCTGCTGATGACTTCATTCAGACATCAGTCATTGGTAGCAATGGATACTTCTTAAACAAACCTGCTCTCCAGGGGCAGCCCTCAAGGACTCCAAGCACCTTGGTCTCCTCCCTTCCTGGCCATGCTGCAAAAACTTTGCCTGGGGTGGCTGGTAGAGGCAGGACTCCAAGCGCACTTCCTCAGGCTCCGGTTGCAGTGCCAGTGCCTGGGCCTGGGGGAGCAGATGCAGAGGACCGGAAACCTGCTACTCCTGGCACTGATGTCAAGGTTCACAGGGCACGCAAGACTATGCCGAAGTCTATTTTGGGCCTGGTAATTTTGTGCTGCCTCTTGCTGTTTCCTTTCTTCTCCTTTGTCTTACTCATGGCAAGTAGCCTTCAGTGTATTAAAGAGAAAAAGCAATGAATGGCAGTGGTTGCGTGGTAGGTCATCACTTCCAGGCTTGTGAGCAGTCAGGAGATGGTGCCTTTTACACTTCCCTTGCTGTGGCTCTTTGGGAAGGGTTCTCTTGCCTCTGTGTGGAGACATGTCAAGCGCTGTTGAGGAGACTGCTTTCTCATCTGCTGTGGGCCCAGAGGTATCAGTTCAGCTCAGCAGAACTTAGCACCCACTGTCTCACTGAGAAGTGAGTAGAAATGAAGCTGATTAGGGCTGAGTGTGATGAAGTCAAAGACAAAGGACCTGAAGTGCATCAGGCTGAGGCTTACCTTGAAAAAGAAATGAGTCTTGCATACATTTAGCATGGGCCATGCTTGCCTGAATTTAGCATGGAATGTGCTGTTCTTTGGTTCTTTACTATATCTTGCATAATAATTTTTTTCAAAATGTCTGTAGTGTTGTTATTTTGCTTTAGTATTAATTTGGCTGGGGATGTATTCTGGGTTATGATCACCTTCTTTTGGACTTCTGAGTATCTGCTGTTGCTGGTGGCATTCTGAAGTTCACATGTCCTTCCTGTATAGACCATCTGCTATTTCCTCTATAACTTTAGGGCTCCAGGACCATTTTTTTTCTCAATCAGCTCTTCCAGTCTGAGTATTTCTGTCTGTCAACTCCAGGAAAATATTGCGTATGATTTTCCATCTCCTTTAGGATGGTTTCCATCTCTGGATAGCCTTGCCTGTGTCCAATTCCACTTTACATTCTTCTGTTCATTCCATGTGTTGATTTTGACTTTTTTCATGCTCAATACCTGATTAGTTCTTTTAATTAAAACTAGTTCTATATCATGTTTCATCTTATCCTTCAAGACATACTGATTTTAATTTTTTCAGAGTCTGTTAATAAATTTTCATTCCTCAGAGGTGTTCTGTTTGGACAGAATAGCTTTTGTGCATGGTCATTTTTCCCCACCAGTACTGACTTTTCCCCTTTTGGGATGTGCTTGCTTTTATTTCAATGGCAGTGGACCGACCTGACTGAGCACTGGGTGTGGCTGTCTGGTTGGTACTGCAATTGTGGGGTGGAGATGGGTGTAGCCTCGAGCTGCACTGGCAACCGCCATGAGGTCCCATTACCTCTAGGTGTTTTAGCCACTGGTAGGCTGCCATTCAGATGCTTTCTTATGTGATACCCACTGGTAGCCCTGGCCCTGGCCCAGGTGCTCCTCAGCTCCCCTCTTTGTCAGCTGACTCAGTTTTAACCTTTCACACTATTCTTCTGAGCATGTCACTGCTTTGGGAAATTTTAAAATAATTATAGACTATCAGGATGCTACAAAAATAGTACGACTGGGCATGGTGGTGCATGCTTGTAATCCTAGTACTTAGGAAGCTGAGGCAGGAGGATTGCTGTTAGATTGAGGCCAGCCTGAACTATGTACGAGACCCTGTCTCAAATAAGGGGAAGAGCAGGGACAGAGACATCCTATGGACCCTTCCTCCAGTCTTCTTTCATGGTAGCATCTTTCGTAGCTAGAGTATAGTGTCAAAATGAGGATAGTTTTTTCATTTTGATGAAGTTCAGTTTGTTAGTTTCCTTTTCTGGATTTTGCTCTTGGTGTGATATCTAAGAGCTCTGGCCCTGATTTTGGAGATTCTCTAATTTCTTTCATAACTGAATTGTGCACACTGCAGGAGGAGTTGGCTGGCAGCCCCATGCTTTCTCCTCTGGGTCTGTTTCTGCACCCTGCTCCTTCTACATGTGCCTAGCACTGGGCTCTAGATGCAGGAAGGGAGGTAACCCTGCTCCTCCATTGTGAGGGAGGGATCAGTTCTTAATGGTGGTGCAAGTTGGTGCTGAGTTGTGATGTATGTCCAGCTATGAGAGCTCACACTACTGCCTGGGAACTGGCCAGGCCAAGAGGGGAGAATCTGGGGTGCAGAGCCTTGCAGTGATGGTTCAGGCAGCTGGTAAGGCTGTGTGAGGACAAAGGCCTCTTTGTGTGCACAAGTACTCTTTTCTCATGGTTGTGCTGTGTTAGATCCTCACTTCAGTTTAGCAGTTCTTAATAGTTTAGAATTTTGAAAATAACCTTTTAAATGAAAGAGTAGATTTTATACCTAAACAATGATTAGCTATGTGTGACTGTTTCCTCTTCAGACTTTGTGTTAGTTAAAATTCCATTTTGTATCTGTCTGCAAGCGTAGCTGAGGTGGGGTGGCCAGTGTATATTTGCTGTCTGGTTGGTAGCTGGTAGGTGGCACAAGAGTAGCAGCTGAGTCCTGCACTTGGGTAGTGGCAGCATCAGTGCCCAGCCTTGGTGTGCAGAGAAAGGCTTAGCAGCTTTGCATTGTTCCCTTGAAACAGGGCTTTGTGTGTTGAGGCTGGTTACCCAGTGGAGGGCTGGAAAAGGAGCTGTTCTATTTGAGTTGTGATGAGGAGGAGGAAGAGAGAGTTAGTCCTTAGAGCAAAAGGAAAGAGCACTCCAAGAGTGGAGGAAGTTTTAAGGCTTTCAAGGGAAAGCAAGGCTCTCAGGGGAAAGCATAAGCCCTATGGCAACAGGATTGGTGAGTTGGGTGGGTGCACTGGGGGAAGCAACAGCAAACCCCATAGGGCTGAGGTCACCACAGCTAGAATCCAAAGACAGTTCCTGTGCCAGTCTGTTTTCTGTTCTGTTGCTGGGTGATTTACAGAGTAGAAGTTTAGCTCATGGTTCTGGAGGCTGAGAAGACCAGCCATAGTATGGTATCTGGCAAGGGCTTCTTACTACATTGTGATGTGGCAGTGGCAGAGGGTCATATGGTAGGGCAGAGCGATTGTGCAAGCAGCCAGGTCTCTGGTCTGTACCATCTCAGGCCCTGCCCTCATGGCCTCCTCCTGTACCCTGATTACATCCCCAGGACCCCGCCTCCCCATACTATTAACATACAGATTTGGAGATTACGTCCCAACATGTGACACATTCAGACCGTAGCCATTTGCTAGGTCAGTGGCCAGCAAGAGCATCACATAGCCTCTGTGTTCTGGATATCAGTGAGACATTGAGCAACTTCACTGGGATCAAGGAAATAAGAGCTGTTTCTGAGAAGCTTTCAGGTGCTACATTGACAGCAGGATGTGTGAGAGAGCACAAGACAGCAGGTATATGAGGCACAGAGAGCAGCTGCATGTGAGATGCAAGTGTAAGGCAAAGTGCAGACAGACAGACAGTAGGGAGCTCCTTTGCAACGACACAGTGGAGAGCACCCCCTCCCCAGCCTCCCACTACAATGGGCACAGCCTTCAGCTCTCACTAGTAATGTGGGGTTATGCTTCCTTTCTCCTGGAGCTCCACTGTTTGCCTGCTTACCCCAGTGTAACCTCAGGGAGTGTATCTTGAATCCCCCAAACCTACTTTTGTGGAGCCTAACATTCATCCAGTGCTTTGAATTACAGTTGTTCTCAATCTTGGCCACTTCTCCCTAGTCTCAGTGAGAGGAAAAAGGGATGCTTTGTCAGAACTGTGAGTAGAAGATCATTTTAAAATGTGGCATAATTAGCTATGGTGGAACAAAACACGTGCTATTTTGGAAATGTTACAGAGTATAGCCATGGTAAACTGTGAAAACACTCCTGAGAGTTTTGGGGTATTTTTTAGCTTGCTAATATTTATTTGTTTGTTTGTTTATTTTTGTTTTTTTGAGATGGGATCTCGCTATGCAGTTCAGGCTGGCCTTGAGCTCACTTTGTAGCCCGGGCTGGTCTCGAATTTGCAACGATCCTCCTGCATCAGCCTCCTAAGTGCTGGGATTACAGGGATTATAGGCATGTGCCACCATGCCTGGCGTAGGTGCTTCTTTGAGGACAGCTGTGCTGTGTGGCCTTGTGAACGCTCTGCCTTCCCTTAGTGGCTCATTTTATCTTTCATTTGCGGTGAATTAATGGAGAAAGAACTGATTTTGGGTGCATGTTATTTGAGCAACCATTTACTTGTACACAGTCACAGTCACTACTTGTTTTTATCTTGAAGCATGCAGCCAGCAAGGACCCCAGAGAAGTTCGGGAAGCGAGAGACCATAAGGAACCAAAAGAGGAGATCAGTAGGAACGTTTCTGATTGTGGACGACAGCAGCTTTTACCCTCTTTCCCGTCCCTTCACCAGTCGCTACCTCAGAATCAATGCTACATGGCCACCACGAAGTCACACACAGGTAAAGGGGGACAGCAGCTCTCTTTCCTGTTGTGTATCTGGAGCCTGTACCCTCTAGAAAAAGCTGTTTGGAACATGTGGCTGCTCTACACAGCTGAAGAGGCCCCAGCTTTCACTCTGTGCCTTCCTTGTGTGTAACATCTTTGTGTTCCCTGCCCTGCTCTGGCCTTTTGGCCACTTGACTCAGTGTCACTTGTTTTCGCTTGCCTTCGAATTTAAGGTGAACACTGTGTTCATCTCTTACCCTTGGGCTGACAAGTGGAGGACTGTGGGTGTGGGAATTCTCCAGGTCCTGAGTTAGGTGCTCTTGGAAGCATGCTGGGTATTGGGCTAAGGTTTGGTGAGTCTTTATCTCTGGCTCTGTTACCATCTACCCGCCCA
The DNA here is from genome assembly GCF_000276665.1 of Chinchilla lanigera. Lineage (NCBI taxonomy): Eukaryota > Metazoa > Chordata > Mammalia > Rodentia > Chinchillidae > Chinchilla > Chinchilla lanigera. Next base: position 5,557,356 of record NW_004955513.1, read on the forward strand.
TGGGCGTTTCTTCTTGCTGTGCTGGTCTTGTGTGTCCTCTTGGTAGGCAGGGGAGTTGGTGAACTCTGTATTTCTATGGGAGAGCTCTCAAGGTGTGAGGAAGCATAAGTTGCCCCATATGTAGGCTGATGATGGTTATATGCCTCAGAGTGAGGGACACCTCAAGTCTCCAGGCTTTCCTGTGAGCCTGCAGGAGTATATGCAGCTCTGTTCCTGAAGAGGTGCATGATCCCTCTAGCGTGGAAAAGCAGCAAAATTCTACAGAGAATTCCTTTGTATACTTTACTCCTTTTACCAAAACCACAATCATCCCTTCCTTCCTGTTACATAGCCTTTTTTTTCTGAAACATGAACATAAATTGCCCAGTGCAGAGTTAAACCCTTTTTACCTGTAAATACTTCATGCATTTTCTGAGATAATACTGTGATGTCTCTAGAAATAAGAATAGTCTCTTAAATAACTGCAGTGCAGTAATCAGAATCAAGAAATTAACTTTGTTGTGAAACAGTTGTTTCATCTCAGTGCATTGTTTACCTATTGCCAGTTTTCTGTTAATGTCCCTTATAGCAAAAGAATGTCAGTTTTGGCCCTAGATTTCACATTTACCTCGTTTTTGTGCCTTGTTCCCAGCCTTCTTTGTCCTTGACCTTGGTGTTTTGAGAACATAGGCCAGGTGTTCTGTAGAACCTCTTGGATGTGGTATTCCCAGTCTTCCTAAGGGTCAAGTCAGTTCAGTTCAGGCAACTGCCATGTGTCCCTAGGAGATGTGTGGCATTCTGTCCTGGTAGGGCAGGCAGTGTTTGCAGGTCTCTCCCTTGTGAAGTTTCTGTTCCCAGGTTGTCCTCAGCAGCTACCTTGTGTGTGGAAGGGAGAGGACTCAGGCTGTATGGGTCCTTGCTTTTTATCATAGCCACTAGGAAGTGTGTGTGTGGCAACGTGGGGCCTCGTGGTAGTTTTCTATCTCTGCCACTCCCTCTGTTGGTCTGTTCTGTTTCTACTGTAAGGAAGTGATTCACTCTCTCATCTTCTTATCTAGCTATCTATCATCTGTCTGTCTTTAAGTATTAATGGTGTAGCTGGGCATGGTGGTACACATCTATAATACCAGGGCTTGGGAAGCTGAGGCAGGAGGGTAGTGAGTTTTGTGAGTTTGAGACCAGCCTGGGAAATTTAGTGGGTTCAAGTGCAGCCTGGATTACATGGTGAGACCTTGTCTCCAAAAAAAAAAAAAGATTGTATATTAGTCAGCTTTCAGTCACTATGATAGATAACTGAGATAACTTAAAAATAAAAAGGAAAGGTTTATTTTGCCACAGTTTTAGAGGTTGCGGCCAAACATTGGTTGGTCCTTTGATCCTGTTGCGTGAAGCCTGTGTGACATATCATGGTGGGTATGTGTGGTAGACAAAACTATTCACTGCTGGCCTAGCAAGGGAAGGAGGAAGGGTCCAGAGTGTCCTGTCCCCTCAAGGCATACCTCTAGTGATTGAAGACTTTGACTAGGCTCGTGTAAAGGCTCCACCCCTTCCCAACAGTGCCACATTGGTGACCAGCCCATCAGCACGTCGACCTTCAGGGACATCCAGGACCATACCGTCACAGCTTATGAACTCTCATTTTAGTCTCTGGGCTGTTGGCTGTTACTATCATTTTGTTGCTTGAATCACTTCAGTTTGGTCAGTAGGGTTTCATCTGGGTCCTGAGTCCTTGGATGTAACCCAGCCCTTTCTTTATATCCTCTGGCTGGACCAGGTGGACCAGGCTCAGCTTGTCTTTTCCTTTCCAGGCTGGAATTGGAGCTTCTTCAGGAAGCCCTGGGTCTTTCACTTGGAATGTGGTGGTTAGGAAACAAAATCTGTGTGCTTTCTGCCCTTGGCCACTTGTTATTTGTTTTAACAGTGTTATTTGTTTTAAACAGTTAAGCCTGTCATTTTGCAAAGTTCTATAGAATTCTGTTTATGTATATAAGGACTGGCAAGGAAACCCAGAAATTAGTATTTCTGTTAATACACTAAGAGTTCTTATTTCAGTGTTATTATTTTATCAGTTTTAATAAGATCTTTTCAAAACAATGCACAGTGTGTTCAGCGGTCTCCTGTTTACTCTTTCACAGCCTTCCACTTCCATTCTTCCTATAAGCTTGAAATTCAGTGGTGAGTTAAGGGTGCTGTGTGTGGGATAACCTAACCACAGATGTCATATGATCTAGCAGTTTGCTGACTTTTGCTTGTGTGGTTACACATGCCCCCCTACTTCAACCTGTTCCTCTACACTTGCTCTACCTTCCAGGGAAGAAGTCACAGTTTTTGTGCCTGACAGTATTTTCCAGGGAGGAACCAGCTGACAGAGTGGGGCAGAGTGTTCGAAATCTTGTCCAGGAAAAAGCCTCACAATCCAACAATAGCAGCAAAACCAATTGATTAAAAAATGGGCCAAGACATTTTTTTTTTAAAGAGAAAAAAAATGAAATTTCAAAACAACGTAATAGGAGGGTAACAATGGTTAATATATTGCATATTGTTATCTTTAAACCACTCAGAGTACAAGATATCAGCATTTAATTGTCTAAACAATGTTAGTACAAACCTTTATTTTCAATGAAATAAGAGAAAGCTGGGCGTGGTGGCACACACCTGTAATCCCAGCACTTGGGAGGCTGAGGCAGGAGGATTGTTGCAAGTTCAAGACCAGTCTGGGCTACAAAGTGAACTCAAGGCCAACCTGAACTGCATAGCGAGACCCTGTCTGAAAAAGACCAAAAAAA
>NW_004955513.1:5560535-5582585 GCF_000276665.1 Chinchilla lanigera
TTTCCAAGATCTAGCCATTACAAATTGTGCCGCTATAAACATGGGTGCACATATATCGCTGTGGGAGGATGTTTTCAGTTCTTCTGGGAAGATTCCCAGAAGGGATGGCTGAGTCCAATGGGACCTCCAATCCTTGAGGAATCTCCACTCTGATTTCCACAGTGGTTGCACCAGTCTACATTCCCACCAACAGTGGAGAAGGGTTCCTTTTTCCCCAGAGCCCCTCCAGCGCTTGTTATTGTTCGATTTTCTAATAGCCGTTCTTTCCAGGATGAGATGGAGTCTGTGTTGTTTAAATTTGTGTCTCGTGAATGACCAGTGATGTTGAACATTTTCCATATGTTTATTTGCTGTTTATATTTCTTTATCTGAGAAGTGTGTATTCATTTCAGATGCCCATTTTTGGATTGGGTCTTTAAATTTGGGAGGTCTACTATTTTTGAGTTCTTTACATGTTCTGGATAGTAATCCTTTACCTGAGGAACAGCTGGCCAACATTTTTTCCCATATTGTGGGTTGCCTCTTCACTCTGTTGGTTTCTCTTGCTTTGTGCAGAAGCTTTTTACTAAGGTGAGGTCCCAGTTGTTGATTTTTTGTGATATTTCCTGTGCAGTCGGGGTTTTATTTATAAAGTCTGGATGAAGATATTTTTGTCTTTATAAACATTTCTTTGCAGATGATGTACAAATGGCCGCTAAACAGATGAAGTTATCCTTAACATGACTAATCATGGGAGAAATGCAGATCAAAACTACAGTGAGATTCTACCTCATACCCATTAGGGTAGCTACTACCAAAAACAAAATAAAACACCAAAAAAACCCTGTAAAATAATGCGTTGGCCAGGATATGGAGAAACCGAAACCCTTGTGCACTGTGTGTGGGAATATAAAATGACACAGCCAGTTGGAGAACAAAAAATTAAATGCAGGATTACCATGTGATCTAACAATTCTGCTCTGAATATATACACCAAAGAATTGAAAGCAGGGTCTTAAAGAGTTAGTCTTCATATTTGTAGAAGCAACATCACAATAGCCAAAAGGTGGAAGCAGCCCAACTTCCACTGATGGATGAATGTAAAGCTGAATGTGGCTTATTGTTCACCTTTACCATTATAGTGGGATTGAACCTTGAGGACATTCTGTTCAATGACGTAAGTTAGTCATCCAGGGCAAACTGCAATTCCATGCATATATGAAGTCCCTAGAGTAGAGGAAATCATAGAAGGTAGGTTGCTAGCCACTAGGGGAGCCAGGAAGGAGAAGTTAGTGTTTCATGGGGACAGTTTCAATTTGACATGAAGTTATGGAGTTGGATAGAGTGATGTTGTACAACATTATGAATGTATACTTAATGCATAAGATGGTACCTTTTGTGTGTATTTTTCCACCACCACAAACAAAAAAGGGAGAGAAGAACTTACTTCCAAGATCGATTCTTACTTCCATCCCTAAGTGGCAGTTGTGGAGATGGCTGTGCTGCAGAGGAACCCTGAGGGCGTCCCTCCCTAGCACCTTGTGGCATCCTTGGACCACTCTGAGGAGGAGGCTGTCTGCCTTGGCAGGTGCCCGTGGGTGTTTGGCTGCCTATGTGACCAGGTAGAGCTGGAGGGGTCTGGACCCTCCCTGGGCTTGTTGGACAGGAAGGGAAGAAGGTAGCTCTGCATGGCAGGGCACAGCATTGGGTTCTGCTCCCTAGACCCTTTTTCCTGCAGTCTGCAGGAGGAAATAACAGGGCTACAGAAGCACCTGTTTGTAGACATTGCAGTCATTTCCATGCTGGCCTGGAGCCCCATGCATTGTGGTGTTAACATTTGTTTGCCACATGTCAGCCTGTTAAGGACCATCAGAATGTCCCTGTTCTTGGTTCCAGCAGACTCCCTGACCCTGTTGCTAGGTGCGTTTGTCTCTCTTGCCTTCACTCTGCAGGCCACTGGAAGTCAGCAGACTGTTTCTATGAACAGGCAGGTGGTACGTACCTTTGGGTTGTCGGGCAGTAGAGATTTCCACGTGGGAGCCAAGCCTGAGAGTAGCCACTACCTGTGCAAGATGAGCGTGGCTGTGTACCAACAAAGACTGTTCATGAAGCAGGCAGCATGCCCCGGACTGTTCATTGGTTACCGTGGGTTACTGTGACAAGTGAAGAACAAATATCTACTGTGAAGTTATACCTGGTTGTCCCTTAGTATCCATGAGGGATTGGTGTCAGCAGCACTGGCTCTCCCTGTGGTTACCCAAATTCATGGATGTTTAAGTCCCTTGTATAATATGACACAGTATTTTCACAAGTCCTGCACACACTTGTGTAGCCTGAAAATCATGCTGCCTGAAGCACTTAATGCAATGAAAGTACTGTCTATAGATGTTGTACCATGTTGTTTAGGAAATGACAAGGAAGAATTTGTATATATTCTGGGTGCAATTTTTTTTTCCCAAATACTTGCTTTCTTTTTTATTTTTATATTTGGGTAGCCTTGGGGATTGAACCTATGACTTTGTACAACCTAGGCAAGTGCTCTACCACTGAGCTACATTCCCAGCACTCAGATATTCAGTCTGTGGATGATTGAATCTGTGGCTGTAGAAACTATGGATATGGAGGCCTAACTGTATGTTTTTAAAACTGAGAGACTTAAAAGTTATCAGAACACCAGTTTGCTCCTCATATCCTGCAAGACAGAAACAATCAAGATGTCAAGCTGGTGATGATGGCAAATGCAGTGTCGCTGGGGAGCCAGGGATGAGTGCTGCTTAGGGTAGATGTGCTGTAGACCTGTCAGATGTCCAGCCGTTGATAGTGGAGCTGTACTTCTCTGAGGACCTGTGCTGTGGCATCTACCTCAGGAAGCGGGCTGCAGAGTGTATGGGGCCACTGTTTCATGCTGGTGTCATGCTTCCCTGGCCCCAGCACCCCAGGGATGTGTGGTAGCCTGAGCTTTGGTTGGGCCATACCTGAGTGTTCTTCCAGCTTTCTATATTATAACTAAAACATTTATGTTTTCCTTGCACTCTGTGCTAAAGCAATGGTTTTGGATCTTTTTTTTTTTTTTTGGCTTTTTTTCTCCAGTACCAGGAACCGAACTCACGACCTTGCACTTGCCAGGCAGGCGCCTTTGCCGCTGAGCTAAATCCCCAGCCCTGGATCTTTTTTTTTTTAAACTTGGAGTTAAATCAAAACGGCTCAAATTCTCATTACATAAAATCCTTCACCTGGGCATGGTACTGCACCCCTGTAATCCCAGCACCTCGGAAGCTGAGGCAGGATTGCTGTGAATTTGAGGCCAGCCAGGGCTACATAGTGAGTTTAAGGCCAGCCTGCACTACCAGGTGAGATCTTGTCTCAGAAAAACCCCTTCACTGAAGCTGCTTTGTCTAATAAGGTGTCTAGAGTCCTACCCCTACTGGATTTCCTCATGTTGAAAACAACTGCCTGAGCCCTAAAATTGAATGTTCACAGTGAGCTGGACAGTATGACAGGGACCTTTCCCCCTTATTCTCGGGTTGTTGGGTGAGGGTTCTCCATGGGCCATAGAGCTCTACAAATGATTATGTGTAGAGGCAGGGTACCTATTCCTCACTGCAGAGAGAGATCACAGTGTCTTAGGATGAGTGGACTGGCCTGGCTGCCCCAAGTGGGGTTGTGATGCTCGTCTCTTCCTTCTCAGCCCTGTGTTCTTTCTGCAGCACACAGTGTGGGGCATTTGATAGGGTGAGAAGACTTCTTGGGCAGAGTTTCTCATGCCTGAGGCAAAGAGTCTGGGTATGCAGTGTCTCAAGACCTTCTAATAGTTTCAGGTTTACTGCCTGTTGTGTTGTTCTGCATGAAAAGTGATCTTGGAGGTGTTTTACTTCCTCTGCAGTTGATAACAAGTGAGGGAAACCTATCAACCTTGTACTGATGCCCACAAAAGTGTATCTGAGAGGGCGGAGTATGTCGATAATTTTAGTAAGCAGATTTTGTAAATTGTTTCCAACCTCTGAAAACAGTTGAATTGTATTTCTTTTCCTCTCTGTCCCCTTTTGGATTTTTTTTTTTTTTTTTTTTTTTTTTTTTTTTTAGCTTGCTTGCCTTTTGTTTTAGCAGCTGCAGTATCTCGGAAGAAAAAACGAAGAATGGGAACCTATAGCCTGGTTCCTAAGAAAAAGACCAAAGTATTAAAGCAGAGGACGGTGATTGAGATGTTTAAGAGTTTAACTCATTCCACTGTGGGCTCCAAGGTAAGAACAATGTGTGAGCTGTTTGCCGTGATGCTTGTTTAGTACGTCTCTGTCTGGGCCTATTTTGGCTGACGAACATCCTGTGTGATCATCAGTAATCTGATGAGTTTGGTCCTTGTGAAGGAGCCAGAGCTCTTGATACCTCTGCTGTAAGGCACAGCCTGAGTCCAGGTGGCCTTTGGAGACTACCATGCCCCTGCTCTAGCACCCGCTTGACTCTTCTCAGGTGCTGGGTACTGCTCGCTGCCTCTCTGGCCCTAGCAGGCTCCTGCACCTCCCATCATCTGAGGCTCACAGCAGAAGGGGATGTGCAGAGGCCCTCCTTGGGTTGTGCGCCTGCTGTGTTCCAGGGTGAGAAGGCCTTGGGCGACAGCACTCTGCATGTGAATGGGGAGAGCTTGGAGATAGACTCGGATGAGGATGACTCGGATGAGCTCGAGGAGGACGAGGACCATGGAGCTGAGCAGGCTGCTGTGTTCCCCACGGAGGACAGCAGAACCTCTAAAGAGAGCATGTCCGAGAGTGACCGTGCCCCAAAGGTAGGACCACAGTTTCTTGGGTGGGGGCTCAGGTGAAGGGAATCACAGAGTTGACTGCAGGTCCTGAGAGTTATTCCTAGGCTCTGAGGAAACTTCTTGTTTTTTAGGTTTTTTTTCTCTTTCCTATTTACTTTGACTTGGACTTTTGTGTTTTTCTCTAGAGTTACTAGCTTATTTTCACCTTAGGAGTGGTTATCTTCCTATGTAGCATCATTGGTGTAAGCACTGCATGCTCTTAAGCTCCAGGTTGGCAGGCATAAGAATATTAGTAACCCAAAGTATTTGCTGGGCATGGTGGTGACACCTGTAATCCCAGCACTTTGGGAGGCTGAGGCAAGATGATTGCAGAATGATTGTCTTTAGATTGTGTAGCCTGGAGCCGGGCGTGGTGGCACACATCTGTAATTCCAGCACATGGGAAGCTGAGGCAGGATAGCCATGAGTTCCAGGCCAGCCTGAACTACATTGTGAGACTTTGTCTCATAAATAAATAAATAGCCTAGCCTGGACAATTTAACAACATAGTAAGAGCCTACCTTGAAATAAAAGGTAAAAACGGGGCAGGTGATGTAGCTCAGTGTAGGAGTGCTGGGTTCAATCTCCAGTACTGCCCAAAACAAAACAAACCCAAAGATAACTGATGTCCTGCTATGCCCCTCCTATGGCTGGTTGTGTTTGACCATGCTTGCCTCATTGTATCCTTGAGTGGGTTCATGGAGGAGCTGCTGTACTAGTGCAGGTCAGGGCCTCTGCCCTTCCCTTGCAGATGTGTGTCCAGGGTGCTCTGTGGCCTGTGGCTGCTTGTGCAGTTGTGGAAACTCCTCTGTGTGTCCCCGTATCAGGGCACTCTGCACAGACAGCCCACCCTGTCTAAGGGTGAGCCTTGCCCTGCCTCAGCTTCCTGTTCCTCCAGCAGGCCTGGCACCATCAGCAGTTGCCCTAGGGCTCTGAAGCTGCTCCTGGGCCTATACATTGGCCCCAACATCTCAGGAAAGCATAAAGTTCTCAGAAATAACTTTCTGAGTGGGCTTTAAAGTTTAAGCGTAAATGTATACTCTTTCGAGAGGGATAAATTAGAAGTGTCATGTTTGACAGGGAAGAACAATGGGAGGCTAAGAGTCGTGCTAACGTATTTGTGGTTTATTGTCCAAACGTGTCAGACTTTTTTGAGGAAACTTAGAACCATCTTTACGTTAGTTATTCTAAACTGTTAGAATTTAGTTATTCTAAACTGTTAGAATTAGAAGTTCCTGGGGATGCTGTTCATTGATTTGTTTGAAAATTATAATCCTGTTGTTTAACTTTTGTACGTTCAGTAGGGTTTGTGCTGTGTGGGTACCTGTTTTTACAGGCTTTGAAGCAAATTTTTAAAATGTTAGCTGGGCATGGTGGTGCACACCTGTAATGCCAGTATGTAGGAGACTGAGGTGGGAGTCTTTGAGTTCTGACACTCAATCCCCACAATTTTGAGGCCAACCTGGGCAACATAGTGAGACCCTGTCTCAAAAAAAAACATAAACAAAATGTTACCCTCAACTCTTAATTATTCAAAATAAATTTGATGGAAAATGTTGACATTAGATAAAGTATTTTAAAGTTTTATTTATTTAAAACATTAGTTTTCTTTTGAGATAGAGAGTATAAGGAAGAAAACAAATAGCATTATAATTCCATTGTCCAGGTAATCCTCTGTGTACTTGCAATCCTCCCCTTCCAGGCAGGACAGCCATTTGGGAAGCCTTTTGTCTCATCCGTTATTTTAAGAACAAGGAGGAACCTATTCCAGAGTGGCAGTCATCTCTTTTCCCCCACTCTTCAGCACAGATCATCATTTCTGGTGTTGTTTTTTGTTTTCTTTTTTTAAGACAGGGTCTTGCTGTGTAGCCCAAGCTGGCCTCAAACTCACAACAATCCTCCTGCCTCAGCCTCCCAAGTGCTGGGATTACAGGTGTGCACCTCCACGTGCGGTACAAATCATCATTTCTGTGGCTGCATTTACTCCTTTCTGTGACTTTTTCTTTTGTAATAGGCAATTTTGTAATACTTCAGGGACATTTTATAGCAGACCTTGTTGAATATACTCATGGGTAATAAAAGTTATCAGCATGTTTTTGTTGTTGAGAGAGCATCTTGCTATGTAGACTAGGCTGGCTTTGTACCCTAGCCTGGCCTTCTCAAGTTCATGATTCTCCTGCCTCAGCTTCCTGAGTTCTGGGATTACAGGTGTGTGTCACCATATCCAGTTTTAAAACTTTGAATTTTGATGTCAGATCACGCATGCAGTTCCTGCTCTCCTACCTGCAGAAACCTGACTGTGGTTTTTCTCACTTTCTCAGGATATATATGGTGGGAATTTCTTTATTTTACTGTTAAATTATGAGTGAGACCCACAGCAATTTCTCATGTTTAGTAGCCATTGGCATTTGTTGTTCTGTAAGTTCCCCACTCTGTCCTTTGCCTGCTTTTCTGCTGGCTATACATCATTTATAGATGGGCTCCCAGGAGCATTGTATGAGCCTGGAGTTGATCTGTCGGCTTGATGTTCCCCACCTGCTGGTGTTTGGCCTGGTCTATAGTGTCAGACCTCAAAGGCACTGGTGTGTTCTAACTTCAGGGTTCTGTGTTCTAATTACCATGAACCCACCTGCCTTACTGCTGATTTTTCATAAATGGACACAAGCTGTCTTCTATACTTCTTTGATTTCATTCTTTCTGTATAAATATTTGATTCATATAGAATTCATTTCATGATAAAAAATGAGGTAGACATTCTCAAAGTGGGTGAGTTTTATGGTATATAAATTTTGTCTCAGAATTTTCAAGGTAAAATGTGAGGCAGGGGTGTTGGGATTTCTCTGAGTGGCCGAGTCAGTTTCTACTCTACCTCTTGCCTGGTATTCCTTCTCCAGCTAATTTAAAATGCCAGGTGAATCCTATACATACCAAATGGCATGTGAATTTATATATTTCTGGATTCTGTCTGAGATTCACATCTTTCAGAGAGGATATAGACACTGAGTAACCATAACTCTGAATATTTATAAAATAAAAAATAACTAACTTTCAAGCCAACCAGAGAAGCAAGATACAGAAGCTGAACAAATGTGAGGTTAAGCTGTGGGCTGAAATCACTTAAGATCCTAAATACAAAAGTCCTATATGAAACAATAGTCAAATGCAACTATGTAGTAAAATAATAATGACTTACTGGGCATGGTGGCATGTGCCTGTAATCCCAGCACTCCCCGCATTCAGGAGGATGAGGCTGGAGGATCACTGGGAGTTCAGGGCCAGCCTAGGCTACATAGTGAATTCAAAGCCAGCCTGAACGGCATAGTAAGACCTTGTCTCAACCCTTCTCCCTCAAATAATGATTACAAGGGACTAGGTGGGCCTTATTCCAGTAGGATATTGATTCATTACTAGAAATCTGTCAATAAGATTTACTAAATTAGGAAATTAAATGTGAAAAACTATGTGTATGTTCATGAAGTACTTTAAGCTGGGTATAGTGATATGTACCTGTGGTCTGGTTACTTATGAGAGCAAGGCAGGAGGCTCACTGGAGCCCGGTCAAGGTCAAGGCCAGCTTGGGCAGCATAAAGCAGGATTCCATCCTAAAGCAATAAAGAAAGAAAGAAAGTTATTTTATAAAGTTCAGCTTTATGTTCTTTAAATTTGGGGGATTATTTTACAGTTAAACATAAAAATGAATGTATAGTTGGGCAATGATAAAAGAACACTGTCCTTATATGAGCTCACCCAGGTCAGACCCTTGAGTTTCACCTGCCCTTGTGAAGCCTCCTGCCTCTCCTAAAAGTGACTGTCACCTGAATGCTACCACTGTGGAATCGTTTGGTTCAGTTTCAGTATGTTTGGGCTTTTTATATTATTTGTTAATCTTTATTGTTGCAGAGTAGGAGTTTTCTGCGTGGACTGGGTGAGAGTTTCTGGGTCACCAGGATCAGAACTGTTAACCATAACAATGCTGAGATATTGTCTGTCTCCCAGTCTCCTTCACAGGAGGGACTATGTTGTGGTTTGAATATTCTCATCCTGTATTTCTGCTACAGTAAATGTCTTCAGTATAACCCGTATTAACCAAAACTATTAATGATTTTCAGTAATTTTTTCAGAGTACATCCTGAGACCAGAATGTCTTGAGAACAACCATGATACAGTATTCCTTTGTAATTCTCTCCTGTCTTGCATGTCCATCTCACTTTTGGTGGGCACATTGGTAGTTTCTGTTGGCACCATTCCCAGTGTCTTTTTTTTTTTTCGTTTTGAGACAGGGTCTCGCTCTGTAGTTCAGGCTGGCCTTGAGCTCACTTTGTAGCCTAGGCTGGTCTGGAACATGCAGTGATCCTTCTGCCTCAGCCTCCCAAGTGCTGGGATTACGCCGTGTGCCACCACGCCGAGCTCCCAGTGTCAATGCCATTAGTATCCCCGTGCATGGCTGATTCCTTGAAGCACACAAGGTGGAAGTCTCCATGCCAGTGTTAAACCACAGACACTGCCACACTGGTGTGCCAGTTTACATTCCTGCTAGCTGTCTATAAGCACTCTGTCTGCTATGCTGACCTGCCAGGGTCATACCTGCCCATCTGCCGAGCATAAGAGTATGCATTCATTTTATTTTTAATTTGCACTTCTTTGAGTGTCAAGAAAATTGAATACTTTTCAGTATCTTTACCACATGGATAATTTGGTGAAGTGCCTATTCACATCTCAGTCACTCACCTATCACGTTGCTTGTGCTTTTGGAAAACCATTTTGTAGGTATTGTTTGGTCTGGAAATGCTGGTTACCATGATGTCTTCTTTTACTGTGGCTTGGAGGCTCATTGCAAAAACCATGATGGCTTAGGTGCAGTAGTCATTCTGGGTGCTGGTCAGGGGAGAGCTAGGCCCTTGCCTTGCCCTGCATCTGTAGCTGGGCGTGGTGAACAGAGTTGTGTCCCATAGTTGAGGACTGGCAAGGATGGCTGGCACTTGGCAGGGTCAGCTTTGGATCTCCTGCCAGCATCCCCAGGACAGGTGCAGGAGCCATATGTCTGCTTGCTTGCCTTCCCCCCCCTCCCCCCCGCACAGGTTTCAACTACACCAGACTCCGCTCCCTTACTTATTTAGTCCATGTCAGCTGTTGTCCTTCTTTCTTCTATTTACTTGGCATCTCAGCTTATGCTTTCTGTAGAACTGACATGTGTACATTTACCACGTGGCACCTTACAAGCTAACCTTCATTCCCTCCTTTATAATCCCTTTGCTGGAGTTTTGGGAAGGGGTAGAGTTAAGGTAGTTTCAATGCTTAGTCTTGTTTAAAATAAAACACTGCCCAGTGAGTTAAAAGAACACTCATAGCTGGTTGTGGTGGTACACTTGTAATTCCAGCACTCGGGAGCCTGAGGCAGGAGGATCACGGTGAGTTCGAGGCCAGCCTGGGCTACAGAGGGAGTTCAAGGCCAGCTTCAACTACAGAAGAAGACCCTGCCTTAAAAAACCAAAGGAAACCCCAAAACCAAAAACCAAACAAACAAAAAGAACAGTCAGAATTAAAGCTGACTAAAACAGTCAGACTCCTACAAAAAAAGTTTATATGTAATGGTAAAATTCGAAGTACTACTGTCATCAGTCATAAAATGAGAACAAGGTTGCTGCTTTCATTTCTTACATGAGCACAGTGGTGTTGACTGTTCTGTCTGATGCTATAAGAGAAGAGTCAGAAAGAAACATTAATATTTAAAAGGACAGAAGAGAAGAGTTCACTGAGAATGTTATTATCCATCTGAAAACCCAGGAAAATCAGCCAAAAATTACCACAGCTACTTTGAGCTGGATTTCACAGGATCAAGATTTGAAAACCAGTCATTTTCACGTGTAGCTAGAATAATCACTTAGAAAATGTGATGTTATCATCATCAATACAATCAAATACCTAGAGATTTTTAAAAAAGACTTTTCTAAGTAAAAAAAACATGGATGTCCAGATAATAGTGAAGAGTGAGCAATGCAGGAATAACTTTTAACAAAAATGATCTTCTCTTTATAAGGGAAATAGTAGAAGTTGGTTGAAAGAGGTTGAGAAGAGATACATGTTCATGGAAAAACCTGTCTTTTGTTTGAATGGGAATATGCATTGTGTCCCCCATAAGTTCAGAAATTTCCACCAAAGTCCAAGTAGAACCTTCTGCAAGGCTGCTGACTCTGTAGGCTGTAGAGACCCTTGACTCTGAGGAGTCAGGAGGCGAGAGCACAACAGATGTCACCAGGGGAACCACCTGCATGTCAGGGTGAAGACATGTGAGTGAGGCTCCCAGGCTTCCATGGCAGACCTGTGTGTATAAAAGAGACAGGCTTTGTTTGTTTGTTTTTGTAAGAGAAGGGTTTTAAATTAGTATCAAGGTGTCGTGAACTTTTCAGTAAATGTTACTGGAACAACTGACTTGATTTTTCACTGGAAAATAGAGGCCAATGCTTACATCTTGGTGTATAGTGAATGTAAACTCGCATGCCTGGCAAGCACAAGGTCCTAAGTTCGATTCCCGTTACTGGAAAAAAACAAACAAACAAACAAAAAAGTAAACTCCATTCTAAAGTTAGATAGTGGTTGCATCACACTGGTTATGGTTAAAAAAAACCCAAAAAACAAAAAACAACAAACCCTACTGAATTGTACACTTTAAAGGGTCAGGTGTAGAGTAGGTAAATTATATCTTCCTAAAGCTATTACTTTAAAAAGAATTTCAGAGGATTTAGTGTTTACACAGAATAACCAAACTGTGGAAGAAAGTGTTAGAAACTGGTTTTCTGATCAGGAGTGGGAAAGGCCTTTTAGGACAAGAAGCAGATGAATAGATAATGTGAGAATCAGAAGCAAAGCCCAAAAATCTTGATAGGAAAAATATAGATAGTGTATTTAACAGCTAAAGGTTTCTATCCTGAGTGTAGCCACTACAATAAGAAAGCAGACTGAGTTGGAAATTAACTGAGGATGAGGTCGTACAAGACCTAACAGAGAAATAGACGAGTCGTGGACATTACAACAAATACTCAGTTGTTCCCGTCATAGGGAAAGTGGGACCCAAGACCGTGGAAGAGTGGGTGCCTCTATGGGTGTTATTGGGAAGTTCCCACTGGAGCTGTTTTGCCCTTTGACTAAGGAGCCCCCCATTTGTCTGAGTCTGTGAGTTTATTCTGAGGATCATGGCTTGTATAAACAAAGCATGGCTCAGATGCGAAGAGTGCAAGGAGTGCAGGGAGTAGTGGAGTGACGGGGTGTGCACCCTACAGATCCAGATGGGCAGGCGAGGGCAGGAAGGGAAGTGTGCATGTTTCAGTGCTTTTGGCACTGAACATGTCTTTGTGCATTACTGTTGTAGATAGAAAAGATAAATACAGCACAAAAAACAAGATGTCTCATTCTAATGTGGAAAGAACTCCAAAGTGTATTTGTGATTAAAGAGTTAGTTCATAGAAAGAAGTGTGTCTGTTGCCTCCTCCTAGACAGACAGGGCAGCCGGCCCACTGTGGGGGCTGGGCTGGGGGTGCCATAGTAGAGCTGATTGCGGGAAGGGTGAACTGGGCTCTTACGTGGGTGGACATAGCTTGGGTATTGCTTTGTGGCCTGTGAGAATGTTTTTGCTATGTGTACTTTGTTACTTTTTACTGACACCTGTCCTTCCTTGAGTGTGCTGTCCTTGTTAGCATAGTAACTTCCAGGGCCCACTGGGTGAGTTTGAATGCACGTAAGAGTCCTCTTCCTGTCACGGTCTGGCAACATTGCCAAGGAGGAAGCCTGTCTGGGATGGGGAATCCTGTTGGGGAGCAGGAGCAGAAAAGCAGGGTATGTGTGTCTCATTCTCTGTCTGGACCTCCAACCCATCCTACTTCGCCAGGGTTGGCTAGGCAAGGCAGTCCAGTGACGGTGCCCCACACCATTCACCTGTCTCTAGCACATACCATCAGTGTGGTTTAAACACTGTGTCGGATCTGTTGGTCTACACTAAAGGAGCTAAGTGTTTGTTTTGTTTTGTTTTGTTTTTTTTGGTTTGGTTACCCTGGACATGTGGCCGCCCAGATGGATGGCGAGTCGGAGGAGGAACAGGAATCTGCCGACACTGGAGAGGATGAGGATGGTGGAGACGAGTCTGACCTGGTAATCTTGGCACGGGTCTGGTCACAGCTGAGGGCTGAGCAAACAGGTTGGGTGATCCTGCCCTAGGTACAGCAGTAGGCCAGGCAGGCATGACCCAGGGCTGCCTAGTGTAAGGCTCTGAGGGAAGGGTGTGGTCCCACTTGCTAGTGTATCATGCATGAGGCGAGTGTGGATGGAGTGACTGCTGTGGGCGGACTCGTGGGCTTTGAGGTGGAATGGACTGAGCTGCCAGAGTCAGGGATGTGAAAGGTAGGGTCTTGCTGTGCCTATGCTGAGGTCTCTTATGCGGGGCAGCTGAGGGACAGATATGGGGCCCGAGAGTCTGTGGGAGCATGGAGCCTAGAAACCAGGAAGCATGACAAAACCAAGTCAGGGTGAGGCATCAGGAACCCTCTGTGAGAGCATTGAGTGGAGGAGATGAATGGCCTGTGAGTTCCAGAAGGAAGGCTCTGTGCTGTGGGGAGAAGACCTGAGGCCAGGAACTAGTCTGGACAGGGAGAAGGTAGCCCTTGGTGCCAGCTTGCCACCTGGTGAAAGATACTAGGAAACACCAGACACTTTTATGTTAGGTCTTGTAGGGATACCTTGTTTCTTAGGGTGGTAGAGGGAACAGGGTCGAGGCAATGGCAAACTTTGTGTATAGCAGATTTAGAACTTTCCCTCTCCCCACAAAATTTTTCTGGGTTTGTAGGGACAGGCACTGGATAGTGCAGGCTTGTGTGCTGAAGATGGTTCCCCAGCACTGTCCCTTGGGGACACCTGCACAGACCTACGCACCAACCCCAAGGCCATGTACTGGGCCCTGGCAGGACATGGTCTGATCTGAGTGGCTGGTATGCTGTGCATCTTTCCATGTGTCAAGCACAGCATCCTGTGCATGTGTATGTGTGATGCGTGCCCTGATACTTTTCTGCTCTGTCAGCTTGCCTGTCCCTCTCTAGCACGAGCTGGGCCTAGGAGAGCATGCCAGGTGTCAGGTGTGATTCTTGCAGATACCTTATAGTATTGTTTACAGCTTCTTCCCATGTTCTCCATGTAGAGAATTGGTGTGGCATGGATTTTAGGGCACAGTGAGCATTGATTACTTCTTTCCTAATGAGCAAGACAAATGCATAATGTGATTAAAAGTGAAATCTCTTTCTGCACTTATTTACTTAGTTCCTGAGTATAATTTTCCAATGTATTCTTTTGTGTCAAACACAAACAAAAGTTACAAACTCCACTTAATTTTCTTGGCTCTTTTACCTTCAATAGGACTGAGTTTAGAGACATGGTTAAGGAACAGCCTGGGTAGCTTTAGAATGTGACCCAGAGAAATGTTTAGAAGTGAAGTGAATCATTTAGAGAAAGAATCAAGATAAGCAAGTATTTTATTTTGCAGGCAAACAACTCCTAGTCCTTTTTGCTCTCAAGAGCGTCCCCTGCTTTGCTTCTGACGTACCTGCCCTTTGGTCCTCCAGAGTTCTGAATCCAGCACCAAGAAGAGATTTCTCAAGAGGAGAGGAAAGGCTGACAGCCCTTGGATCAAGCCAGCTCGGAAAAGAAGGCGGAGGAGTAGAAAAAAGCCAAGTGGTACACTAGGTAAGTGCAGAGGACTGTGGGGCTCAGAGACCAATCTAGGGCTTGAAGAGGGTCCATTATTAACAGGTGTTTAAAGTGACACTCTACTGGTTTCCTTCTGATTAATGTAGTTGATCCTGGCCTCATGCTGAACACTTGTCCAGGGTGACTAGCAGTCTGTGACTGGTAAACATTCCTAGGCTGCATGGAGGGATGAGGTCTGTGGCCACGTGGCTTTTAGGCCTTGGATTGGCATTTCCTGTTCTGGATGTAATTTGTTAAGGTGAATGCAAGGAAGGGAATGACCCTTCAAGTTAGAAGGGGTTAAATGGCTCATGTGTCAAGGGTCATTTCTTTTACAGGTCCATTGAGGTGGACTTGGCACAGTTCATGAGTTAAGAGATGTATAACCATACCATATAAGAAGCCAGCCTGGGGTATATAGTGAGTTGTATAACCATACCATATAAGAGATGTATAACCATACCTCAAGAGCCTCTGCCTTCTACTGCCATCCCTTCCCTGCCCCAGGCAGTCTTGATCTGCTTCATTTCTGTGGGTAGTTAGCACTTTGTAGAGTTCTTTGTGAATGGACTGGTTCAACATGGACTCTCCTTTCCTCTGATTCCTTGGAGTTTCATTGTCAGGCTGGTTCCTGTCCATTGCTCAGAAGTGTCCCATCATGTGGCCATGACGTATGTGGCTGGCTCACCACCAGCTGTGGGTGGGCCCTGGGCTTTTCCTGCTTGGGTTGTCAGAGAGGGAGCTGCTGTGGATGTTGGTGTGCCCTCTTCCTTGGATGGCACTACCTAGGAGTGGCATGGCTGAGTCATGTGTTGTATGCTTGATTTTTGTTGGGCGGGGGGACGACTGCCAACCTGTTTCTCAAGGCACAGGTCCTGCTTTCTGTTCCCATGCAGCACTGTGAGATCAGCTCCCTTTTGTCCTTACCAGTGCTTGTTAGGCCTGTCCTGTTACGTTTTCTTTTTGTTTGCTTTTGTTTTTGTGAGACAGGGTCTTGCTACATAGTTCAGACTGACTTTCAACTCACTATATGCCCCAGGCTGGCCTCGAACTCACAGCAATCCTCTTCCCCAAGGCTCTCAAGTTGTGGGATTACAGGTGTGTGCAACCCACCATCTCTGGCTTTCCTCTGAAGTTCAGTGGGTTCCAAGGCTGGACAGTGGTGTCTCTGTATAGTTTCAGTTTGCTTGTATTTTATGAATAATGAGGTTGTGCTTTTTCTTTGCTTTTGTGTTTTTCCTTTCTGAAGTGTGTTGTATCTTCTTTTGCTCACTTCAGTCAAGGGTTTGTCTTCTCATTAAGTTGTAAGGGCTCATTAAATATTCTGTATTCAAGTCTAATCAGATGGATGCTTGCCTATGTTTATAAGTAGTCTGTGGCCAGTCTCTTCACTTTGCTAATGGTATGTTTATTTATCTATTTATTTAAAAAATATTTTTTTAGTACGGGGAATCAAACTCAGGACCTTGTGCTTGCCAGGCAGGCACTTGTGACACTGAAGTATATATCCCCCCCCCTTTTTTTAATGGTATGTTTAGGGTAAGAATGACAGTTAAAATTTTTTGTTGAAGTTTAATTTATGAATTTTTTTTTATGAGTCTTGTTTTTTGGGCTTGAAGAAATGTTTAACCACCAGGTGTGGTGGTGCACACCTATAATCCCAGCACTTGAAGAGGCTGAGGCAGGGAGATCACTTCAAGTTTGAGGGCAGCCTGGGCCTCACAGTGAACTCAAGGCCAGCCTGAATTACACAGTGAAAGAAATCTTTGACCAAGCCAGGTCACCAAGGTTTTGTTCCGCATTTCTTGTGAAGTTTTTCACTCACGGCGTGTGCACATAGTCCTTGGTACATTTGGGGGAAGTGTTTGAGTGCAGCCAGAGGCAAAGATAAGCTTCCCTCCTGAGACCGGCAGTTCATTGGCTTATTGGTTGAGCTGACTCTTCTTTCCCTGTTTAGTCACGTTTGTTGACAGTCAGAGTGTGGGCTGTTGCTGTGCTTTCCAGTCTGTTCCATTTACTTACCTTCATTCTACCACAGAGCTGCAGCGCTTACTCTGTTTCTTCTTGCTTTAGGTGTGCTTCTGCCCTCCTGACACAGGGCCAGTGTTGACTGGTGTCTGGGGGGCCAGACTCCTGGGTCTATTGGAGTCATTATTGGGTGGGCCCTGAGCTTTTCCTGCTTGGGTTGTCAGAGAGGGAGCTGCTGTGGATGTTGGTGTGCCCTCTTCCTTGGATGGCACTACCTAGGAGTGGCATGGCTGAGTCATGTGTTGTATGCTTGATTTTTGTTGGGGGGGGGACGACTGCCAACCTGTTTCTCAAGGCACAGGTCAAATGCCTGTGAGACTGTCCTGTCCTTTCAGTTGTGTTTCCTTTTCTTTTCACCTTGGATTATGCACTGAGCCCAGAATACCAGTATGGGTTTACTGTTGGCTGGCAGAGCACATTTGTAGATCTAAGACTAAATGTTTGGAGGATAGAGATTTCCTCTTTGTCATCTTGACTGTAACTTGTCAAATGCATGCCTAAATATTTACTCACATAGGAGTTTGAATTTTATTTCTATATGTGAAGTGTTTAAAATTACTTAAAGATTTCTCACGTTCTTCATGTGTTGATGATTTCTCAAAAGTGGTTGACTTTTCCTGTTTGTCTAAGATCTAGGTGCAGAATACAGTGTGAATTAAAACACTCAGGAACTGTGCCTCAGTATTAATGGTTCAGTATTCTCAGTCACTGAAACAGTATTCATGACCAGTATTAAGAAGCTTTACTGTAAAGCATGGTCATTTGCCCTTTGCTGGTGTTAAATATTATTTGTTGTAAATGAATACTTTTCTTAAACTTCCTTAGTGAAACACCCTAAAACTTCAAATACCCAATTTTTTTATGTCTGCCCTCCTGGGAAATGTGGACAGGCTGACTTAAGTGACATCCCACTTACTGCCATCCCATGTCGTCAAGGATGAGGGGGCCACAGAAATCTCTCTGTGTACACCCCTCCATACATACCCTGTAGCCCTCATCTGCAGTACTTCTCCTTGGCATATTCAGGTTTTATTTCCTTCTAGTGAGTGATGTTCTTTTTCACAGACACTTTGCCTGTCCTTTGCCTGGGAATCCCAGGGTGACAGCCAGAACAGAGGGAAGAATGGTAGTGCCTTTATCCCCTGCAGATTTCCCCAGCTACTCTGCATGTTTGGGCTGTTTCTTTAGCTACTTACATCAGTTGGTCTTTCAAACATGTTTTATTTTAATGTGATTTACAGGACATATACCATATATTTAGCTATTTTCTGGATTATTTCATCATGTTTTATTTAGCTGGCAAAGTTCCAGAGAAATATGTATTCACATGTTAGTGCCTCGTTTTTCTTGGTCCAGTGGCTACCCAATTGTATGAGGTAGACATGAGGAATTAACAAAATGATGTCCAGGGGAAAAACAGCAGTGAAACTGGATGGCCTAAGTAATGGTTATTTCAGTTTGTATTCTGAATGTGTTCAGTAGAAATAGCCCCTTTCTGGGGAGTTAGCTTTGGTTGAGTGTGGCTTCCACAAGGTTCTCATGGTGTGCTTTCTGTGTGTAGGTTCCGAGGCCTGTAAGTTGTCACCAGGGAGCACCGAGCAAATGGCTCCAGGAGACAGCTCTGGGTATATGGAAGTCTCTCTGGACTCACTGGATCTTCGTGTCAAAGGGATTCTGTCCTCCCAAGCGGAAGGTGAAGATCAGTGTTGTAGCTGTAACTGGCACCACCATCTTGTTCTTTGTTTGCTGATCTCATCCTCTGTATTAACCTGATGCCCCCTGGTGGATATTAAAAGAAACTTTGATCAATTGCATCAGTTAGAGGTAATGGAACAGATATGACACAAAGTAGGCTTGCCAGGTCACTCACAGCATGCACACAGGACCAGGTTGCTGATACTTGTGTCTCAGGGTTTTCCCCACTGTGATACACTTTGTGCAGAGTCCCTCATGAAAGTATGTCCCCTGCCCCAACCAGGTCTAAGATTATAGCAGGCAGTGTAAATTTGAATCTGCTTTTGGGTGGCCCCTGGGTCTGGTTGGGAAGTGTGTTTTTAGCTGGTGCTGAGTTCACAGTTCTCAGGGATGTTCTGCAGTGGGGTGAAACATTCATGCCTTTCAGTCACAGGTACACCTGTGGCTCCTGCTGGAGGTTCTTGTGTAGAGGCCATGGAGATTTGCCCTCACTTTTCCCTCTCTTTTTCCCTGTTGTGTCACCTGAAACACTTCTGTCAGTGAAAAGTAACTGATGGTTCTGGGAAACCTCTGTGAAAAGTTATGCAAGGGAAAGTATAAAATCCCATAGCTATTTACATCCACATGGATTTTACAAATATGAAGTTGTAAATTACTATAGGAGTTTAAAAATTTTTTTCGAGACAACAAATAACAATGCAGGGGCCAGAATGGTGAGTGCCAAATTAGAGAGGTTAGGAGGAGAAGGCCAATTGAAGCAGCTTCTTTACATCCCATGGCATTTTATAAACTGGCCTCTTAAAATGTATTTTTGTTTGATAAATGAGCACCGATTGGTCAGTGATTAGTATGTTCTGTCATGCTTTTGATTTAGAGAATCAACATCTTGAAGAAAAAACAGCACTTTAAGCTCGTGCTTAAAGTGTAGAGTTTGGGACCTGAAGAGAGGTAGTGGTAGAGCCAACATTTGGACAGCGGAGGCCTTAGGATTGTTGATTGAATTTGGCCAGTGAGGGCAGGTGGCATTCTAGTCATGGTTCAAGAAGGCCTGGCTTAGCCAGATGTGGTGGTTGCACGCCTGTAATCCCAGCACTTGGGAGGCTGAGGCAGGAGGATCACTGTGAGTTCAAGGCCAACTTGTGTCAGAAATACTGATTTACTTTGAATTCTGCTTTAGCTTTTCAAAGCCAAGTGAGGAAAATAGTAAATGCTTTTTGTATGTACAAACCAAGATTTTAGAGTTGCTGATGCAGATGTGGCTTCTCTCTTTGGCTTATGGCAGGGGCCCCAAGGACATGGATTAGCACACGTTTTGGGGACTAGCTGGTGGTATATGGGGAGACAGGTTTACATTACCCTTACATTATGCAGGGCAGTGTGCAGCAGGGCAGTGTGCAGGTGTATGTCCTTCGAGCAGTGCTGCTGTGCTGTACATGGTGTTGCTCATATTTCCCTACATGTACAGTCACTGTAAAGACATAGATTGCTCTCAGTTGGCCCTTTGGTGGTCAGGGTTGCATAAGCTGATGCCTGTCTGTGTGACTAGGGCTGGCCAATGGTCCAGACACGCTGGAGACAGATGGCCTCCAGGAAGTGCCTCTCTGCAGCTGCCGGATGGAAACCCCGAAGAGCCGCGAGATCACCACCCTGGCCAACAACCAGTGCATGGCCACTGAGAGCGTGGATCATGAAGTAAGCAAATTTGTTTTCAACTTAAAACAGGAACAGAAATGTCATGTGCAGAAAGCCCAGTCCTTCCCGTAAAGCCACAGACTCTGGTAACCAGGGAACCCAAGTAGGCTGTGAACAGAACTATTTGAGCAATTAGCTTGAGATAAGAGTCCACATGGACTGCTACCTGGCCCTATTGCTCCTGGCAGGACAATCCTAGCCCAGAGGGCCAAGCATTGGTTCCTCGAGCTGTCACTTCCCTCTGATCTGTGACTCAGGATTTTCACATCTTGTTCCCTCCAGAACAGAGAGATGCCTGTGCTGAGAGGTTTTCAACAGCTTTTGGACAGGATTTCTATCAGCCCTTATAGCACCATTCCTGCAGCTGGCTGTGGGGAGGGACTGAGTGATGGGCTGGTTGGTATGAGCCTGATAGGTGCCTTGTATAGTCGCCTGGCCCTCAGCGCCCTCCACCCTGGCCTCACATTCCTGTGGGAAGGACAAGGCCAAGGTGGCACATTGTTCATCTGCTCCCCAAGGAGTGCTTCTGGCTGTCATTTCAATGAGGTTTCTAGTTCTTCTGTTACTGAAGCTATTCTCATCAACTAAATCATTGAATCTTTAGGATGCAGAATTAGCATCAGCAGCAACTTACCCAGCCTCCCTGCTGATTGGGTGTTGTCCTGAGACTTTGTACACAGAACTCCTCGCTTTCCCAGGTTAGGGCAGAAAGGCAGGTGGTGCATCTGAATCAACAGCTCCAGGGAAAAGCAGGAATGGATCTGTTGTCAAGGTCAGCTGTGTGTCCCAGCTTTGGGGTGATGCTTTTGGAGATTGGCCCAGTGGCTCTCACCTCCAGTGCTTATTGACATAGCTAGAGTTGCTGATTCAGTAGATCTACCAGGTCTTCCTAGAAAGTTCCAGTTTCTACCTGTACTGCTGGTCCTCGGACCACACATATAAAGAATCCCTGGTCCTCCCCTTACCTTGCTTTGACAGTGGTGTTTGGAAGATCTAAGGGGATCACATCTCTGTTTAGAAGCTTATTTCTCGTATGAATTTAACATGCTGTACCCAGGTTTGCAGTCTGAAAGGCACCCCAGAGGAAAACATCAGCATCTGCTTTGCTCATCTTGTCCCAGGCTGGATGGTGGCCTCCGTGGCTCTCACCCAGCAAGGCTTCTCACAGATGCCTAATCCCCCTCTGAAAGACTAATGTTACTTGCCACAGCTTTGTCATATTTGATCTCCCCACCGAGACCTTGCATCTGTTTTTTTTTTTTAAAGGAAGTTTTCAAATGAGAAAGTTGAAAGTGTGGCTCACCCTCCATGCATTGCTCAGACTTGGCCTTTGCCAGCACTGGTCTTGCCTTCTCACTGCTCCTGGTTTTCAGCTACCTTTTTTAAGCTAACCCCATTTTAACACTACATGTTTCAGTGTGAATCTCTATTAGGAAAAACACATGTTCTTACATAAAAGCAATGCACATGTTACATGTGGGAATAAAAACAGCTTTGTATTTTTAAGTAATTCCTCATGCATGGTCAGTCCATTCATCATGTTTGTCGTCCTCCAGTGTCAAGTCTTTTACATCTCTTCTAATCAAGAACATTCTCTCTGCCATCCCTTCTCCAGTTTTTCATACCTATGACCTGTTAAGGGAGCTGAGTCCAGATTCTGGGTTCTGATCTGTGACTCAGGATTTTCATAGCTTCTTCCCTCCAGATCAGAGAGATGCCTGTGCTGAGAGGTTTTCAACAGCTTTTGGACAGGATTTCTGTCAGCCTTTAGCGCCATTCCTGCAGCTGGCTATGGGGAGGGACTGAGTGATGGGCTGGTTGGTATTTCTATCAGCCCTTAGTGCCATTCCTGCAGCTGGCTATGGGGAGGGACTGAGTGGCGGACTGACAGGTGCCTTGTGTAGTCACCTGGCCCTCAGTGCCCTCCACCCTGGCCTCATATTCTCTGTGGGAAGGACAAGGCCAGGGTGGCACCTTGTTCATCTGTTCCCCAAGGGGTGCCTCTGGCTGTCATTTCAGTGAGGCTTTACACTTCTGGGGTTCTTCCTGAAACTAGTGGCTAGAATTCTTTGGTGTAAATGAACTTTCCCTCATTTGCTAGGGCTGTTTTGATATCTCTGAAATAGGTTCTTTTA
>NW_004955513.1:5583460-5654504 GCF_000276665.1 Chinchilla lanigera
TTTTACTGGATAGGCACAATATGTGGCTATGTTCCTCTTTTCTCAGCATAATGCACTGTCATTCTGACAGCTTTCAGTGGTATGCAGTGGGCTTGTTTTTTGGTGATTTTGGGGGTTTTTTGTTGTTTGTGTTTTTTTGTTTTGGTGATGGTATTGAGGACTGAACCCAGGGCCTTGCCTCTTGTATGTGCTAGGCAAGTGCTCTACCACCAAGCTACCTACCAGCGTGATGGGCTTGATTTTGCTTTTCTCTTTCCTCCCCACCTCTTTCTCTCCCTAGCATTCTTAGGCATACAGGGTCTTTCCTATGTTCTATATGTTATAAATTCTTTTTGTTGTAAAATTAGTTCCAGAAAACTACAAAGTAAATGGTGAGTTTAATGAGTCCATCTCAGATGAGCTCTAATAGCACCATAAAGGTCAAGGCCAGAAAGTAGAACATGCCATCACAGGCCCTTGAGGCTTTCACTAGATTCTGTGAATCTCACACTCAGGTTATAGTTCAGTAGGTCCCTCTATATTTCTTCCTAAAACTGTAGCTTGATAGGGAGATGGGGCCAGCTTTAGCTCAGTCCCCTTGTGAAACTATGGGGAGCTTGCGCCAGACAGGGGATATGATAGCTGTTTGTCTCCCTTTTTCTGATGTTAACAGCTGTTGACCTGTCTTTGTTAGGCATTGGAGGCTTCAAAATGGTACTCTGCTAATTCTGTCACTGTCTTAATTACGTTCTCATTGCTGGGACAAAATACTAGATACCCACAAGTTAAAACAGGAAAGGTTTATTTTAGCTCACAGTTTGTTGAGGTTTCAGTCCATAGTTGGCTGGTTCCAAGGCCATGGTACAGGGGCCTGACAGAGGAGAAACAGTTTATAGTGTAGCAGGCTTCCTTTCTTTTCCCTTTTTTATTCCATCCAGGCTACAAGTCTATTGGTTGGTGCCACCCACACCCAGGGTGGGGCTTCCCTCTTCAGTAGATTCATCATCCACATCTAGAACTATGGTAAATCACTCAGTGGACTAATCCAGTGTCATACGCCCGTGATCCAGTCATTCCCAAAAGCCCCACCTATGAATGCTTGAGGCTTGCGCATGTGCATGCCACACAGCATCGGGGGTGTGGGGGGGTGGCGGGGTATTTGCACATCTAAATATAAGCTGTAGTAGTTGTTTAGTGTGCATTCATTGGGTAGAGTGTCACTGGCACACCTTTTAGAGCAAGACTGGATAGATGTTTGATTCTTCCCCTTTGATTGTTAGTTCTTAAGATAATGAATTGGAGCATTAGGGATGTAGCTTGGTCAAAGAGCCTTTGTGCACAAGGATCTGGGCTCAATCCCCAGCACACAAAAATAAAAAAACAAAATGGGTATTGACTTAGATCTCTCATCACCTTCTGAAGTTGACCATTTCTTCCTTTTATAATATCGGTACGAACTAATGTGTTTAAATACACTTGATGGGTTTGGTTCTTTGCGTTGTTGAAGGTTGGATAGCCCGTCCTCAGCTCACAGGACACTCATCCTGTTGACTCTTTCATGAGGAGGCTGTGGGGTCAAACTGTTTCACAGTGATACTGAGGTTATGAACCTTTCTCCTCTTGAGCTCTCCCAGCATGTGTGTTTGGAAGCTTAGTGCTGCTGGGTGATGTGAGACTATCTGGTGACAAAAAGCTGTGCAAGGGTGAGAGAGCTGTTCAGGGTACAAGCACATACATGGGTGAGTTAACAGCACCAATGAAGTATGATAGTGGTGTGTGAGTCCACCTTGCACCAGCTTGGAAGGAGCTGCGGTATAGTGTCACAGAGGAATACAGATTCTACAGTTACTGGCTTTGAGTGCAGGGCGGATAGTGTGTGCTGTCTTTTATTAAACCAGACATGAACGAGTTTCTCAACTAATAGAAAACAGTGCAACACTGTTGCACTGCAAAACACATATTTTGGAAAATAATTTTGCGTTAAAATGTTCTTTATATTGACATGTGATAGATTTATTGCTTTTTAGAAAATTGGTATTTAAAATTTTCCCTAATTCGCAATACAATAAATATAAGTAGCTACAGCCATTCAAACAAAAGCTCTTGGGGGCCCCAGAGCTCAGACCCATCCTACCAGTTAGTCTAAGGAATGAGGGGGCTCGTGGCATACTCTGCCTTCTCCCTCTGGCCAAACTGTCATCTCCATGGAGGAGCCCCAGGTAATCAGGACTATGGAGGAAAAAGAAAACAGCCAGTTGCTAGACACAGGTACAAGTCTCTCAGTCCTTCTTTTCAATCCTGGCCTTCCTTCCAGCCGTCACACCTCAGTGAAAGGAGTCACCGGGGAGGAGGTAATACGCCATTTTTCACAACCCTTAGGCTGTAACTACTTGTTAGATCTTTCTTGCATATCTCTTGTCTTCCTGAGAAACCACTTTGAAGATACCACCATGTATTAGAGCAGCCATTGATATTTTCCTACTAATCTATACATAACTCTGTAATGTTTGTATTGTCCTATCCTATTTTGTAAATGGATGCTTGTCTATTATTATGTGTTTCCTACAACAACCATTGAGAAAAGTTAATGATTATTCAATAGGTCACTCATGTATAGCTCTATTTATTTTCTTTAGAAGCCACTTTGAAGATACCAAAGTATAGTACAACAACTATTGATAATCTCCTACCTCTTTTGTCTGTAACTCACTATTATTTGTCTATTTGTTTTCCTGAGAAACTATCTTGTAGATAACAATATGTAAAACAACAACTATTGATAATTTCCTACTACTTTGTCTGTTATTCTGTAAGCCCCCCTTTTACTGTGTTATCCTTTTACTCTTTAAAATTAAAAAAAAAAAAAAAACAACTCTTGGGATCCTCTGTCACTATAGAGTGTGAGAGGACCCCAAAACCCAGCATTAGGAGGCGTTTCCTCTCTGCTCCTGCTGTCATCCACTCCATTCAGTGTTTATTCTGTTCCCAGCAGCCTTTTCTTGGGTCTTGCTAGAGTGGTCCTGGCAGTCGGTGTTGAGCCAGCAGCCTCTGGGATGTGTGTTCCACATTTTGGGTCCAAGAATCAGCCCCACCCAGATGCCACATCACCCTGTCTTGAGGCTAGGGGCTGGACTCTCTCCTTGCTGATGATGACTTGACTGTATGTACATGATGTCTGTGAGTTTGGGCTCTGCTGGCTAGTGGTTCCTGCTGTTTTATATGGACTCCTTAAAGTGCTAGAGTAGGGGCTGGGGATTTAGCTCAGCGGCAAAAGCGCCTGCCTGGCAAGCACAAGGTTGTGAGTTTGGTTCCCGGTACCGGAGAAAAACCAAAAAAAAAAAAAAAAAAAAAAAAAAAGTGCTAGAGTAGCGGCTCAGCTGTGGCCTGACACTTGCCCCTTCAGACTAGCTTCTCTGTCTTTTGTCTGTTTCTTAATCAGGTTTCTGGAGGCATAATTTATCCATGGTGAGAGTGAGAAAGTTCTTGGCACTGAAAAGATTTTGGGGTGAGGATGTTCAGATTAGGAGTGTTCAACCTGTATTGGCCTTTCTCTTCTTTGCCAGCATACTCACCTTGTTGCTGTGTTTTTGTTTCTGTTATTCACATGGCCTTTCTTTAGAATCCTAGCTATGATGCAGCATTCATGTCACCTAAGTATTCCTCTGCTGTCCATTTTTCTTTTGACACTGGGTTCATGTTCCTGTAGTACAGGACTTAATAGCTTTAGATCACTGATCTTTTCTGGTGAGGTACAGCCTGTTGGTGGTTAGATGTTAGCAGCATTTCCCATTAGGTGCTGGTCTCATCCCCTACCATGTTTCCCCCAAAATAAGACTTAACCAGAAAAAAAAAGGGGCCAGCCCCAGTTAGTCTGTGCTTGCCTTTCTTGCCATTGCAGAGTGGCCACTGAGCAAGAGAACAGTGAGGTGTAATCTGCATGGCAGTGGCCATCACCATGGTAAGAAACCTCTAGGGCTGGTTCTAGTTACATAGTAGTTATGTAGCCATAAATTTTACATAGTAATTACATAGCCGTAAATTTCTTCAGTGGTGCCCAGATGTCTCTGGAAGACTGGGGCTGCTCATCCTCCCTCGTAAAGTACCACTGTTCCCAGTCACTATGCTTAGGTTAGGTGCTGTGCTAATGGATAGTGTTCTCAGTTCCTATTTCACTGTGGACCTTCTGCCTTCCTGTGTACCTGTGGTGATGGTGAGGATCTCACACCGTGCTGGAGCCAGTCTTGGGGTCCCAGCCTGGGTCTGATCCTACTGTTGCAGGGAAGCTTAGCCTGTGTCACAGGTGGGAGGCCCCCACTTCCAAGAAAAGGAGAAGGCCTCAGCGTAGAAGCCTGGTCTGGACTGTTACTTCTCTTCTAGGATGGTTTTGGTGGTCCTTAGCCGTTTCTTCAGTCACAGCTAGGTTTCACCTGTGCCTTGTGCTAAGATTTGCTGCTGTCTTGTTCAGTGAGGGAGAAGAAACTGTGTGAGTTTCCTATCAAGGACGTGTCTCCTGGTCTGGGCCTATGGCATACCCATGCTGAGTGCTGGCACCCAGGGTTGTGGCCTGGCAGTCACATCAACCTTTGTTGACACAGTTGAAACATCAGCGTGTGGTGACCAGTGCTCTCCTCTGGTGAGGTAGGATTCATGTGTGCCCCCTGCCTGGGGGACAGGCCCCTCTGAGGATCTGTGGGTAGCTCAGAGTCCTCTTATTGTCAGAGGTTGGTGCAGCGCCCCTTTTGTATCCTGCCACCCCAGGGAGAAACTTCAGCAAGGGTGAATCATGAGGCACTCTTAGTTTCTTTCCTGCTTTGTGCCTCCTCTCCCTTCGCCCAGAATGACCAGCACCCTAATCTCTGACCCCTGAGGTGACTCTTGCTGCTTTGCCCTTGGATGGCTCAGTGCTTCAGGATGGGCTGTGCTATCTGGGCCTCAGTCTGAATGCATTGGAGGTTCTCCCTCCTCTGGTACTCCAGGTCCTCTTCTCAGAAACACATCTCTTTCTCTAGCATTTCTCCCTACTTCCATGACCTCCAGGCAGGGATGTGGCTCCAGTCAATCCTCAGTACCACCGAAAAGGAAAAACCTGTTTTTGTTGTCATATATTGTGTTTCCATATGGAGGTATCATTGGTTCACATTTTATTCTGCTCTACAGTCCTTCCCAGTATAGCCTCTCAGCCTGGGTCCCTTTGGGTCCTTGTCCATCAGTGTGTCTCCAGTTCTTAGGGTATGCTGTGGAAATGTTCATAGTTGAGCAGGTAGGGTACCTTAATTGCATGTCTTTTCTGGAACCATTTAAAAACATTTTCCCCCTTTGGAGTTAATAATGTCATTTTTCCCTTTTTTGTTTTCTGTGTACTTGTTATAAACTCATCTCAAATTGATGGTGTTGACATCGGGTTTTTTAGTTGTTGTTTTTTGTTTTTTGAGACAGGGTCTTACTGTGTAGTGCACGCTGGCCTTGAACTCAGCAATCCTCCCACCTCAGCCTCCTGAGTGCTGAGATTATGGGCTTGCACCATCATGCCTGGCTGGTGTTGACATCTTTGTGGGTCTCTTCAGACACATCTTGTCTGTCTCTCTTCCTAGGCTACATACTTTGGGCTCATTCTCATCTTGGGGAGTCGGGTGGACAGTACCTTCAGTCCCTTCTCAAGAAAGGTGGCTTAGGAGAAAACTGTCTTGAGCCTTTGCATTCTGAAAATATTTTGTCTCAGTTCATGTTCCCTGTCCCCTTGTTCCAACCCCAGAGTTGCCATAACCTTGTACCTGACCATGTTGGTTGTGGTGTTTCTTGCACAAATTTATTCTCTTGGCACCATCTCTGTGCTCCAGCTCATTCTGACTTCAACCATTCTTAGTCTTAGTCTTCATCTTAGTCTTCAGTTTCATTCTTAGTCTTCATCTTTTGTTTTAGCTCGCTATAGGTGAATACTGTGTTGGATCTTCTTTTCTCAGCAAGAGATCTGTTAGATGCATTGGTGTAGGCTGTCTTGCTCTTGCCCATTGTTACTGTGTTTGGCTGTACCTGCTCAGGTAGCTTGGTACAGGAGAAGGATCCTTGCCTGTGGGCATGCCTGGGTTGTGGCTCATAGTGGCTGGAATGAATTGTGGTAAGCCAGCAGAGTCATGGCCAGTCTCAGAGTCTTCTGTTTTGGCCTGGAGAAGGACCCATAACAGCCTAAATCTAGACTTCACTGCCACATTTCAGGTGCTTAGACACTGAACATGTGAAAGGGAACCTTGCTGGTCAGAAGTGAGACTCTGCAGCATTTCTCAGGTTATTCAGTGGTGAATGGTATGAATGGGAACAAAGGTGTCTTAGTCAGCTTCCCTGTTGACTGAGGCAAAATACCTCATACTTGCAACTAAAACAGAGAGAGAGGAGGAAGGGAGAAAGCAGGAACAAGAACATAGCCTTTTGGTCCATACCCCAGTGACCAACCCCTCCTACTAGGCCCCACCTGTAACAGGACATGAACCCCGTTACTCATCCATGGATGAAGCCTCTGATGAGGATACTATGCTCATGATCCAATCATCTATTAAAAGCCCCACCTCTGCACACATGAAACCTTTGAGTGGTATTTCAGTTCCAAATTATAACATTCAGTCCCTGATCCCTAAGAGGCTTATGTTCATCTCATTGTGCAAAATGCATTTAGTCCATTTTTAAAGAGTTTTAAGAGCCTAAGTATTCAATATTACTGAAGTCCAAGACCAAAGTCTCCCAAGACTCACGGCAAAATTTTAGCTGTGAGCCCCTGTAAAATGAACATTAAATACTTCCAACTATAACGATGCAGAGTAAACATTCCCATTCCAAAAGGAAAAAATAGGGGAATAGAAGGGAATTGGGCTAAAGCAAGAACAAAATTCAGCAGGCAAACATTAAATCCCATAGCTCAGAGTAGGTTTTGATGAGATGTGAGCTCCAAAGGGCTTGGACAGCCCTGCCTCTATGACCTTGCTTGTTGCAGCCCACATGGCCTTTCTCTTGGATTGGCTTTGTTCACTGCTTGCAGCTTTCTTCAGCAAACATTTCATGTTTTTGGTGTCTCCAGCCTCCTGAGGTCTGCACTGAACCAGACTTAATTCACACACATTCACACAATACCCTGTTAGGGCCTCCTTGCCTGACCTTCTAGGCCTTTGTTTGAAACCTAGGTGAAGCTCTATGACCCCACCACTCCTACATTTGGCTTGCCTGAAAGCCATTGCCACCTATACAGTAGCGTGGTCCCCTGGGACCACTGCTGCCAAGGCCTCTGAGTGCCTAGATGGTTAAACTCCAGGCTGCTTTTCCCTGGGTGACTCTATATGAGCAGGGCACCCTGGGGCTCTTTTTCTTAATGCAAATTCAATGAAAGGAGTTTACCCTTTTACTCCCTTGAGTCTGCCATGGATGAGAGTCTGGCCCTTTCCTGAGATACCTTCAAGGCATCTTTCCTTGTAACCTGACGCAGAGTACTTGGCTTCTTTTTAGTACTAATCTTTTCAGCAACCATACCCTCTTTGTCTCCAACTTCATAGGTGCTGCTTTTCTGACCAAGCTATACAACTTTTGTACATTTAGGCTTTGCATTTTTTCTCCTGATTCTCATTGTAAGTCTGGCTAAAAGTATCCAGCAGTACCCATGCCACAGCCTGAACAGTGAGCTACCTACTGTCCTCTGCCACATTAGTTAACTCACCACCTTTTAATGCCGCCTCACCCAAAGTCTTAGGACATGGACAAAACAAATTCTTTACCAAAATGAAACACACATGGCTTCTAGTCCAGCTTCTGGTAGGGTCTTCATTTCTGACTCAAACCTCACAAACCTCACCTTTACTGTTTGCATTTTTATTAGCATTCTGATCTTCAGAGCACCCACCAGTATCACACACCGAATACTGCTTACATTCTACGGCTTCTGTAGCCTGCTTCTCCAAACTTTTCCAAATTCATCCTGCAAACCAATTCCAGAGGCTTGTGAACCACCTGATGAAGTATAGTCACAACATTGACCCCACTCCTGACACTTTTTATATTAATCACTTTCTTGTCACTTGGACAGTGCACCTAACATCTGCAACTTAGAGGAGGAGAGGTTTATTTTGGAAATTTTAGTCCCTATTTGGCTGGCTCCAAGGCAGAAATAGCATGGTGGAAGGGTCTAATGGAGGAATGCTGCTCAGTTGGTGGCAGCCAGGAAGCAAAGAGAAAGGAAGAAAAGAGAATCCAGGAACAAGAACACACACTTCCAGCCCATAATCCCAGTAACCTACCCCTTTCACCAGACCTCACCTCCTAACAATACAGGAGCCACTGAACCTATCAATGGACGTGTCTGCTCTGGCACCCAATAATCACATCACCTTCTACGCACAGGAAGCTTGGAAGGACATTTTAGATCTAAACCGTAACAAAAGGAAGGGGGTGCTCTGCAGATGACAAGAGACAGGCCAGGTGCTATGTGCTATGTGTTTTTGTCCTAGTAAATCAATGCAGAGAATCTTTGAGCCCTGGGTGTTGGGTGCTCTGAGGAATTACTATTGCTTTTGTTGGGTATGAGGATGGTCTGAGGGTTATGTTAACAATACACTCTGAATTATTTACAGGTAAAATAACCCATAAGTACGTCAGGTCATCTCTCCCTAACAAAAAGGTTATTGGGGACAGTGCAAATGAAAATGGAGAATATTGTTTAGTTTTGAAATTAGGATTAGATGTGGTCTCATTGTATTTTGTCTGTTCTTGGAACTTTTCTTATTAGAATGTTTAATAAAACAGTGAGACGCTCTGAAGCTATTAGGAAGACCTTTGCAGTGATGAATGTATTGAAGGGTTGGGCCTGGCATATACAGTCAGTTGAGTTTGCCTTATCCACTCCTCACAAGCCAACCCTGCCTCTCCCTCTGGAGTGAGCTCTAGCTCTTCTGTTTGCTAGGTCCTGTATGTGGTCCCTGAGCAAGGCAGGCCAGTATTTTGCCAGCAGGCCCATTAAGTCTCCTTGCTTTCTGGCTTGTGTGGATGTGTGTGGCTCCTCTCCTATATGGGCTTCCTTCACGCTCCTCCTGTACCACGTATTCCTGTCTGTCCTCTGTTCTCCTTTCTGTGAAATTTCTTTGGGGCTGTCATGGGTGCTGACATGTTTTTTACCCTTGTTTATTAGTTGTTTCTGTTTTCTCTCTCATTTCCAACCCTAACTGGGTTTCACTGTTTATATAAATAATGCATGCTCACTGTAAAATTCAGACACTAACTACATGGCTGAAGAAGGAAGTATAAATTACCCCTATTCCAACTTTGAGGTAACTGGTCATTGTATTTTTGTACATATTTGCAGACTTTCCTGTGTATGTACCCCAGTACATGTCTTGCTTCAGATAACTTGTTTTTTCTGTTAGTCTGTTGTAAACATTTTTACAAATCAGTTACTGTGAATGATCTGCATTCATTGACCTGCGTTCAGGTCTTGACCAAGGGTGCAGAGCAGAACCATTTGGTTGTGTTAGGGAGGGAGTACACCTTTCTTGGACATGCATGCCCAGTTCTCTTCCTTTTAATTTTTGTTCTGTAGATAATGGGGTGATGTCCAAGGTGTCGTTAAAAAAAATAAGCAAAAAACTTTTTGGATGATTCTCATATAGCCTGGGTGGGTATTGGTGTCGCCCCTTGTTAGTCTGGCAGGTCCTGTATACCGCCCAAGCCACTCACAGCCACAGAAAGGATAGTGTTTGTACAGTAAAATAGAAGAGTCCCAGAGTCTGTTTATGTCAATTTCCTTGATTCAGAGTGTTCAAGCATGTAGTTATTTGTTTAGGGGGCATTTGTAATAGTTCTTTTGTGAATTCCCTTGCCATTCTTTGCTTGTTCCTAGTGGCTTAATTTTTTGTTTCTTACTGGCTGTCAGATGGCTTTGCACAGTGAACCAAGGTCCTCTGCCTACTCAGCATCCCCCTTTGCCCAGCACACCACACTGTGACATATCTCAGATGTCTTTTCCCTGGAGCAGTCATGCTCCAGCATGACTGTCCTCAAATCTTGGTCCTCTTAGGACTTCTAGGGCCCTCGTCTCTGAAGCAGACCCAACTCTAAAGAAGCAGACTCATCTCTGAAGAGACTTGGCTGCTTTCTGTTTCCTGCATCTTAGCTGGGACCCTGGGTGCACCAGCTGCCTTAGACTACTCAGGGTAGGGGTGGGGGGTTCTCTACACCCTCCCCTCAGTTGTCTCTGATAGCCTAGGCTGTCCTGCCTGGTATACAGCCATTGTTCTTTGACACCCAGCCCAGCCTTCCTGTCTCCTTGATGGTTTCCTCCATTTTTGTCCAGGTTAAGCTTCTGTTCCTCTGAATGTGATCACCTGGCTGCTATCTTCACGGGTGTACAGAAGACAGTGACTTCTCTTTGGGTTCTTGGTGCTGGCAGGTGTACAGAAGTATACCAAACTCTCTCAAGTCCAGGCTCATTGTTGGGCACCTCCCCATGTCGGGCCTGTCCTAGAGCCCATGGGTCGGAAAGCTGTGTCCTCATGGCTCTATCACTGACCCTGCTCTTGTCTGATTGCAGTTGGGCCGGTGCACAAACAGCGTGGTCAAGTACGAGCTGATGCGCCCGTCCAATAAGGCGCCGCTCTTGGTGCTGTGTGAGGACCATCGGGGCCGCATGGTGAAACACCAGTGCTGTCCTGGCTGCGGCTACTTCTGCACAGCGGTAAGAGCCCAGCTACCATGGACCTCTTGGGCCTGTGTCCTCTGCAGAGGCCTGAACTGCCAGGCAATTCATCCCAGGCCTGGGTCCCACGTGAGGAGGTTCCTGTGCTTCCCAAACCCTCTCCACGCCTTGAGCTTTCTCACCCTGGACATGTGCCTGTGCTCCTCCTATGTGACTGTGCCCTTGGCTCCCCTTGCAGTGCCTGTGAACCCCTTCTTGTCTGAATGCAGAAGAGGGACACAGCTCTAACCTTAATCAGACATCTGTACTCACCTGCAATAGGCTCCTCCTATGGAGCCCAAGTAGAGCTCTATACTAACCTTCACCCACAGCCACAGGCGCCTACAGACACCCTGCTACCCGTTTGTGACCTGAGCCAGGAGCTTCTATTAGAGGCTTGACTTTGAGCTTCACACCTTGTGCCTTCCCCTCTCTCCAGACACCCTTTTTGTGCGTCCCATAAGAAAGAGAGGTGCTTCTCTGCGTCTCTTGTCTCTGTCTGTTATCTGGTGCCCACCTGCCTGTGCTCACTCAAATACTAGGAATGAGCCCTTTACCCTGATTCAAGACTTTTGTCCTGTCTGACCCATCTACCTTATGGAACAGGGTCCTACCCAGTGGTCCTATCTGGACCAGGACTTCTTATGTACCTTCTTGCTCTGTTTGAATGGCCAGACAGCAAGGACTCAGTCTTCTTGGTTGTGGGTGGCAGGTGGACAAGGAGGTGACTGCTGCTGGCCTCAGCTACCTGTAAGCTGTGGAGTTGAGGGAGCTCTTTGTAGATACCATTCCTGTTCCTTGGTAGCTGCAGAGTGGGCCAGCACCGGGCCCTGGCTGCTTTGCTTGCTCACTTGCTAAGCTCACCTGGCTCAGTTGAGCTTTGTTTATTTTTCTGAATATTAGCCCCCGTTTTTGAAATTGATTTTTGCCTTTCTGTTTCCAGGGTAATTTTATGGAGTGTCAGCCTGAGAGCAGCATCTCTCACCGTTTCCACAAGGACTGTGCCTCTCGAGTCAACAATGCCAGCTACTGTCCCCACTGTGGGGAGGATACCTCCAAGGCCAAAGAGGTGACCATAGCAAAAGCAGACACCACCTCCACGGTGATGCCTGCCCCTGGACAGGAGAAGAGCTTGGTTGCCGAGGGCAGGGCTGACACGACCACTGGCAGGTACCTGCTCATGTGGCTCTGGCTGAGCTTCCACTTGGTGTCTCTGAAAATGTATCAACCAGTTGTTACTGGTTTCCGCTGCTTTATCCAGAAGTCTTAGCTAACTCTGATGCTTGTAACTTCTCACATTTACTAAACACTAGCTGAGTGTAGTGGTACACACCTGTAACCTCAGCTACTTATGAGGCTGAGGCAGGAGGATTGCAGATTTGAGCCCAGCCTAGCTAAGTTAGCAAGACCCTATCTCAAAACAAAAAAATAAAAGGGATGGGGATGTAGCAAAGGCCCTGGTTTAGTCTCAAGTATCGCACACGTGTGTACTCATATATGTGCATGTATACACACACACATGAACAGAAGCACTGATGTTCATTTATTGCTGTTTATACATGGGTCTGTCTCTGTGGGGGGCAGTTTGAGACAGGGTCTCACTATACAGTTCAGGGTTTACTGTGTAGCCAAGGCTGGCCTGGAAATCACAGTGATCCTCCTGCCTCAGCCTCCCGAGTCTGGGATTACAGGTGTGTACCACCACACCCAGCTTTACATGGGTCTCTTTCAATTTGGTTTTGCAGGTTCATTCGCCTGTTTTGAACCAATTTTCATGCTAGCCTAATTGGGATGATTTTATAATGTTTTGTTAGTAGCCCAGTTACCACAGGTGGCTGTTGCACAAAAGCACCTGTCAGCTGCTTCAAGCTGTTCCTACCGTGCCTCTGGCACCAGGGTCTTTGGCTGTTGCTAAAGGCAGGAAACACAATCCAGAAGAGTTAGAAGTACTCACACAAACACATGCACTTGCCTTCCTGAGAGAATCCAGCAGAAGCAGCTAAAAACATAGAGTTGCCGGGTCAGCAAGAGAATAGGAGAAACACAGTAATCAGCATCCACCAGCCAAATCCTGCTAGGAAGGGGATGAAGCAGAGAACCTTTGAGAATGGCAGCAAAACTTATGAGTGACTCAACAGAGAAGACCAAGCTTAGTGAATATCAGTGCTAGAAGAGAAATTAAGACTAGAGTGAAGGTCATGTAAAGGATGGTGATTGTGCAGACCTTAAAACTAAGGCCTAGAGTGTTTCAGTTCCTTCATAGTAATCATTGAACTCTGTCTGGATTATAGTTCTAGGGGTCTCAGGGAACAGGGTTCTAAATTCTGGGCACTTCCTCTGGGACCAAACTAGTAGTCATTTGATTTTCCATTGTCTTCCCTTAAGAAGCCGAGTGAGAGATGGGTTGAAGCAAGTTGTTCTGTGTTTTCATTGGTTTCCATGAGAAGGGAGCTTTTTCCAATGCCAAAACTCAACGTTTCAATGATTTCCTCTCCTCAAGCACTGCTGCAGCCCCGCTCTCCGAGGACGACAAGCCACAGAGTACAGCTCCCCAGGTGCCTGAGGGCTTTGATGCCACAGGGCCGGCTGGGCTTGTGAGGCAGACCTCTGGCCTTTCCCAGGGACCCGGGAAGGAAACCTTGGAGAGTGCTCTGATTGCTC
The DNA here is from genome assembly GCF_000276665.1 of Chinchilla lanigera. Classification (NCBI taxonomy): domain Eukaryota; kingdom Metazoa; phylum Chordata; class Mammalia; order Rodentia; family Chinchillidae; genus Chinchilla; species Chinchilla lanigera. The sequence continues at coordinate 5,596,803 of NW_004955513.1, forward strand.
TGGACTCAGAAAAGTAAGAGTTGGTCTGCATTTTAGAGGTGGCTGAAGGCCTGTGTTCTGTCCTGAAGCCACGTGTGCATTTCATCCTTAGAATAACACTGTTGGTCAGAACAAGTCTTTACACTGTTTGGGGAGGTAATTGTAAGTTTGGTCTTCCTTGTCATGCTGAGCGGGGACAGTCATGTGAGCTTTGAAGACATGCCTGGGTGAGCCACCTGCAGACCCTCATGCAGACATTGCTGTGTGAGGGTGGAGGTGGGATCTCTGCAGCTCTGGGCCCATCCTAGGACAGCCTCACCTACCTTAGGGAGGCTGAGGGGACCATTGCACCAAGCCCGCCTTCTTCCAGGGAAAGAGTGACATGTACTCTTCTGCCTAACAAAAAATTCTGGTATTCCTAACTCCTGTCCTGACCTTCCTGGTACATAACCTCTTTCTGTGGCTTTCTCCAGCCTGGTCTCTGAGCCTGTCCTTAGGACTGTTCTGTCCATTGATGGCCACCGTCCCTGCCTACTGACCATGCCCTGGCTGTCACCTTAGTTATTAAGGTTTCAGAGCAGATGTGCCACATCCCTACTCTGCCTAGGCTCTTCCTCACTGCTGGAGGCTGGCTGTGCAGCTCAGTGACAGCGCATGACCCATGCGAGACTGAGCTGCAGGTGCAGCCTTGTTGATGTGTAAAGTGTGGGTTGATGGCTCCCTATGGGTCTGGGTCCTGTTGTCACATCATGGGGTGACCTTGTAGGGTGCAGCATTCTCATGCTGTGGCTAAGACAGTGGCTGGTTTTACTCCCTGTGAGGTGCTATAAGACTGGTGGGCCTGGCGTGCTTGACTAGAGGAACTGACAGGGATCCCTGCCACATACTTTGGTTCCCCAGTGGGATGAGGCCTGGCCCAGGCCTGTGCTGACTGCTGTCCTCTGCTTCTCCACAGACCCAAGAAGCTTCGCTTCCACCCGAAGCAGCTGTACTTCTCGGCCAGGCAGGGTGAGCTGCAGAAGGTGCTTCTGATGCTGGGTGAGTCTGTGGCGGGACAAGCAGAGCCTCCGCAATGCCCCTTTCTCACGAGCCTGATCTTGTATTTTCTGTTCAGAAGTCTCTGGTTCCTCTGATAATAAAAAGAGGTGCCCACTGCTGTTCATGTTGTTTGTGATGCTCATATTCACCTGCTCATGGCACTAGAAATACTCTGTGCATTCCTAATTTAAAAAGGGAATTAAGTAGGTGATTATAAGGCAAACAGAAACAGATCTGGGAAAGGTGCAACAGTGTGGTGGGGCCCTATTGTGACCTGTGGTGAGGAAGGAGCCAGTGCTCTCTGCTGGTGGGGAGCACTGTGTGCCTGCTGTGCCACTGTGGTCCCAGGGGTGTTCTTGGCCTGAGCTTCCTGACAGGTGGACCCTCCCAGCTCTGGGCTTGATCGCTCTGAAGTTTATCTTCTTGGGGTTGAAAAATGTGGTTGAAGAGCTCTTTGCCTGATGGCAAGTCATGAAAGAAACTGAAGTTTGATCTAAAAAGAGAGGTTTCTTTAATTTTGATCAAAATAGCAACTTCACTCACTTCCCTCAGGTTTCATACAGTGTTGAGTCACATCACCAGTACATAGTTGGTCTCTTGGCTAAATGTGCAGACACACACTCAGGGGGCTTGTCTTGGGGCCTCACTTCTGCTCCCCAGGGGCATCTGTCCTCATAGCTCAGCCTGCCTTTGTCAGTGTCCTCACAGGTGTGGAGGCGGCTGCGACCAGGAGCGCTCAAGGACCTTCAGGAAGGGCCATGAAGGAGCAAGTGTGTTGTCTCGTGAATTGAAGTGGGGTCTCGCTTGTCTACCATATGGGTCACAGTGATGTGGTGGGGTGTGGCATGCCCCTAGAGCTGCCTGCTTATCTCAGGGTGGCTGACTGTGTAGGCACTGCCAGCCACAGTGAGCATCTGAACTGCACTTGACAAGATTAGTAAAACCATGTTTGTTCACAGTGGATGGAATCGACCCCAACTTCAAAATGGAGCACCAGAATAAGCGCTCCCCACTGCACGCTGCGGCGGAGGCTGGTCACGTGGACATCTGCCATATGCTGGTTCAGGTTCGGAGGGCGGCACTCCCAGACCTCTTCCCTGGCTGTTGGTCATAGTGAAGTGATCCTGGGTTCTAGCATGTGGCAGAAGTGGCATGTTGTGTGGTGCCACCAGAACATGGCCTACCTGTTCCTCCTTGCCCAGTTCCAGCTGTTTGTCTGGTGTTTGTGGCCTTGTTCAGTGCCACACTTCTCTGTGGCTGGTTCTCAGCTTACTTTTCAGTTTTAGCTTAATTGCAGTTTTTTAAATATTATGATTGCCTACACAGAAGGTAAGGGTTTATCTGAGCCAGGATCCTCTGTCTCCTCACCAGGATCTAGATATTCTCCCTCATTGTTTATATTGTGCTCAGAATTGGCTTTAATTATAATTGTGTAAGTACTTTCTTAAGAAATGTTCCCAAATCTAATTGACACATAGTAACTGCACATGTTTATGGGGTACAGTATGATGTACACAATGTACATACATGTACACAATGTGTGTTGATCATATTGGGGTGGCTGGCTTATCTGTCACCTTAGGCATCTACTATTTCTTTGTGTTGAGAACATTTAAAATCTTCTCTGAGCTTTTCTGAAATACTCAGGTAATTGTGTCAACCACTGTTTCCTTGCAGTACTGTGGAACACCAAAGTCACTGTGCAGCTGTACCTTCCACTCATGGACCACATTCTTCATCCCTCCCTTCCCAGTCTCTGATAGCCACTATTCTATCCTTTATAGCCATAGATAAGTGAGGACAGGAAGTATTTTTTCCTTCCTGCCTATTTTACTTTACACTATGGCCTCTGGTTCCATCATGCTGCTTCAAAAAGGGCAGAGTTTGTATTTTTCTTTATGGATATTTCACTGTATATGTTTACCACAGTTTCTTCGTGGATGCTTATGGAGAAGAACACCTGAGTGGACTCCATGTCTTGGCTGTTGGGAACAGGGCTACAATAACATGCAAGTGCAGATGTCTCTAAGTTTCTTCTTTTCTTTCTTTTTTTCCCCTACTGGGATCTGCACAGTGGGCTGTATCCCAAGGCCTTTTGAGACATCAAAAGGATCTTGCTAAGTTGCCCAGGCTGGACTTAAACCTGTGGTTCTCCTGCCTCACATTCCCAGAGTGCTGGGATTACAGGCATGTGCCACCATGACCAGCTTGTTTCTAGTTTTTTTGAGAAACTTTCATCCTGTCTTTCACATTGGCTACTAGCTTACATTCTCAATCAACAATATGTGAGAGTTCCCCTTGCCAAATATCCTCATCAGCTTTTTTTTTTTTTTTTTCAAAAAATAGCCTTTCTACTGGGTTGAAATGCTACCTTGTTGGATTGTTTGGAATTTTTTTGCTGTTGAGTTCTTTGAGTTCCTTATATATTCTGGAAATTAATCCCTTGTTAGATGAATATCTTACAAATAGTTTCTTCATCCTATAGGTTGTCTCTTAACTCTGTTGATTATTTCCTTTGCCGTACAGAAGCTTTTTGGTTTGGTATAGTTTCCATTGTCAATTCTTGGATTTGTTGCCTATGTTTTCAGAACATATCCAAAAATCTTTGCTGAAACCAATATCCTAAAGCTTTTGCCCTGTGTTTTCTTGTAAACGTTTCCTAGTTTTAGCCACTACATTGCTTACTTGTCATTTTCAGTAATGTTTGTCTGTCTTGGTTACTTTTCTCTTGTTGCTGAGACAAGATACTAGACACCCAAAATTAAGGAAGGAAAGGTTTATTTAGCTCACAGTTCGTGGAGATTTCAGTCCATAATCAGCAAGGCAGGGTGGCGGTGGCATGGTGTATAGTTCATAGGGGCAGAAGACAGCAAAAACATCAAGAGCAAAAGGAATGGGGAACAAACCTCTTTTCCTACCAGCAGGCTACCCCTCCCCCCACCCCACCCCCCCTAGGGTGGGTGTAGTACTCACACCATCTCCCTGCATTCCTCTTGCACAGAATGAGGATCTTAATAAGTGAGGACCCTGGCCCCCTGCTGAGTCATAGTTAAAGTTCTACACTTAAAGTTGACACAATGTATCAGCCATTGCACTGGCCATAGTCCAATGTATATTTTTTGTTTGCTTTTCAATTTAAAAAAAGAACATTTTCTTGATGCTTTTGTCAAAATCAAGGACTTTTGCCCTGTCAGTAAGTATGTGAATTTGTTTCTGGATTCCCTGTTCTGTTCCACTGGTCTGTGTGTTAGTTTTCAGGCCAGTCCGATGATATTTGGGTCCTGTGGCTTTGTGATGTGTCTTAAAGTCAGGTATGTGACACCTCTAGTTTTATTATTTTTGCTCAGGATTGCTTTGGCTATTGGGGGCCTTTTGGGGTTCCATACAAATTTTAGGAGTGTTGTTTTTAATTTCCATGAAGGATGTCACTGGTGATTTGATAGGAATTGCACTGAATCTGTAGATTGCTTTTGATTTAATATTTTAACAATGTTCTGGTTCATACACATTGTAGAGGTCTTTCTAGTTTTTTTGTTTTTCAATTTCTTTTTCTTTTGAGATTTTAAATTTTTTCCATTTTTATTTTTATTAGTGCATGTTTGCAGTACACAGTGTTTGCATTTCTTGTGTGGATTAGTACATGTACATAACATCTTGATTCCTATTCATCCTTTCCCATGCCTTCCCTCTTCCATCGTTGTCCCCTTCCATTGTGTAAACGATGTCTCCTATTTCCTACTGTCTTTTATTTTGCTCTTTATTTACTAGTACATTCCTTTGAGATTTCATAACTCATCCTACTGCACTTGGAAGTGCTTGTCTTTTAGCTTGTGTCTGATTATACTCTCTGATGCCCATTTCTCATTCCTGCTTCAGTCTGTGACTTTTTATAAAACTACTTTCCTATACCTTCTTCCCAGTTTTCTTTTTTTTAAACTTTATTTTTTTATTAGTAGAGCACATGTTTGTCATACATATTGATCACATTCATCATAGGAAATTTGTACCTGTACATGATTTATCCTTATTCTTTTTCTTCCCCATTCCCCTCCTCTCCTTTTAAACTCTCTTTTCCTCCCCATTTATAAAGTCTTTGTTTCCATTTTTTCCTTTTTTTTTTTAATTGGTACATTTTACATATACACAGTGATAACATTCATCACAGGGAATATATACATGATATATCTTCCTTCTTTTTTTCCTCATTCCTTTCCCCTCCCTTCAGCCCCTCTTTATTTACAAAAGTGTTTTTTGTTTTTTTGTTTGTTTTGAGACAAAGTCTTGCTATGCAGCTCAGGCTAACCTTGAGCTCACTTTGTAGCCCAGGCTGGTCTCAAACTCACAATGATCCTCCTGCCTCATTCTCCTGAGTGCTGGGATTACAGGTATGCATCACCGTGCTCGGCTTTACAGGAGTTTTGTTTCTGTTTTTTTTTTCCTTTTCCCTTTGCTTCCTCCCCCATTTTTTTCCTGTTTCCACTTGAACATGTTTTTCCTACTTCCCAGTAGCTGTCCTCCATTATGCATCTTATTTACCATTTGGGTTTCTCACATAAGAGAAACAATGCAATATTTAAACTTGTGTGTCCAATTTATTTCCCTTAAGATTATGTTCTTGAGGTGCATCAGTTTTCTTACAAGTGATTCAAGTTTATCCTTTATGGCAGAGTAGTACTCCACTGCATATAAATGCCACATTTTATTTATCCATTCATCTTTTGATGAACATATGGGCCATTTCTAAGATTTAGCTACTGTAAATTGTGCTGCTATAAGCATAGGTATGCGTATGTCACTGTGGTATGATGCTTTATTTTAAAGAGTAAAAGAAGGGTAACATAGTAATAGGGGCACTTACCGAATTAGAGACAAAGTGGTAGGAAATTATCATTGGTTGTTGTTTTACATACTGTTATCATAAGATACTTTCTCAGGAAAACAAATAGACAAATAATAGTGAGTTATAGACAGAAGTGTAGGTTATTATCAATGGTTGTTTTACTATACTTTGGTATCTTCAAAGTGGTTTCTAAAGAAAATAAATAGAGCTATACATGAGTGACCATTTGAATAATCATTGAGTATTCTCAATGGTTGTTGTAGGAAACACATAGTAATAAACATACACCCATTTACAAAATAACATAGGAACAATACAAACATTACAGAGTTATGGACAGATTAGTAGGAAACTATCAATGGCTGCTGTAATACATGGTGGTATCTTCAAAGTGGTTTCTCAGGAAGACAGAGATATGCAAGAAAGATCTAACAAGTAGTTACAGCCTAAGGGTTGTGAAAAATGGCGTATTACCTCCTCCCCGGTGACTCCTTTCACTGAGGTGTGACAGCTGGAAGGAAGGCCAGGATTGAAAAGAAGGACTGAGAGACTTGTACCTGGGGCTCCTCCATGGAGATGACAGTCTGGCCAGAGGAAGAAGGCAGAGTATGCCCTAGGCCCCCTCATTCCTGTTGGACTAACTGGTAGGATGGGTCTGAGCTCCGGGGCCTCTGCTTCAGAGGGCAGACCGATCTCCAGTGGCCACCTTTACAGTCAGGGCATGGCCCAGGGGGCTTCTTGGGGCAGTTCCTCTTGAGACGGTCTGGCTTTTAGCAGTAGTAGCAGATGAGTGTAGTCATCGAGTTCTTCTTGGGGCCCCGAGAGTCAGACTTAGGGTCTGTTTCTCTTAGTGCTGCAGCAAAAGCAGCTGCTTTTTCTCGGTCTCTTTTCGTTTTCTCTCTTTGGCCACCTCCTCGTCACAGCTATAGAATACATGAGGAGGCAGTTCTTACTAACATCTCAAGTGAGCCATCTGGGGCGAAAGCAATTTTTTGTAGCTTTTTCTCTCCAGTCTCCCATTGCATTGGGACCCCACAACCACTTAGTATCCTCTCCCCAACTGTCAGCACAGGCAGCAGGAATCTTGGTGCAGACCTCTGTGGAACTCCCTGTGCTCCTCCACCGCAGCCTGTACTGACAGGGGAAGAATGGCTTCCAGGGGGTCTCCCCAGGTATTGTGCAAGGTCCTCCTGGTTTCCAGCTTCTGAATGGCTCTTGTGACCCTGGTCAACTAGACCTCTGAGTCCTTGGGCGTAGTCTGTATTCTCGTGTTCTCCGAGTCTTTGTTCAGCAGCTGCTCCTCCACTGACTCTGGACCTTTCTGGTTCTCAGTGGCAGGGGGGAACCTGTAGTTTTAGTTTTTGAGGAAGCTCTATAGTGGTTTTGATAGTGGTTATACCAGTTTATATTCCCACCAGCAATCAAGGATAGTTCCTTTTTCTCCACAGCCTCACCAGCATTTCTTACTGATTGATTTTTTGATAATTTACTTCAGATGTCTGTTTTTGGGTTGGGTCTTTACGTTTGGAGGGGTCTGATTTTGTTTTGTTTTGTTTTTTTTTTTGAGTTCTCTTAAATTTCTTTCATCAGGGTTTTGTAATTTTTATTGTAGAGTTTCTTCACCTCTTTGGTTAAAATTATTCTTAGGCATTTTGTTTGTTTGGAGCTAACATAAGTGGGATTTGTTTCTCAATTTCTTTCTTGGAAACTTCATTATTAGTGCATAAAGAAGTCTTAGTATATCCTCCAGCCTTATTGATATCACTTATAACTTCTACCAATTTTTTTGGTGGAGACTTCAGTTTTTAAAAATGAATTAATTAATTTGAGGTGGGATCTTGCTGTGTAGCCCAGGATAGCTTCAAACTTGGTATGTAACCCAGGCTGGCCTTGAACTGAGGATCCTCCTGCCTTAGCCTCCTGAGTGCCGGTTTATTGGCACTTACCACCATGCCCATTTTGAGTTTTTCTATCTAGTTTTGCTAGGTATGGTATTCTTAACTGTCTGTTTTATTCTTTCAGTACTCAGAGTACATCATCCAGTGCTCTTCTGGCTTGCAGGGTTTCTGCTGAGAAGTCTGTTGCTCTCACGGGAATTCCCTTGTATGTGACTTGGCACTTTTCTCTTGCTGTGTTTAGGGTTCTCTCTTTGCCATATGCTCTTGACAGTTGACTGTAACAAGCCTTGGTGAGGATCTTTATTGTTTGTATCTGTTAGGGTCCTTTGAACCTAGACGTTCATATTTTCCCCAAGATTGTTAAGATTTTAAGCAGTTATTTCCTTGAATAGATTTTCTGCTTTTTCCCTTCCTTTGTTCTCTGGAATACCCATAGTTGTAAATTTTTGCTCTGTCAATAGTGTTCCATAAAGTTTCATAGGCTTTTTTTGTTCTTTTAAATGTGTGTGTGTTTCTCTGACTGTGTTGTTTCAAAACTTACCTTCAAGCTTAGAAATTCTTCTGCAGATACTTCTTAAGGCTGAGTCCTCTTGTCTACATGGTGTGCTTTGTCAGGAGTTTACAGTTGTCATGAGTTTGTCATGGTTGAGTTGATGTCAATTCCTCCTTGCCCTGTGCACAGACTGCAGTGCTCTCCCCGTTCACACTCATGAGTGCCACTTGCCATCTCTCCATGAGAAGGCGCCTTTCGACAGCCTTTCTTGACCCTAGTTGGGCCATTTTTCAGATGTCACACTATGCCTGATGTATCCTGACCTCTGACCCTTTTGTGTGACCTTTACTTCTAGAAGCTTTGGAGACTGGTTTTAAGTCCTATGGGTCAGAAGTCTCACCTCATGGTAGTTCAGGTCCTTTCCAGTTCTTTAGGGCATTGAGGTGTACCATCCATATAAGAGTCCACGGCCTTTGGTCCTGTTTTTCCAGATGGCTGCAAGCACCGTCCAGCTGCCTCAGCCCTCTCCTGTTGGGCTTTGTCCTCCAGTGTGCAGCCCTCTGCACTGATGCCTGTTCAAGGTTGTTTTTAATGTGCTGGCTGTACTTTTTGGACATGTCCTCAACTCAGCTCTGGCTGCTTTTGGGTATATATCATCTGAGCTCTCACACTTGGAAATCCTGAGATCCCTTTCCTACTCTTGACCGTCCTGTATTACAGCCTCTTTTTCCTCCCTGTTTCCTTTTTCCTTGAAGGTATTACTTATGGTCACTCAGAAGCTCTAGGCTGCCCCACAAAACCCCATGAGGTGAGTGGCTGCCCAGGCAGAAGTCAAGGGCAGGGGCTGAGCTCTGGCCACACAGGGACATGGAGGCAGTGCTGGGCGAAGGGTTGGCTACACAGGAGCGGGTACTGAAGGAGGCTCACATGTGTTACTGGGACAAAGGAGAGGATGGTACAGAGGAGATGGGGAGCTGATGCTTTGTGGGGCAGGAGAGTAGACACCATGTTCACTGGCAGGGCATCCCAGCTGAGAAGCCAAGAGTGTGTGGGTCTTATCTTAGCCAAGGGTCAAGTGACAGTGGCAGTGCAGGCCACATGGGGTACAGGCACACAGGGATAGTGGCCAGCGGTCTCCAGGGCTGGGGACTTTCTCTCTTCTACTAGGGGTGTAGCATCTTCTGAAGGATTTTTCTCCTGGACCTAGAGTTCCAGCTGGCAGTTATTGAGCATGATTCTACTGTCCACTGATTTCCATTCCTAAGAATTAGCTGTCATTCCTCTAGATGACATTATTTTTTCCTTCTTTTTACAAACATTAAGGGACTGAGCATTAGCTCAGTGATAGGGTGGGTACTGAATACACACAAGACCCCTGGGTTCAATCCCCAACACATGCGTGTGTACACACACACACACACACACACCCTAAAGTCAGTAAATAAGCATATGTCTATGCCACATGTACAGAGGAACCCTTAGGATGTCCTGTCATTGCAAGGTGGATCAAGCACTGCTGCCCCAGGGCCCTTGCTGTGAAGATCACATCTGCCTGTCTCCGTGGTCACACCACCCCAAATCATCCCAAGCACTATTGTTCATTTTTGTCTAGAACCTTTATGATACTCAAGATGTGCAGTTCAGACTCTTTCAGTCTAGCTTCTTTTAGTCCCCAAACCATAAAACAGGAGCCAAATGAGTACACAGAAAACTAGGGAGACCCGGGGAGACCGATGTCTAGGTAGGGCATCAGGATCCTATCCCGTCTTTGCTGCAGGCTATGGATGCACAGTGACTTTGTCCTTGAAGAAGCTGTGTTAGCTCTGTTCTGTTTTCAGCATACCTGGTGAGCCTTAGTATTGTAAAGTAAATTCTGTATTTGGAGGAATCCTTTATAGGTAGGAGTCCTTTAGTTCCTTTCAGTGGAAGGTCTGACCGACCTGGACCAGCTTAAGCTTACTCAATTTCCAGCCTGGTACTTGATCTCATTCTAGCTGCCAACCTTGCAGATCTTAGGAGCTCTGTGTGTGTGGAGAGGGGAGGTTATCCTCTTAGAAGTTAAGGAGTTTCTCTGAGATTTCTCAAGGAGAGAAACAGAAGAAATTTATTTCTAGCTTCTCAGAACCCAAGAGTGGGGTTTCTTGTATTTGTAGCATTTGTGACTCTGGCCAAATATCCAGTAAAGGCTGATACTGGCGTTCTGGGTCCTTGAGTCCTTTCCCCTGGACTGATCCAGGCTGGACTGACTACTGGTGTCAGTCTGTACTTAGTTTTGAGCAAAGCATTCTGCAGGGGAGAGGGGCTGTGTGGGGTGTGTTCTTCCTGAGAGGCTTTTCTGGAGTCCAAGCACCCTTGTTTTGTTTTGTAAGCCTCAGCTGCTTGTGGTGTCCAGTTGATTAGAAGGAAGAAGGTCATCAGAATATCTGTGCTCTATGCTCAGTAGCCATGTGGTCAGGGTCAGCCCTGTGGTTTAGGGTAGTACAGATGGAGAACACCCTGGATAGCAGGAAGCATTTCTCTGGCATTGATCTGGAGTCCACCCAGCCTTTGCCAGTGCTATAGATACCTGTGGTCTGACTCCCTGACTAACAGGCTCCGAAGATCATTCAGGGGGTGCCCTTGTGTCCTAGCAGCCCGTCTGCCAGCATTATGAGCCCATGGACTTCTCCCCACCAGTGGGGCTGTGTTCCCCAGCCCTAAAGTGGGTCTTGCCTCCTTGCTGCCCTGGCATTCTTTGTCCTTTCTTAGTGCTATCCCTGCTGTGTGTGGGTCCTGGAGGGTACCCTGGGAGCCACGGAAGCACTGTGTCTCAACTTGCAGAGTCCCTGAGGACATGAGGAGCCTTTGTCTTTCTTCCTTTGTTCTTCTCTCTTCTGTCACTCTAGAGAGACAGGGCTCATGTTTGCAGTATGTTGTAAATGTGCAGAGCTGTGAGGCAGAGGTCCACCTTCTTAGTACCACACTTTTGCCTGCAGTGACAGTTTGGGAACATCTGGAAGAGAGTTCTGTCAGGTTCAGGACAGTTTGTTGTGTGCCCCCTCCTGGATGAGAGGCTGGACTCACTGGAAGCCACATTTCTTTGGTAGCTCTTGTCTGTTTGAAAATCCCACTAGTCACCTGGTAGGCCCGTTTGACTACCCACTTCTTCCTGTGTCTCACAATGGCCTCAGATGTTTCCTTGTTTTCCTAGACCATGATCAGTGTCTTTCCTGGGGGTCTAGCTAACTGTCTGCGAGGGCTTCTGCTTGTGCTGGGCCAGTGCCCCAAATTTTCAGGCAGGCCTTGTTCCCTCACCTCCGAGGTACAGGTCTGTCCAAATGCCTGGCTTATCTGGGGTGTGGAGCCTGAGCTGGCCAGTGGCCGTGCACTCAGTCTGCTATGGGCACACCCCATTGTTTTCTCACTATGATTTTTGGGTGGCCCAGAAGGAGCAGTTTGTGCTCTTTGCAGGCAGAGCTTTGCTTCCCCTGCAGAGGGCAGCCTCGCCTCCAACCCCAGGCCTGGCCTCATCAGCTCTGCCTGGCTTATGCTCTTTTTCCCTTGCTTAAGTTAAAATTAGCTTCTGTAAGATTCTGGTTTTACTTTGGCCTCAAATTTGGCAGCTTGACCTTGGCTTTGAATTTTTGTGTTTAAAATCAACCTTGTTTCTTCCACCCTGTTTCTACCTTAGTGGTCTGATTGTTCAGATCTATAACCACTTATCCTTTGGCCTACAGATCCAGACCATGAAGCACAACTCCTGAAATAACCCTCTCCATAACCTCTTGGTCTTCTCAGAGCCACTTACAAGTGACTACAGTGTGTGACTATACCTGGCTCTCCACACACCCTAGCCTAGGCCTGTGTAAAAAATCCCTTGCTTAGTTGAGCTAGTTGTGTTTTTTAATTGCTGACAGTAAAACAGTAATATTTCTACCATATTTCATAGTAAGTATTTGACTTGTATATTGAACATTAGCTCTTCACTAGTCTAAGAAGTTAGCTGTGTCCCCTGTAGAGAGAGTTCAGCTGCCAGCATCTGATTGCTTTTGGCATGTAGCTGGCTTTAAGTTGAGGACTTTACTCTGCACACCTGCTAGTTCATTACTTCACTAGAAAAGTTAGAAATATCTCCAACATTCTTATTGCTGGAAATTAGGTTTTGCTCTTTTTACTTTCTGTTAATTTAGTTTGTCTTTTTTGAGGCAAGGTCTTGCTAAACAGTTCAGGCTGGCCTTGAACTCACTTTGTAGCCCAGGCTGGTGTTGAATTTTGAGCAATCCTCCTGCCTCAGGCTCCCAAGTGCTGGCATTACAGAAGTGTGCCACCATGCTCAGCTTGATTTTTTTCTTTTTTTGAAACATTGAAATGGCTGGAGAGTCAGGCAGCAGAGTGATGAGCAAGGTTCTGCTTAGCTCTCTACATCCTCTCTCCTGAGGCCCCCTGCACCATACTTTGCCTTCTTGAAAGGTTAGCACTGTGAACACTTCCTGTTAGATTTAGGAATGGAATGTGGACTAGCAAAACTATTCTTCTTAAATTGCAACTTGATAGTAATAGAAAAACTGTCTATAGCTGGGTGTGGTAGTACATGCCTGTATTCCCAGCACTTGGGAGGTTGAGGCAGGAGGCAAGTTTGAGGCCAGCCTGGGCTACAAAGTGTGTTCAGGACCAGCCTAAACTGCATAGTGTGACCCTATCTCAAAGAGACAGAAAAAAAAAAAAAAATTATATCTTACATGCAGTCTTTGAAGATTCAGACATAGTTGGTCAGTATGTTTGTTTTGTTTTGTTTTTTTGTCTTTTTTTGAGACAGGGTCTCACTATGAAGTTCAGATTGGCCTTGAGCTCACTTTGTAGCCCAGGCTGGTCTCGAACTTGCATCAATCCTCCCGCCTAGCCTCCTGAGTGCTGGGATTACAGGTGTGTGCCACTACGCCCGGCACCCGTGGTTGGTTAGTAAAACAGTTCTAATGCCATGCATCAAATCTTTTTTTTCAAGTGTGGAAGATCTAAGTCTTTTCTTGTGGATGGGGCTGCAGCAATCACTCTCTAGACACCTGAACTGTTTCTGTGTTACTAGGCTGGAGCCAATATTGATACCTGCTCAGAAGACCAGCGGACTCCGCTGATGGAGGCTGCAGAGAACAACCATCTGGATGCAGTGAAGTACCTCATCAAGGCTGGGGCGCAGGTGGACCCCAAGGTATGCCCAACCCTGAGTTCACATGACTGTTTCCTGGGGAGATATTTCTCAGAAAGTTGAGCAGTTCTTCACTGGAGTACCTTCATATATTTCCCCAGAAGTAGTTCATCACCTTACATGTTGACCTTGTTTATTAGTAAAAACCTTTAGTGAGCACCTGGTCTACTATGCAGACAAGAGGCAAATCAACCCATATGGAGTTTGCTATACAGAAGCTTTTTGCTTTTTTCCTTCAAAGTACTTTCCCTCTTCTGTCATCTGCTCAGAGCAGTTAGGCAAGGAAAGAAATGGGAGCTAGGCATCATGGCACACACCTGCATTCCCATAATTCAAGAGTTCAAGGTCAGCCTGGACTATATAGTGACATCCTGTCTCTAAGTAAATAAATAAATAAATGGATGAATGTATGTTTAAGTAAATATTTTTTTAAAAAGAAAAATGGAAGGCATCCACATTGGAAAGGAAGAAATAAAGTCTTTATTCTAGATGACATAATCCTACACATTGAAAACCCTAAAGGATCCACAAAAATATTATTAGAGCTAATACATTAACTCGGCAAAGTAATACACGTCACAATCAATTATAGTTTTATATACTTGTTAAGAAAGGAAAATAAGAAAATTCATTTGCAGTAGCAGCAAAAATAATAAAATGCTTAGGAATACATTTAACTAAGGAGACAAATACGTATGTACATTCAAAACTACAAGCCGTTGCTGAAATTAAAGAAGTCACACGTAAGTGGAGCGACATCGATGTTTGCATATTAGATGGCTTAATATAGTTAAAATGAAAATACTGCCCAAAGCAATGTATGGGTGTCATGCAATCATCAAAATTCCCACAGCCATTTCTATAATTAGAGAAAAAGCCATCCCAACATTTGTATTGAGTTTCAGGGGACCTGGAGTACCCAAACAATTTTGCAAAAGAATAAAGTTGGAGAACTCACAGTTCCTGATTTCAAAACTTCCTACAAAGCTATAGTAGTGAAAACAATGTGATACAGGTATAAAGACAAAGACACAGGTGAAACAGAAGAGAAAACCCAGAAATAAACCATTTTAGCTGACTTCCACCAGAGCACGGAGACCTGGGAGGGGGCCAGCAGACAGTGCTGGGAATGTGCTGTGTCCACATGCACAAGAGTGTGGTCAGGCCTGCACCTTGTATCATGGGAGAGAGTTAGTGCAAAAATGGATCAAAGAACTGAATTTAAGAGCTATAAAACCCTTGGAAGAAAACTGCAAAGTCTCTTAACCTTTGATTTGGCAATGATTTCTTGGATATGACACCAAGAGCACAGACAATAAAAGTAGATAAACTGTATCAAAATGAAAAACTTGGTATCCAAAAGATACTATCATGGTAGTGAAAAGACAGCCCACAGAACGGAAAAAGTATTTGTAAATCCTATGTGTGATAAAGGGGTTCTATCCAGAATATATTAAGAAAGCCTGTAATTCAATAATAAAAACTGTTAAATAATCCAGTTAAAAAGGGGCAAAAGCTTTGGACAGACATTTCTCCAAAAAAGATATACATGTCATCAGTTAGATGCTTGATATTGTTAGTCACCAGGGAAATGCTGTCAGAGCCACAGTTAGGTATCAACTTCACACCTGCCTGGAAATGGGGAAGTAAATGTTGGCGAGGATGTGGAACAGTTGGGACCCTAGTACCTGGATGGTGTTACTCTCAATGGTGATGCCACTGTGAGGAACAGTTTGGTGGTTCCGCAAATCAATAAACAGTATTACTGTGTGCTTCAGTGATTCTACCCCATGCTATATACCCAAAGAAGTAAAAATAGGCATGAAGATTTTGAGTAGCAGTATTCATTGCAACAATGTTCACAAGAGCTGAAGAGGTAGAAACAACCCAAGTGTCTATCAGCAGGCAATAACATGTGACCAGTGCACACAGCGGGATATTGCTTTGTCATAGGAAGAAATGAAGCACTAAGTACAAGTGCTGCATACAAGGGAGCAGCCTTGAAGGCATGAAGACAAGGGCAGATGCAAAGGACACACACTTGGGTGAGGTATGGAACAGGTATAGCCTGTCCAGGGCTGAGAGGTGGGGCTGTGATTGCTTAATTGCTGGAGTTTTTGTTTGGGGGTTTTGAAAAAGTTTTGGAATTGTAATGATGGAAAATGTAATTAATGCTTTAAATTCTATCCTTAAATATGAACTGGGCGTGGTGGTGCACACCTGTCACCCCAGCATTTGGGAGGCTGAGGTAAGAGAATCACCATGAGTTCAAGGCCAGCCTGGGCTACATAGTGAACTCAAGGCCCATCTGAACTACATAGTGAGACCCTATCTCCAAAAACAGGAAAAAAAAAAGGACTACAATGGCAAATTTTGTTCTCTATTACCATAGTTTTTAAAAATGTAAAACATAGTATTTGGATGCGTAGTCCAGTGGTAAGCACTTGCCTGACAAGTATGATACCTTGGGCTCATCCCTGGTACCAGGGAAAGGTAAAAACACTGTTATACCAACAAAAAAATGACCATTACTCTCTATCCTAATTTCTTAACTCCTTTTTTCACATCAAATGAAGTTTTCATCATTTCTTGTGCATTAAATACACTTCACATGGTTTCATATGTGATAGCGCTTCAAATGGCTTCCTTGGTATTTTATATTATGGCATCTTTTTAAAGCCATATTTGTATATTAATATTTATTTTCCATTTTTGTTTTAAGCAGTGTTTCAGTAAACATTTTTATAGCTAAATGCTGGCACATGGTTGATTTCTTAACAGAATTACATCAAAATATTTCAAACAATTTCAAGGCTTTTTTTCTTTTTTCTTTACCCCCTCATAAAAGATGAGGTCTTTCATGTTGTTCAGGCTGGTTTTGAACTCCTGGGGTTAGGTGATCTTTGGTAAGGCTTTTTATACTACTCTTTATAAATTGTTCCAGGAATGTCTGAGCCTGCCCCTACCAATACTCTCTATTATGAGTCTTTTTTGAGTGTTAACAATTTGATATACAAATTGGGTATTTTCTTTACTATATCAATAATTGCTCCTTTTATAGTCAACTTTTTTTCAAGTTTGTATTTAGTCCCTTGATTTGGTTTTTGGTGGTTTTTAAGATATGGAAACCTTTAGCTTTTATATAAATAACTAAAGAACAATTAGCAATCCTTTTCATCCTGGTGGGTGGGCAGACTCCATGTTTGTGCCATCCCCTGGTTGCCCAACCTCATCATGGAGTACTGGAGCCCAAGCGGAAGTCAGGGACTGAGGATGTGGAGGCAGAGCTTAAGGTGCCCTGGAGCAGCTGGCATCTGCAGGGCATAGTCACAGGTGAGCTTTGAGGCAGATTGAACAAAGCAGAAGAAACTGGGAGGGTTGAAAATGAAAGCTCATCTATAGAAATTATTCAGTATGTGAAACAGATTTTAGGCCATTATCAACTTGTGTGATTAGAGCCTCAGAAGACAGGTGAGAGAAAACTCAGTAGACAAGTGGGAAATGATGGTCATACAGTCACCAAATTTGGAAAGAAAAACCCCAACAACCTACAGATCTAAGAAACTCAGCAAACCCCAGGCAAGATAAATGTAAAGAAGTTCATGCCTAAATGCATCATGTTTAAACTGTTGAAAACCCAAAGCAAAAAAAAACCTTAAGTATTGTGAGAGAAAAGCGGCATCACAGATAGGCAAGCAGTGCATTGAGGTCTGCACTGCTTCCTGCCCAAGGTGGCAGGCTTGCCACAGGAGGATGTTGTCATGCTGAAAGGAAGAGACGTGGAAAGAAGAGGACAGTGGAGCACTGTACCAGCCAGCCTGCCCTGAGCTCTGGGGGAGTGTGCCTGAGTATATGAGCAAACGGGTCAGACCCTGCAGCAGAGATGCTGGGCCTGAAAAGAAAACAGCCCTGTGGGAAAAGACAAGCAGCTATGTGCAGCAGGGATAACAAGATGAAGTTCATACAAATTCAAAAGTGTTTAATAGCAGTAGCACAAAGAAAGGCAGTGTGTATAAATAGAATCACTTTGTTATAAGGTATTTTTTGTGCAATGTTAATTTAAGTAGCCAGAGTTAAAAATGAATATTGTAATCTCTGGAAAAAGTACTAAGCAACTGCTTTATGGGAGAGAAAGCTAGAGGAAGTAAGAATATTAAAAAATAATTTGTGCAACTAAAATATAACAGATGAAGAATAAAAACAAATGGGGTAAGTAGAAGACAAGTGGCCGACTGGTGGGTTTGAACCTGCCCTGTCCACAGCTGTGGGTACAGACCGAGCTCTGTACTGGAAAGATAAGGGTTTGTCTGACTGGACAGAAAAGCAAGAACCAGCAGTATCCTCTGTGGTGCCATGCACCAACATGAAGACAGCACGGTAGGAGTAATGGCGGGACATGCACTGTGCACACAGTGAGTGAGGACTGGGTAAAAGGCAAAGGTGCAAAGCTTAGGAAGTAATGGGGAAGATTATCTTTGTGATTCTATGAAGAACTCCTCAGGCAAGACAAGAAAACAACCTGAAAGAAAAACAAGCAGAGAACATAAACGTGCAACCTACACAGGAGGAAACAATAAAAACAAAGCATGTGAAAAACGTTTAAAAACCTGACTGAAATACCATTTTAATCACTGAGTTATATAAAACTTACGGTGTTGGAAATACCTGGCAAGGTGTTGCCCCTTAGGCACATTCATTGTCAGATAGGTTGGTAGCTGACCTCTTGTGCTAGCGTCTCTCAAGTGGCCAACACTGGCAAGAGGGAACAGAGACATGGCAATATTCATTGTATTTTTAGACAACAAAAAGCCAGAAACAGCTCAATGTTCCTGAACCAAGAATGATTGTTACGTGTTATCTACAAGTATGATTCTCAAAAGCATCATGTGGAACTAAACATGTTCTCACATCTTACTACTTCATGGTTTCCTTGGCTATTCTGCTGCCCTGTGAGACCCCTCTCCTCCACTGCTGGGTACACAGGTCCCTAGCTTCTTGCCTGTGTGTCTACCTGCTGCAGGGTAGGATAGCTGACCCCACTGCATCTGCCACACATATTTCTGCTGCTTACACTTGAAACAGTCTCCAGTGTTGGCACTGAAAGCCAGTCACATGGGGATTTGATTTGCAGGCTGTCCTTGATAAAATTTTACACCCTGGTGGACATTAGTTGTATTAGATGCATGCTCAATTATATGTATTAAAATCTAGGGTCATGGCTCTGAGATAGCAAAAGAGAGAAAAACAGTGCAGTAGAACAAGGTCAGTAGAGAGATGGCAGCAGGGCCAGTAGGAGGAAAGGCAGAGTGTTCATGTGGCCCAGCCCTGGCTGTGGAGCCTCCAACCCAGCTGTTGCCACAAGGCCCACCTGGCTTCCCCTGGAGCTTATGAGTCTGACCTGTTCCTGTGTGTAGTTTTCTCTTTTGAGATGGTTCCACTAGTGTGATCTGTGTAGTGTCCTCGAGGAAACAGGTGAATAATGAGATGTGTCCAATAGCCAAAAGAAATGGAAACCAGCATACGGCAGGTCTGTTGGGCTGCAACGAGGACTTGGCCCTGTTTCCATCTGGATGACAACTGCTGAGCTGTTCATATGGTCTTAGTGCTCAGAGGGCCCAGTAGGAGCAGCTTACCTGGGTGGAAGCTGGGGTATCACCTGGCTGCCTGGCTCTGTGGTGGGAACAGGTGATTTTGTCAGGTGGTTCCTTAAGATGTGTGATAGCGGCATGGTCCTTACCACCTGGGCTTTGCCTTGTTGGGGTCAAAGGGCTTGGGTCTTGGCTGTACCCTGTGGCCCCTGTGCCCTGTGACAGGGCTCCATGCCCCAGCCTGGGCTTCTTTGTCAGGTGGGTCCCTGGTAACACAGCCTCCTGGCTGGAGCAGGAGTCTCTGTGGCCCTATGCTATGGGCCTAGATACAGGTGGCTCTGCGGGCTGAGCAGCATTTGTGTTGCAGGATGCAGAGGGCTCCACGTGTTTGCACTTGGCTGCCAAGAAAGGCCACTACGATGTGGTTCAGTACCTGCTGTCCAATGGACAGATGGATGTCAACTGCCAGGTAAAGCTATATCCTGTTAGGTGTGTCTGTCTCTGTGTCTTTGTGTCTTTGTCTGTCTCTCTCTCTGTCTCTGTCTCTGTCTCTCTCTCTCTCTCTCTCTGTTTCTCTCTCTCTCTCACACACACACACACACACGCGCGCACACACACACACACACAGAGTCGTCTCTCCTTCTGCAGTTGTCCTCTGCAGAGCCCCATTCATTTAGGTTCTTACAGGGCCTTATTCCTGTTGCCAATCTGCTTTGCAGGGAACCCCCAAACTGTCTAGCCAGCAGCTTCTCCCTTGAGTTCTGCCTGGGCCACTGTCTCTGTCAGACTCATTTTTAGTTGTCACCTTGGTGAGGTGTTCTAAACACTAGTGTCCATAATGGCTTGTACCCTTAGGCAGCCTGGCTTGTCCCCTGGGACTGGTTGTACCCTCACTGTATATTTAGTTTGTCTACTGATCTGTGTCCCCCACTTCACAGTTACAGGGCTGTTTTGCCCACATGGTGGTCTGTGGAGCTTCATCTGTGTCTCTACACAGCAGGTATTCACAGATGTCTGTCAAGTCTAGGACTGACCTGGCAAGGCCTGGTGTCAGAGCCGCTCAGCACACAGTGGCCCCTGTATGCTCAGCCCTGGGATGATCTCCATCTCCTTGGGAGGCTCTGTCCTTGCCTCTCAGCCCAGCACTGACCCCTCACCTGTGCTTTTTTTTTTTTTTTTTTTTTTTTTTTTTTTTTTTTTTTTTTTTTTTTTTGGTTTTTCTCCGGTACCGGGAACCGAACTCACGACCTTGCGCTTGCCAGGCAGGCGCTTTTGCCGCTGAGCTAAATCCCCAGCCCCTCACCTGTGCTTTTGTATGTTCCCCTCCCAGGTAGACCAGAAAGAGCAACCTGTGGCTGGGCCTTCTTCTAAAGTGTCCCTTATCGTGTTTAGTTTCATTGTCCTTCTCATATAGTCAGGTTTTCCCCTGTCCTGCATTTGCTGAGTCCCCCTTCCCAATCCCAGGTCCTAGGCAGTGCCAACAGTTGGCTTCAGGAAGATTGTCTTCATTTGCATTTCCAGAGAAATACAGACCATGGGCTGCAGGAAGCCCTTTTGGAGGTGTTGATTTGGAGGCTGAGTGTGCACTTCCCAACTAGGAATTGGCATCCTGATTTAGGTTCTGCAAGTGAAGCTGCCTAGTATTCAGTAGACTTGGGCACAGTGTTAGAAAGACAGCTCATGAGACCCTCTGTTGGTTCTGCAACCCCTTGTGCTACGGGCTTGCCCTCCAAGAAGAGGCAAGAACGTTCATCTCAGAGCTGGTGTCCATCTATTGGCCTGTCTAGTGCTGGAAGTCACACTGGGACCAAGAGGATAAGTGGAGGTTGCTGCTGTGTACACTTCCTGTCTCTAGGTACCTCCAGCCTGGTCAGTGTGCAAAGACAATCCAGTTCTCCGTTTCCAGGGTTCTCCTCACGTGCTGACTGGAGTGGCAGCCCTACTAGCAGAGTGCAGAGTGGCGGTGCTGGGGTGGTGCCCAGGGCTGTGCAGGCTGCTATGTTCTTGCATCACCTGGGGCAGTGCTCTGCAGATGCCTGGTGCCATCTCTCAGGTCCTGAGCAAGGTGTATGCAACATCCTGGAGACAACATTCTTGGGTAGTATGGTAGCTGTGTTTCCCTCTCTTCACTCAGGATGATGGCGGCTGGACACCCATGATCTGGGCCACTGAGTACAAGCATGTGGAACTTGTGAAGCTGCTGCTGTCCAAGGGCTCCGACATCAACATCCGGGATAATGTGAGTCTCATAGGAAGCCCCAGGGACAAGTCATTTGAGGGGTGGGCTAGAGTCATGTCTGGGCCACTGTTACTGCTGGCTGTGTCCATAGTTGCTACCTTGGAAGAGGTAAAGGAAGGCAAACAGACTGTGGTTTAATATATTACATTGAGCATTGATTTTTTTGGGTCCAAAGTCAGGAAACTGGACTTCTCAGTCCCTGTGGACATCCCCTTAGCTCGGCAGCAGGCACCTGTCTCACTTAGAAGGGAGTCTGTTTGGAGTCTTCCGGGGCTGGCAGTGTGGAATGGGTATGGCGAGGCAGCAGGATGTGAGCAGGATCTCTGCCTGATCTTAGTGGAAAAGGCACTGCAGTTAGAAAGTAGATTAAAACTTCAGGGTTGTTCATATATGCTTGTCTGGTTGGTATCAGGAAGGAAGGTTTGATACAATCTGAAAGCACTGCTGAGCATGCACCTGAGGCTGTGCTCTGTCTTTTGCCTATGAAACCTGGTGGTCATGGCTACAGGTCCTTCTCCCACCCAGAAGCCAAAGACCCTTCAGCCACTGTGCCAACACAGAATTCTTATTGGAGGGCAGTTCTGGGACCACTACTCTGCTGGAGAATGTGCCCTGGGTTGCATCCTCCACAGAAGTTTCTGCCTCATGCGATCAGAGCCCACTTTTGCAGCTCATTCCCTCAGCATCCATAGCAAAAGGGCCATGGCTAGAGGAGGAAAGGGGCTTTGAATAAGGAGAGGAGGGAAGCAGAGAGGAGTAGTAGACACTGCTCCCTGATGGAATCACAGTGCTGAAGGGCCACTGAAGTGCTGCCTCTCAGTCAGCTCTATGTTGCTTTAACAAATACCTGAGATAACTGATAAAGAGGAAAGTTTATTTAAAAAAAACTTTATAGGAACACCAAAGCAGGTCTTTATTTTAACAAGGGAGTCAGTGTATAGGAGAGAACCTGAAAAGTGGGTAGGGAGGTGTCTTGGTTACTTTTTTCTCGCTGCTGGGACAAAATACCTGACGCCCCAAATTAAGGAGGGAAAGGTTTATTTCGCTTACAGTTCGTGGAAGTTCAGTCCGTACTTGGCAGATTATAAGGCAGAGTGGCACATGGCAACAGCTCAGGACGGCAGAACACAGCTAAGCAACAACCACACACACCAGGGCGGAATGGCGGAGGAATGTCCTCAAGCACCCTTTTCCTCTCCCTTACATATGCAAACTATCCACCCCAGGGCGGGTGTAGCTCTCATACCCATAATAATCAAACTCTAAAAGCCTGCCCCGTGGTCGCATGAGGCTTTGGAGGGGACACACAGACATAAACCATAACAGGAGGGCTGCTTAAATAGCAACTACAGGCCAGTTGCAGTGAGGGACAGGACTGAAAGCTTGCTATGAATGTTGGGTATGCACATAAGGGGCCCAGATCCCTCCCTTCCTGAGCTTAACCACTCGAGGGTGCCCCACCCTTTTTCAGAAAGGCAGCAGATCCTTTGAAGTGGCAGAGTGGGCAGGGACCATGCTGCCTGAATGGCTGCACTCCTATTGGATTGGAGAGTGGTAGTTTGATAGGAAGGACACTGAAGCAAGTTGTCCCAATCTACTGCGGGGAGTCGGGTGGGGGATAAAGAGAGACGGGGGCCAGGGATGTGACAACCACTTGCTAAGCCATGTCCTCCATCCCACCTGCAAGGTTAAAATGAGAAAAATCATGCATGCCTCATCTGCCTCATTCCCCACTGAGAGATTTCATCCTCCTTAATCTTAAGGGGAGCCAAAGGGCCATCTTCCATAATGGCTTTGAAGCTGATCTAGGGCAGCTGACCCTGCGTACTGAAGGAATAAAAATGTCTTGCTAACTGCTCCAGTGATACATGTGCCTTGTAGCCGTTCTCTGGAATCACTAATTGGTAGCCTTGCATCATCGTCATCATCATCTTCTTCATCATCATCATCATCATCATCAGCTTAAGTTGGAATTTCTTCAGTCTGGAAGATTCAAACTTTGCCAACAGTTTAAAGATACAGGGTAGTGCAATTACCCCTAAAGGAGACCAGTGGAGCTGCTTTTCTGCCAGTGTCATCGCATTGACCCTCTGCAAGAGCAAGTGTCTGTTCTTAGTGCTTCTGGTCTAGAAACTACCTCTAAGACTGCATCTGGCCTTTGTCCAAGGACAGATGATTGCCAGTACCTCCCATACTTTGAAATTTTTCTCCACCATACTCTCCGATCAGGCTGTATTCTGTTGGTACAGAAACTTGACCTCAGAGGTGCCCCCATCTTGTACATCAGGGAACATTCTATCCAGAGACAAATCCACCCATCATGTGGATTCATGACTGCCCCACAAAATTCATAAGTCACCATAGTGCTGTAAGCTCCATTGACCCCTGGATTGGAATTAGCCAATCAATAGTCATTTCCATTTGTATTGTTCTTGCTAATGGAGCCCATAGTAGATGTGCTTCGAGTCCGGATACCTTCCTGAATATGAATGGTGGTCCATTAGCATTTCCAGAGTGTGAGTGCTTCAGAGTCCTCAGCAGATGTCCCTTGGCTGATGCCGTTTCTCCTGTTAAGCATTGTGGTCTGGAGACGTGTGGACCTACCGGCTACTTCAGCAGCCTTTTTAAGAATGTGTTTGTTCTCATCAGGAGCGCAGCATTGAGTTAATGCTGCTGTTAGTTTCATTCAACTTAATGAATCCATCCCTAAACTTCCCAGGATTCTTGAAAAAAACTGCCAAATCTTTCTTAACACTGAGCCATGTCTATTACCAAGAAGGGAACATGTATTCTGGTAATGCTTTCATCCCTAGCTGAAACTTTCTGTAATGGAATTCCCCTGAGTAAAATGGGGTGCTGGCCTGTTTTCTGATCTCAGTCCTGATAGAATTGATGGGGCAAGTAGTGGTTAAGGCCAAGGTGAAGAGGTTCTGCCTTGGTTGGAAACGAAGCTAGGGGATTTTGAAACTACAGCCACACAAATAGCCCCATGAAAACTTGTGTGTAAGGAATATCTTGCCACTTCCCTTCCCTTTAACAGAACAGATCTAGCCGTGGAATGGTATAATTCAGAGATCCATATTTGGCCAGTATTCTTGGTTTCCCCAGAAGACCAGCCTCTATTTTCCTTAAACCATCCTTCTTGCAGGATGTGGTGGCACACATCTGTAATCCCAACACTTGGGAGGCTGAGGCAGGGGATTATTCCAAGTTTGAAGTCAGCCTGGGCTACAAAGTGAGCTTAAGGCCAGCCTGAACTGCATAGCAAGACCCTCTCTCAAAAAGACAGGGAAAAAAGAAAAGAAAGAAAAAGAAAATATAGGTTCTTAAAATAGGTATAGGTGATCTTCTGGATTTGTGCAGGGTCCATTGTGATTTTACCCTTTTTGTTCCTAATTGTGTAGATTTGAGTCTTTTCTTTCCTTTTTTGATAAGGTTGTCTAAGGGTTTGTCCATTTTATTTAGTCTTTCAAAGACAAAACTTGGGGCTGGGGATTTAGCTCAGTGGCAAAAGTGCCTGCCTGGCAAGCGTAAGGTCGTGAGTTCAATTCCTGGTACTGGAAGAAAAGACAAAAAAAAAAAGACAAAACTCTTTGATTCATTGATTTGTTGTATTATTTTCTTAGTCTCCAGTGCATTAATGTCTGTTCTGATCTTTATAATTTCCTCGCTAGTATGAACTTTGGGCTTGGCCTGCTCTTCTTTTTCTAGAAGTTTGAGGTTCAACATGTTTATTTGTGCTTGCTCTGTTTTTCTGATATGGGTATTGTATCAGAATAGCATTTATCACTGCTATAAACTTCCCTCTTAGGACTGCTATCATTGTGTCTCATAAGTTCTGGTATGTTGTATTGTCATTATTTAATTGTTGAAACTGGGGGCTGGGGATTTAGCTCAGCAGCACAGCGCCTGCCTGGCGAGTGCAAGGTTGTGAGTTCAATTTCTGGTACCGGAAAAAAAAACAAAGAACAAACAAACAAAAATTGTTGAAACTAACTTCTTCTTTAATTTCATCTGTGACCCATTGGTTGTTCAGGAGGGTGTTATTTAGTTTCCATGTGTTTATGAAGTTCTTATGGTTTCTTTTGCCATTCATTTCCAATTTCATTGCACAGTGGTCTGATAATATACATGGGATAATTTTAGTTCTTTTGCATTTACTTAAGCATGTTCTATAAGCTAGTATGTGGTTTGTTTTAGAGAACGTCCCATGTGCAGCAGAAAAGAATGTTTATTTTGATGTGAGGTAGAACACTCTATAGACAGCTACAAAGTCCATTTGTTCAAAAGTTTGGTTCAGTTCTAATATTTCATTGTTGATATTTTATCTAGTTGATCTTTCTTTTTGTGACAGTGGGGTTTTGAGATCCCCCAGTATGATTGTACTAGTGCTTATTTGATTCTTTGTGTCCATTAATATTTGTTTTATATAGTTGGTGCAATGGTGTTCGTTGCATATATATTTATGATTGTTATCTCTTCCTCTTGGATTATTCCCTTTATAAAAATATAGTGACCTTTATCTTTCTTAATCAGTCTTGGCTTGAAATTAACTTTGTCTGCAAATAGAATAGCTTCCCCTGCTTTTTTCTTGGTTCCTGTGGCATGGAGTATTGTTTTCCATTCTTTGACTTTCAGGTTATGAATTTCCTTTTGGATTAAATGTTTCTTGTATGCAGCATGTCATTGGATCTTATTTCTTGATCCATTCTGCCAGTGTGTGTCTTTAATTGGTAAATTGAGACAAGTGGTTTTTTTGTTTTAAAGTCTCATGCTATGTGGTATGGGAAGGAGGAAATAGGGTCAAAAGATCCTTATCTTGTGGTAGAGGTATGTTAATATTTAGATTGGGATAGTAGGAAAAACTGGGTATAAAATTGGTGGTGAAACATAAAGATGGGAAAGGGCTAATATAAAATTAGAAAGTTAATTGGAGAGAAATGAAAGGAAAAGAAAAAAATAGAGAAAGGATAAGAAACAAAAAGTCAGGAAAAAGATATGAAAGTAGAAAGAATAAAAGTAGAAAGAATAAAAAAGTAGAAAGAATAAAAAGGAATAATAAAAAAAGTAGAAAGAATAAAAAGGAGCAATGAAGAATTCTCTTACTCTGTATAAACTATATTGGAAGAAAGGCAAGAAGTACACGTGTGTACACACAAACTCAGAAAGAAAACAATGGAATAAAAATTGGGAAAGTGAACAGCAGGAAGAAAACAGCAAAAAATGAAATGTTTTGTTTTGGATGTGTAGTTGCTTTCCACAGCCTAGGAATAAGGACCAGAACTCAAGTTGAGACGTATCTCTGTTCATGCTGGATGTCTAAGGTGGCAGTTTATGCCCAAAATGGTGCTCGATGCACATACAGGAGGGATAGAGTGCAGTGTGCCCTTCTGATCCTGTGTCACTCAGCTGAGCCTGGCCTCTGACTGTAGCAGCCAGGTCTGCTTTTCGCAGCTCCAGCCCTTCCATGGTACTCCCAGCTTGCTCTCACCACTGACTGTCTCCTGTGGCTGTCGTTCCCTCATTTACACTGGGAACTTGACAGTGTGGAGCATGCTGGGAGCCAAGGGGCTGCTCTGGGACCGCTGTTTAAGCAGAGGGCTTCCCTACAGTGGCATCTCCACCAGCTCTCATTCCGCAGTTGGAGCAGTAAGCACACCAAGGTCACTCACCAGTGGCTTACTGAGGAAGGCCACTCTGGAAGCATTGTCCTGTGTTTTCTTGCAGGTTCCCCACTGGTTCTCTCAATCCCAATGAGAAGGGTTTGGTTTTACTTTGTCTCCTGGTGGCAGGTGGCCAGTCAGCTGCATGTGGCTTGCAGAGTCTCCTCTCCTCCATAATGTGTTTTATTTCTTCTGTGTCATTTAATCTTTTTTTTCTTTCTTTTGTCCCTCCTGATTCCTGGGTAACCTCCTCTCACTTTGATTCCTTTCTAAGCTACCGATTTCTAGACTCTTGACACTTTTTTTGCCCAGATCTGAGTGTTTATTACTCTACTTTGGAAATTATCATTCTGTCCACACTACTCAGGATTTTTTAAAAATGCCAAATGAATTTATAGGACTTTTGGAGACCACACTATCTGAGAAACAAATCACGAACGGTTTACAGAAACACCAAAACTAGTCTTTCTTTTTCTTTTTTTCTTTTCTCCTTCTCCCCGTCCTCCTTGTCTTCTTTCTTTTTCTTCTTCTTTTTTTGAGATAGAGTCTCACGATGTAGTTTAGGTTGGCCCTGAACTCACATGTAGCTCAGGCTGGCTTCAAACTCACTGCAGTCCTCCTGCCTCAGTCTCCTGAGTGCTGGGATTACAGGCATGCGCCACCATACCCAGTTCGAAAGTCTTTATTTTAACAGGGTTGGTGCTGCAGCACAGGGGGTCAGTGGAGTCCTCCTGGACTAAAACCCAGAACGTTTATTTTGGCTTAAAGTTTTGGAGTTTCCAGACCGTGGTCAACTGGCTCTGTTGGATTTAGGCTTCTGGTGGTGGCAGGCAGCAAGTGGAAGTGCATAGGATGATTAGGGCTTTATGTGAACAGCCTGGTTGACGTACAGGTACAGACCATGTGACTTATAGTGCCCAGTTGGGTGAACCTGACCCAGAAGACACCACCACAGTGAAAATGGGAGTGCAGGAACCACTCTCTTGCATCCCTCCTACCACTTGCTAGCCACGCTTATGCCCGTCAGGTATCTTGTGGCCTGCCTTCACTGCATGTCTGCCTGCTTGTGCTGGTTCCTTAGGATTACTCTTGTACTCAGCTCCTATCCTCACTTCTTCCTGTTGCCCAGTGGGCCCTGTGCCACCCTCCCCTCCTAGGGCATGTGCGGGCCATTCCTAGCATATGGCTGTCACAGAGTGCTGTGAACATCTGTCTCTGTACCTTCTGCATGCACACCTGGATCAGGAGGGCTGATACACCAATGTGTTTGCTAACTGTGGGGACAACTGCTGCTTCCATAGGGTGGTGGGGTTCTTGCCTGGTCTCCCAGAACTCCATAGGGTAGTCTTCTCCATTTTTGCCCTCTCAGTAAGTGGTAGTATGCATCTTTACTTCTTGTCATTTCATTGGATTTTCATTTTTTTGATGACTAATGATATTAGTCATCTTACAGAGCTTCTTTGCTGTGTATGTGTTTTCTTGAGTTAAGGGTCTGTTCAAATCTAGCTTTTTTTTAATTGGATGGTTAATTTTCTTGTTCTTGAGTTTGAGAGTTTATATTCTGGGAACAAATACATCATTGGATATATGCTTTATAAATCTGTATCTGGAACTGTAAAAGTTTAGAAATTTTGCTAAAGTCTGGTTTATCTTTTTTTTTTTTTTTTTTTTTTTTTTTGCAGTGGTTTTATGGTTTTAGTCCATGAGGTATTTGAATTAGTCTTTGTGTGTGTGATGTGAGGGTGTAGATTAAAGTCCTCTCTGGTATGCATGAGTGTCTACCAGCACTGCTATGGGAAAGCTTTCCCCCAGGTGTGGCTCTGCATTTGGTCATAGTTCATGCCCCATGGGTACAGGTTGCTCTGTTGCATGGGGTTTGTGCCCTATGTGTCCCTGCAGTAGTCTTGGTGATAGGTACTACAGAGGAGCCTACCCCCGCCACCCCCAGGTGTCATACTGCTCTCCTTTGGGTTTCCACATGCACTTGTCCTGTACAGCCTAACCCAGGAGGTCAGCTATGCCTCAGCTTGGAGCCCTTGGTGCGGCTCTTGCCTGTCAGACCCAGTGACTTCCTGCCAGGCTCCCTTTACTTTCTTGAGTTCTGGCCACTGGTGGTGGACTCGTCAGCCTTGTCATGCCTGGACTGGCTTTACCTTGCCTTCTTTGTGGAAGATGCTTTTCCTGGGTATAGAGCTGTGCTGGGCCAGACGGCTTCTCTCTATTGCATGCTTTGCTTACTGAGTCCACACAGCTGGGGTAGAGAATACTGCTTGGTCCTTGTACTCACTTGTTAATATATTGTACATTCTTTTCCTTCTGGCTGTTTGCAAGAAGTGATGATGTGCCTCAGGGGTTTGTGTGTGTGCGCGTGTGCATGTGTGTGTGTGTGTGTGTGTGTGTGTGTGTGTGTGTTCCCACTGAGTTTCTTGATCTGTGGATTTAGGGTTTATGTTGAATTTGGGAGTTTTTCAGTTGTCATTTCTTTAGATGTGTCTTCTGCTTCTACCCCTTTCTAGGAATCCTGCTTCCATGTGTCAGACTGTGTACCGTTTTGCAGGTCACAGGCACTCTTACTAGTTTTTAGAATTTTTCCATTCTGTTTCAGTTAAGCTGTTTTTATTGACATGTCTTCTAATTTACTAATTTTTTGCGATACCAGTTATGCTGATTTCATTCAGGGTTTTCATTTCAGACATTGTGGTTTCCAGCCCAGAAGGTTCTGTGAGGTCTTTTTGAACATTTTTTTTAACCCATGGCTATATAACTTCTGAGCATATGGGATCCATGAGACCATTGGCTATGGCTGTGCTCACCAGCTCCAGTGCCACATCCAGCGCCAGCTCTGATTGGGCTATGGTTCCTGTTACTTGTAGTGCTTAGCTCAGCCTAGGACAGCTGCTGACTTGAAGTCCATCTGGTTATGCTGGGTTTGCTTTCCAGCTAGTTAGATGGGTCTGGAGCAGTTTTCAGTGCAGGGGTGATTACCATCTCCACTAAGGCAGACTCCTCTTCCAGCCCATGGGTATAAACTGTCCCTGCTTCTCTCTTGGCCAGCCAGATAGACCCTTGCTTGGTGGTGCTTTCCCACAGTAGTGGGAAACTGATGTCCTGTGGAAAGGCAAGGGTTCCCACGCCAGTGCCCACTGGTATCACATGAAAAGAAACAAGTCACCACACTGCTGCCCACTAATATCCCATAAAAAAACACAGATTCCTATGCCAGTTCCCACTGATATCCCATGGAAGGCAAGGGTTCCACGGTAGTGCCCACTGGTATCCTGTGGAAAGGCATAGGTAGGCCCCCATGCCAGTGCTTGCTAGTGTACCGTGGAAAGGCAGAAGTTCCATGCCAGTGCCTTCTGGTGTCCTGTGGAAAGGCACAGGTTTCATTCTGGTGCCTGCTGGTGTCCTGTGGAAAGGCACAGGTTTCATTCTGGTGCCTGCTGGTGTCCTGTGGAAAGGCCTAGGTCTTTAGAGTCCCTTTGGGAGTTCTACCTCTGGCTGAACATTAAGGTTCTGTGCTGTTGAGAGCTGGATGCTCAGGCTCCTGTGCCTGTTTCCTCCATGCCTGATGCATGTGGTTTGATAGTTGTGGCTTTCCACACTTCCATCCTCTTCTCTCCAGCAGGCTACATGTCCAGTCGAGTCCAGGCCTGTGTTGTTTTAGAAATGAGAGTGCTCAGGAAGCACAGGCCAGCACCATAGTCCTTCAGGAGCAGGTGATGGAGCAGTCCCGAGAGAGGAGGGTCTTGGGTGAGGAAATTCTCTAAGGTATTATTCAAGTTGTAAAATAATAGATTATTCTGATAAAGAAAAAAGGTGCCCCCGAGGAAACAAGATTTTGTTTGGTGCTGTCAGATGTGTAGGTGTTGACACCCAGAGATCAAATGTGGAAAGCCACTAAGAATAATCACCAGAAAAGAGAGCCCTGGGTACTCTAAGGTTTTTTGGAAATAGACAAAGGAGTTTGCTTTTAGCTTTTCTTTAGAAATAGAGGCAGCAATAAAGCTGCCGGTTAATGCAGGCTGCTGGCTGTTTATAGCTCAAGACATCAGACAAGACCATGCTTTCTCTGTAGTGCTTTTATCTTTCTGTCTTTTATGTTCACTGAGCTGAGAAACCCTGTGTGTAGCCTGCCATGTGGACTTCTGAGAGATTGCCGGGTTGTGCTAGTGTACCCATGTGTCACAGATTATCTAGGAACATCCCTGAGGGCCTGCAGAGTCAGGTCTGGGATGGGGCCAGCGCTACTCCTCCTGGTGAGTGGTAGAATGAAGGCAGGCCTGAGTGGAGGGGAGATGAGTAGAGGTCCCCTCAACTTTGCCCTGGGGTCACTGATGCTTCCTGAGGGGAGGCTGCTCACCAGGTTCTGCTAGCAAAGCGGAAATCTTTCATGTCCATTCATGTTTGCCCCTCAGACCAGCAGCCCCACCTCTGAGGGCTTCACCTTGAAAAATAATTCAGAAAAAGAAGAGGGCTGGCATTAATTAGCATTATATTTCAGGGGAGAAAACAGGTGAATGAAGTGTGAGGAAAAGGAAGGTTAGTAGGTTGGAGGTGTGGGCTAAGGGAACTTTCCTTCAGTGCAGGTGACCCTGGGCTATGATGGGGCTGGGCTGCTGCACCCAGAGGAGTGGTGGGGTCACTGTGCTCCCCGGGAGAGCCAACAGTTCTGCTGAGTTTGCTCTTTATCCTTCTCTTCTGTAAGCTGCTCATGATTTCATATGCTTTGCACATTTTTTCCAGGACTGTAGCATTCTAATAAACTTACTATGTAATTATAACACATTTTACATGTGATACAAACATTCTTCCAATTTTTCTGCTTTATTTTAAACTTATTGCGTAGACGCTTTCAAGACAATTGTTACTGTGATCAAACCTTGATTTCTGATCTTATAGAAGCATTGCCCAAGTCTGTGACTATATAGCTTCACTTTGGAATGAATACCACTTTTTAAAACTAGATAGAAGAAAAGTGACCCTTCCTACACATTTTTTTATTATGTTTAGAACCATTCTGGCTGTGTGTGTGTGTGTGTGTGTGTGTGTGTGTGTGTATGTGTATGTATATTTATCCTGTTTTTAAAGTCTTCTATATTGTGTCACTATGTTACTTTCAAATGAAAAACTAGAATAAAAAAGAATGCCTTAGAGCAGTGATGACAAACACAGTGGGCATACAGAGCCCACTGTCAGCACATGAGCCAAGTTAGACCAGCAGCTGAGCATTGGATAACAGTTGTTTTTTTAAAAAACTAAAACCTCAATGTTTAGGTTTAATTGCAGTGTTGGTACTTTGCAATAAGTGAGTTTAGGGTTGCCATTTGGCACTCAATCTCTGACATTTTTACCATCACTGCCTTAGAGTTCGGGAAGTAAGGTCCTTTGAACTGGAAAGCCCGTTTCCACTTGGCCAGAGCTGGGAGTGCCCCACTGGGCTCCTGGGTTTCTCGTTGGGCCAGCAGGTGGAGCAGCTGCCTTCGCCTGGTCCCTGTACCCCTATGCCTGGCCAGGAATGTTCCTCACCACTTCCTGCTTGTGTCTTTGTTCAGGAGGAGAACATTTGTTTGCACTGGGCAGCCTTCTCAGGCTGTGTGGACATAGCAGAGATTCTGCTGGCTGCCAGGTGTGACCTGCATGCTGTGAACATCCATGGGGACTCACCCCTACACATCGCTGCCCGGGAGAACCGCTACGACTGTGTTGTGTGAGTGTGGCCCTGCCCTGAGGCTGCTGAAGGGTTCTGTCTTCATGGGTCTGGAGCCAGTGTAACCCTGTGCCCCTTGGGGTCTTGCTGGTGGAGAGGCATCTTTCTCAGTCCACATTTGAGACTCACTGTGGCTTACTGCTGGCTTAGAGAGGGTTGTGTGAAAAGTTCCCAATTCTTAAGTTGGAGCTTAAGCAGAGTCTCACCTGACACTTCTGGGAGGCAGCGTGGGGACGGTTCTGCTCTGCCTGGGTTCCTGCTGTTGTGACGGCCGTGGGAGCATTCCCCACAGACAGGGATGGAGATGGTAGCAGTGTCTGCACTGGCTGCTCAAGGTTCTTTTTAGCCACAAGGTCTTCTTGTATTTAGAAGTGAGTCGTGGTGCAGCCTTGCTTTGCTGCTGGATCAGGACAGAGGTTCGGCTGCTGCTCGGATCAGCAGGCACCTGCAGCAGGGCCCACCTCACCTGGAAATAGGGGTTGAATGCTTTCCATGGCTTCTGCAAATGGGTACATGCCCCTGAGTCTATGCTGTCCCTTTACCATCCCTGCTGCTGTACTCAAAGGTCACACTTGGAGGGTGGATTTGGAAGGGGAGTCAGACCCCAAGTCTGGTTCTTAAATGCTCTTCGGGCTGACTGACTGGTGAGAGGAGTGAGCTATAAGGGTGCAGTGCGTGTGTTGAGGGTTTTTCAGGATGGGTAGTATGTGTTGTTCCTAGAAAGTGTTTTCAAACTCTCCACTGTGTCTGTTTTAAATTAAGATTTGGATGTTTTGTTGGCTTACATTTTTCCTTTTAGCCTCTTTCTTTCTCGGGATTCAGATGTCACCTTAAAAAACAAGGAAGGAGAGACACCTCTGCAGTGCGCCAGCCTCAACTCCCAGGTGTGGAGTGCCCTGCAGGTGAGCAAGGCACTGCGGGACTCAGCCCCTGACAAGCCTGCTGCAGTGGAGAAGATTGTGAGCAGGTGAGCAGGCTCCAGAACCAAGGTGGCTCTGGGTGGCTCATCGGCAGGTGGGGCTGGAAGAGCTTGGAGTGAATGTGTGTGCTGGAGCCAGAGCCCAGGTTGTCTGGGCGGGTGCCAGGCAAAGACCGTGCCTCCCTTGGGGTAGAACTTGGAGCAGTGACTCAACAGCCTCCCTTTCCTGTGCAGAGACATTGCGCGAGGCTATGAGCGTATCCCCATCCCCTGTGTCAACGCAGTGGACAGCGAGCCATGCCCCAGCAACTACAAGTATGTGTCTCAGAACTGTGTGACGTCCCCCATGAATATCGACAGGAACATCACCCACCTGCAGGTTGGTGGGTGAGCAGGGCTGCCGGGCAGGATGGGGCAGTCCTTGGGCCTGGGAGCTAGGCTCTTCTCAGCACTCAGAAAAACTACGCTCTCAGCAGTTGCCTCCTCAGAGGATGTGAAAGGCAGATGAAGAACCTCCTAGAAAAAATATGCACACTGTGAGAGGCTAAGGCAGGAGGATCACAAGTTTAAGCCCAGCCTGGGCAACTTGGTGACTGTCAAAACAAAAAATAAAAAGGGCTAGGATTTAGGTCTACATGAAAGCCCTGGGTTCAATCCCTAGTACTTAAAAAAAAAAAAAAAAAAAATCCCACAGCTCTGGGTGTTCCCCAGTCAGTGGTGACCTAGGACCCTGTGCTGCTTGGTCCTTAGGGCATGAATGAGGGGCACCGAACAGGTAACCTGTCCCCGACCCCCTACAGGACACAGTCCAGCAAATGACTTTTCCCAGCTCTGAGGTCACACAGGACCCTGAGAATCTATCATCCACTTCCTCTTCCTTCTCTGGCTAAAACTAGACATATTCTCCAGGACTGTCCTGTGGTTATGCTTGTACACAGCTCCCTGTCGCAGGATGGGCACTGTTTGGGCTTCAGGCAGGAGTTGTGGGACCTGAGCATCTCCTGTCCTCCCTTGGAGGGGCCGGGCCTGGCTGACCTGCCACCTCCTCTCCTACAGTATCTGAGTCTTCTATCTTGTCCTGAGCATTCTCACTCTTCTGAGAAAATCTGTGGATGAGGGGTGGTTCTAAGGGTGTGCAGAGCACTCCATGTGCCCCTGTGCCTGACAGGCTATGCTCTCTGTCCCCAGTACTGCGTTTGCACAGATGACTGCTCCTCCAGCACCTGCATGTGTGGCCAGCTCAGTATGCGCTGCTGGTACGATAAGGTGAGGGGTGTGTGTTGGCTGCTCATGCTTGTGGGGTGAGTGCTGTGAGGGGACTGTATCATTGCCCACCATGACCTGTGTTTGGAGGAGGAGTTGGAGGTGAGCCAGTGTGAAGGCCAGATAGAAGGGAAGAACAAGCTGGAAGTGAGGGGGTCCCTTGAGCAACCATGGGACCGAGGCCTGGACTCTGCAGGCCCAGTTCAGCAACCTTGGTACCACCGGATAGCGGCCAGGTAGAAGGTCTGGCATGGCCCTGGGAAGAAACAGTCTCTATTCCTTGTGCGTGGTAAGCCTTGCAGAGGCTAAATCTGGGTAGGTGGAGTGGGCATGGCTAGGCACTGTGGCCGGCAAAGTTGTGAGCTTGGGATCCGTGGGTCTGGGCAGGAGGAGCAGGGAGCTGGTATGCAGTTCAGGATCATTACAGTCATGCGTAGGAGCAGCAGAAGCAGGCTGGGTGAGGATAGCAGCAGGTTCTTTCCAGGGGACTGTGGAGGAGGGGGTCATGGCAGGGGACTTTGCTGTCTGACAGTGGGGACAACACAAGGAGAGCAGTGTGGCCAGTGTGGGGGCAGTGGTGTCACTGGTGGCGATGGAGCATGGGCCATATTCAGGTTCAGGACCAAGCTCCCACTGCTTGGATGCCCTGAACCTTGCATGGCTCTGTGTGTTGTTTGTGCATAGTGGGGGGTGGGCAGTGGCTGAGTCCCCCAAACTTGGGGACTGGCAAGGCTGAGAGTTTAGCAGGCACAGACCGTCTGGAGGGAGAGTAGGGCCTCAGCGAGGCTATGAAAGGCCAGGGCAGGAAGTTAGGACAGCAGTGTGACTGAGCCGCAGCTCAGTGAGGCCTCCCCTGCATACCACCAATGCACTGTTTGATCTAGTGCTCCCCAGTGTTGAAGTTGGAGGCTACACTGGGCCCTGTGTAAACACGTGTTGATGTTAGTTGATTTAAAAAGATGATCGACACTGCTGGGCCTTCGTGGCTGTCTGTCTGCAGGATGGCCGGCTCTTACCTGAGTTCAACATGGCTGAGCCTCCCCTGATCTTTGAGTGTAACCATGCCTGCTCCTGCTGGAGGAACTGCCGCAACCGTGTTGTGCAGAATGGGCTCAGGTAAGAAGTGCAGTGTGCTGGGCCCTGCTACCTGGTGTGCAAGCATGTGCATTTGCACCACAGCCAATGCCTTGTCTCCTAGAAGTGTCCTTTGTGTTGGCCATGACTAGTCAGGCCCCCATCACAGACTCAGACTGTAGAGAAGGATGGTGTTGGGTCTTTGGAACCAAAATCAGAGGGACCGACATGGCCTGCGTTCATGGCCGCCATCTCAGTGGATTGGGCTGATTTCACTGTTTTAGTGCTCAACTCGTTTTCTCTTCCTAATTTTTTGGCTTCTGTAGTGGTCGGTACTGGTGTCTCTCAGACTGCTGGCTCCTTCCTGAGGTACTCACAGCACTTGTCCCCTGCATTCTTTCAGCCAGGGTCAGGTTTTAGCATCAGCCACCCTGGTGTCTGGTAGAGGGGAGGACAGATTGTAAGTGACCAGCCTACACTTCTCTTTCCAGGGCAGAACAGATACCCTTTCCCCTACCCTAAAGCAATGCCACTGCCCAGGTTACTGACATTGTGTGTTGGTTCCCATGGCAACCAGGTCAGCTAGGCCAGGTGCAGATGAGACTGAGGCACAGCTAAGGCTACCACCTTCTAAATGTTGACAGGCTGAGCTCTGTGCCTGCAGCTTCTGGCAAAGCTGTAGCATTCTCAGATGAGAAGCCCATGTTTTCCTCTTCACTTACTCATATCTCATTTGAGAATGTGAGGGGACCTGGAATGTGCTGAGCCCAAACCACCTCTCCTCGTTCTGTTTTCCAGGGCAAGGCTGCAGCTCTATCGGACACAGGATGTGGGCTGGGGCGTGCGGACCCTGCAGGACATCTCCGTGGGCACCTTCGTCTGCGAGTATGTGGGTCCCTGTTGCCCAGGAAGGCTGGCTGCATGTGTCATTTCTGGGATGACGTGTTGTGTCTGCACTGCAGGACACTCTTGGGAGCAGGCACCCAACTCCTACAGAAGTGGATGTGGGGCAGAGAGGCCGTGGCTGTCTAGCCTCTCAAGCAGCCATTGGCCAGCTGCCCAGACACCAGCCTCCCACTGTCTCAGCCTCCAATTGCTGCCCAGTATCTGTCCCTCGTCACTGTCACTTCTGTCAGGTGCCTGGCAGAGGTATCCTGCACAGTGCTGGTCACACAGGAGCATGTCCTGATCCTCAGATCCCACTTTAGGCATGAGCCTGTGGTGTTTCCTGGTGTCTGCAGAACACTGGATTTCTGTGGCTCCCCTGGCACCACTATCCATGTGAGGGCATGAAGATGGCATATGTCTGGGCTTACTCAATGTCCTCTCTTCTCCCTGCAGGTATGTTGGAGAGCTGATCTCTGACTCAGAAGCTGACGTTCGGGAAGAAGACTCCTATCTCTTTGACCTTGACAACAAGGTACTGTGCTTCACAGGGCTGAGGCATAAGGAGCTGGCTGTGAACTGTAGAACATGGATAGTTTGCTCAGTCCAAGGGCCTGGATAGTGCCTAGTGCAGCCAGTCCTGGAGACCAACAGAAAACAAGCACCTGCTATTGATTGGTGCCACTGCTCAGGCTGCCCTGGGCTCAGTGCTCCTCATGAAGCCCCCAACTGGGGAGGCCTGTGCTTATGGAATGAGCCACCTACCAGGAACTCCAGCTGCTGCTCTGGGCTAGAGCCCAGCAGGCCTGAGTCTGCCAGAGACTGACGGGGCCATGGCTTTGAGCAGGGATCACACATGAACAGAGGGGCTGCCAGGCGTGCCCTTCATGTCCAGTTGACCTCTGTGGTGCTGGAATCATGTGCTGGGAGAACAGAGGCCAGAGCTGGGTCGGCTCTTGGACTTGATATCTGGCATGTCCAGGCTGGAGTTCAGATGGCTGAGACCCAGCTCAGCCCATTGATTCTTCCTTTCTCTGAATTCCAGTGGATGTCCCCACCATAGTCTCTGGTCCCTGCAGTCACGTAGGACATAAACTAAAACAGGTTTAATTGCATTGTTGGCACTTTGTGATAAATGAGTGGGTTTGGGGTTGCAGTTTGGGGACCAGGTCTCTAAAAGTTTCCCCTTCACTGTTCTAAGGTATCAGCTTTAGTGAAATGATGTGTTTCCCCAGAAAGAAGCTGAGTGCTGGAATGTTACTCTCGCAGGTATCTATAGTGACACCCAGCCCCAAGCGATAGTATCTTCTGCCATTTTATGTGTGTGCACCTACACATGTGGCTAGAGTGTGTTTGTGTGTATGTGCGTGCGCGTGTGTGCGCCTAGCATGTACCTGTGTGTATGCAGTACACACACCTGGGGGGGTAACGGCCATGGAAGGTATCCTCTTGTCATTGCCTGCCAGTCTTTCTAGGACTGTCCTCCTGGTGGTTTGAGGCCCATGTTGTGGTGAATGCTCTGTCCCTGGTGCGTACCTCAAGTATTGTTTATCTCCTGTGGCTATTTTTCTTTCTTTCTAGTAATGTCTTACAATGAGCAAAAGTTCTTCTTTTCATTGTAGTCTGATTTATCAGTCTTCTACGTGCTTAAAAGGGCTTTTGTAATACCTTAGTAGGTCCCTGGCCAGGCTCTGTGTGCTGTATGTCTGTGTCAAGGTGACTGTGTGTGTTTGAACCCACATGCCCACATATAGGTCCTGGAAATTTCTACTTTTGCCTCCAGGAACAAATCTGCTGTTCTGTATGCAAGAGTTTTCCTTCCTCTTGGTAAATACCTGGGAGTGGAGTTGCTAGGTTGTGTGGTAAGGGTATATCTGACTTCAAAAGAATGCATTTTTCAAAGTGGTCACTCCACTTGACATTTTCACCGGCAACAAATGAGTTACGGGCACTATAATTTTAATTTGTGTTTTCTTAGTGGTTGATGATGTTGAGCATCTTTTCATATGTTTATTGTATACTCTCAGATCTTTTGTGAGGCAATTTTAAACTCATTGCCCATTTTTCGTGGGGCTGTTCCTGTCTTGGATAGGAAGAACTGTTCATGTCTTCTTGAGTTTTGCAG
Organism: Chinchilla lanigera; assembly: GCF_000276665.1. Taxonomy (NCBI): domain Eukaryota; kingdom Metazoa; phylum Chordata; class Mammalia; order Rodentia; family Chinchillidae; genus Chinchilla; species Chinchilla lanigera. The sequence continues at coordinate 5,635,699 of NW_004955513.1, forward strand.
TTGTTGGGTCTTTGTATTCAGCATATGTTGTGAATATTTCTTTTCAACCTGCCCCTTACCTCCTGGTTTTCTTTTTCTTTCTTTTTTTTTTTTTTGATACTGGGAATCCAGTTCAGGACCTTGTGCTTGCCAGGTAGGTGCTGTGCTGCTGAGCTAGATCCCTGCCCCTCTTCTGATTTTCTTGACAGTCTTTCAGGAAGTAGAACTTTTTATTGTTTGTGCTTTCTGCAGCCTGGGAAATTCTTGTCTACCCAAAGGTCCTGAGGATTTCCTCCCACCTCTTTCTCTAGAAGTTTTGTGTTTGATCCTTCACTTGTGCTGATCCAGCATCAGTGCATGGTCTGAGATGTGGCTGGCCTGATTCTTCTCTGTGACTGTGTGACTCACCCCCGCCTGAGACGTCACTGCTTTGTGTTCCTTTTTCTTGTTTGCCTGTGGCCCTGACACCAGCATATGTTCTTGGTGATGGTGGGATTTAGTAAAACTTGGGACCAGTCCTCAAATGATTCTTTTGCAAGTCCTGTTAGCTTTCAGGCCTTTCCTTTCCCAGGTAAGGTTGGGAACAAGTGTGTCAATATGTGCAGGGGTCCCTGGGCCCTGGTGTCCTGGCACTGACATGGGGGACTGTCCACTGGGTTGGATCTGTGCTTTCTCTGAGCAGAGCCTTTATGTTCAGTGTGTAAATGTTACACACATTTTGTTACATTTATTTCCCCAACAGTGTCCTGCCTTTTGTTCCTGTAAAGAGTATCGCTTTCTTATTTCATTTCCCTATTATTTGTGGCTATCCTTAGAATAGTGGATTTTCTGTATTTTAACCTTGTTAAATTCACTCTCAGTTTTGGCAGCTTTTTGGAATATTCATTAGAAGGCTTGCACATGTGATCATGTCCTGGGTGAGTATGGCTTGCTCTCTGTCTCTAGGCTTTGCCTTGCGGTGAGCATGGCTGGGCCCCCTGCTCATCTTGGTGCTGTCCCTAGGAATCCTGCATCTGCCCTGCAGCAGATGGTAGGGCCAGGCCACCTGCAAGCACTCACACATTGCTAGGATTCAGCTCCATAGCAGTCAGTGAGACCCTGCCCTCAATGCTGCTCACAGGGTGGCCATAGCACATCTTCTCCACAGTGCTCCTCACGTCTTTCCAGGCTTCCCTTCCCCCTCTTGGTGCATGGCCACCTGAACCTCCTGTACTGCACCTCTGCCTTTCCAGAATAGCACAGGAATGGTTCTCCTTGCTCATGTGAAAATCTATGAATATAGCATAGTCTCTTCGTTACCTGCTCCAGACCCCAGTCCATGTCTGCCTGATGAGATGTCTCAGGGCTGGAGCATGTTCTTCCTGCTCTGTCCTGGAAGGAACATTATGGTATCTGAGTCCCTGTCCCTGAGGTGGGGGCATTCCTGGACTGTCCCCTTTGCCTGCTGTCTCAGCACTATAGAGAACAGGTTGTTGGTCATGGGTGCCTACCATGCCTTCCACACTTACTAGAAGGAATTCTTTCTAAGAAAATACAAAACCCTTCCCATGCATGCTAATCCTACATGTTTTAATCAATGAAGCCATTCTTCGCTAATTTGCAGTTGTCACTTTCTGGCCTTCAGGGCCATGGGAATTAGCCTCCACCTCGCTCCATTGTGGGTCTTACATTTTGGTACCGGCAAGGTTCCTCTGTTAGCCCTTCCCCTGGAATCAGCTGTTTCTCTCAGACATCTTTTTCTTTGATGGATGAATTATTTCAGATAAAATCAAATGCAGATTGCTTATTTCTGTCAGGTACCACTGGCTGTAGACCCTGCTGTCAGAGAACAAAGTAACAAAATAAGGCTGCACTTAACTCTGCACTCATGCTGATGATTCTAGTACAGGGATTTTACCCCGTTTTTCTTTTTTCTTTTTGCTTCATACTTGTATCTCCTATAGTGAAAAACTTAGTTCTTAAAACCCCTACTTTCAGAGCAGCATAGCAGTGCTGCAGTGATAGTGAATGATACCTGTTTACAGAAGCAATGTTGCCACAGTGGCAGGGAGTGCAGTGTGATTCCCGAGGGGTATTGACCATATTGCTGTGCATAGAGGATGCTGTGCAGTTACCCACGCAGTTGGTGTTGCCATGGTGACAGTGATGAAGTATGGTTACCAAGGGGGATTGACTGCATTGCCATGGTGGCAGGGAATGCAGTGAGGGACTTTGATGGTGATGCCATGGTGACAGGAATACACTGAAGTTACAAGGTATGTTGATGGTGTTGCCATGGTGACAATGATGCAGTGTGGTTCCCAAGAGGCTTGCTGTGGTAGCAGGAAATGGTGTGTAGTTATCCAGAGATGTGGATGGTGTTGCCCCAGTGGCAAGGAACGCAGTTACCCAGGGACATTGATGGTGCTGCCCTGGTCACAGTGAATGGCAGGGTGGCTATCGGGCAAGGGGTGTTGCTGGTGTTGCTACAGTGGCAGGGATTGTGACAAGGTCACCAAGGGACATTTGCCTATTCTACAGTGGCAATGGGTCCAGGGCAATTGCCAAGTAATGTTGACAGTTTTTTTGTAGGGTTTTGGTCTTTGGAATACATTCCACTAGAGATGTGTAACTGCTTTGCAACACTTGAAATAATTATTTTTGTTCAGGTTTGTTACTCATATCAAATCCAGTTGTATTAATGTGTTTTAGTTCATTTTAGATTTTGGAGCTTAAAAATTTTTTAATTTTTTATTTTACAAAAGATTGATTTACATGCTTTAAGAATTGTAAGATGTTAAGGCAAGAAGATTACAAATTTGAATACATCTGGAACTTAGCAAGACCCTGTCTCAAAACAAAAAATTAAAAATGGATGGGGAAGGCCCTAGGTTTAATCCCCAGTACCACAAAAGATAAAAAGGACGTACATTAGAGAAGAGCCTTATGCTGTCCAAATTCTCGTGTTGTGTGTCAGGCTGCTGTGGAAACACCATAGATGGGCTGGAGTCCTGGGCCTAGCACTGCTGGCTCCTGGCCAGCGCCTTCTCACCATTCTCCATGTGGTGTGAGTGGTGAGGAGCTCTTTGATCGCATCAGATCTCCACACAGGGTTCCATCAGCTCCCTAAGGCTCCACCTCCCAATACTGTCTCCTCAAGGGAGGATTTCTACTAGGAATTTGAAGGCAACAGACACTGTGACCATGGCATCCTGACAGGTACCCACCCATACGTAAATTACATGAAAAATACTTCCCAGAATTTCTTCGTCCTCCTTGTGCTCACACAGGTAGTGGGAGGGTCCATGTGCTTCGCTCCACACCTCACACCTTCCTGTGTATCAAAGTCAGTGTATTAATTAGCAGGATGTAGACCCTTTTTCAGCCATTTTGGGACACTGAGGAAAACCTCAGCTTTTGCTCTTTCTGCACGTGGCCTCTCAGTGAGTGATTATGCGCACTTTTAGTCTCAGTCTACCATTGTCAAATGGTCCCCATGGTTCTGTTCACCTGAACAGTGGTGGGTTCACAGCCAAGGAGTTTGATTACAATGCTTATTTGCCTATTGTTTCTTTTTTTATGAGACAGGGTCTCACTGTGTAATTCAAGCTGATCTTTAACTCAGTGTGTAGCCCTGGATGGCTCTGAACTGAAGACAGTCCTCTGCCTCAGCCTCCTGAGGGCTGGAATTATAGGCATGCGCCACCATGACTAGCCCCATTGATTTTTGTATTGCTTCTGTTTCTCTGCTGAGACTTCCTTCTCTGAGATGCTCGGAGAGGATCTGTGCTGCTGAAGAGAGGCTTTTGGAAAACCTCCTCTCGGCAGGGCAATGTCTGGTGCAACCCAGGGCTAGATTTGACTGGCTCTCGTCTGTCTAGAGTGTGTCCGTGCTCTTGCCTTTCTGTGCCTTTCGTGTGGGTTGGCGATGCTGACTTGTGCAGAATTGTCGCTTTCTCTGATGTGTTACCTCGTCTTGCTTATTGGCCTGACTTCAGCTTCCAGCTCTGCTTTACACATGCAGCTCTGGTCTCTGACCTGGCCATTTCCCTGTCAGCTCCCCCGCCCCATCCCGGGGCCATCAACCATGTCTGTGTCTCTGTTCCGGTCTTTCAAGGCTGTTTTCAGCCTGGCTCCATCAGCCAGAGGTCTTGCATGGCCTTGGCCACCCGCAAGGGGGTCTTTCTCCTGAGTCCACAGCCCTGGACTCCAGCAGCCAGCCCTCAGTGTTTGGGGCCCAGCCTGCATGCTCAGCCTCTTACTGGCTGTGTTGTTCCTTGGTACCTCAGACCTATGTGGTTGATAGTTTCAGGGTGCTTTCTACAGGGCCAGGGCTACCTGTCGATTCTAATTTCATAGCACCCACAAGCAGAGGCCCAAGTAAGTCTACCACCTGAGGTTGTGGAGCCATGGTTTCTTTGGGGCAGACCTGGGGCAGACCTAGGCCAAGGGTGGCTGTGTCCTTGATTTCAGTGGTGGTTGCCAAGTTTGCTTTGAGGTGTGTTCTCTTGGGGATATTGATGGGGTCACTCATCTGCATCCACAGATCTGAGCTCCTCTAGAGCTCTCCATACCGCTCGTCCTGTTATCCAGAGGGTCGCTGGAGCTCAGCCTCTTGCCTACACTTCCCTCGTGGGTTTGGGCTTGATCTCGGGAGTGCCCTTGGCCTTCTGCTGAAGGGTCCTATGGGTGACCAGGTACCTGGGAGCTGTGCTCACAGGGCCCTGCCATCTCCAGGACTTAGGTCCTAGAAGACACTCCACACACTGTTCCAGTTTACCTGACTGGACTTGTCAGCCAGGGCTGCAACTTAATAGTTTATGCCTGCAATCACAGAAGAGTTGCAGGTGTGCAGTGTGGCCTTGGGGCCCTATCCAGCCGGGTACCTCCTTGGGGCCGAACAGGACCATGTCCAGGTCCTTACTGGCTGCCAGCTGGGCCTCCTGTGTGCCATGCAGCCTTGTCCAGGAGCAGCAGCTTCTCACACCTGGGGTTCCTGCAGAGAAAGAAAGCTCTGTGTCTAAAGACACTTGCGGGTTGGTCTAGCCCTCCGTCCTGTTTGTATCTTCCAGTCCACTCAGAGTCCCTGTCATGGTATAAAGCCTCATGAGTGATACAGGTGACGTCATGACCACCTGGGACCCTGGGCTCTTCTCAGTTCCCTGGGTTAGCAGACACCCTGTCTCTTGTACGATGGGAGTCAGTGTCATGTGGCCCTGTTGCTGTTCTGCCAAACCCCCAACTGTCACCACAGGTCACAGGAAGGGTCTTTGATCATGACAGAGTCCATGCCCAGCTCTGGCTCTCCGGCTACTATGCAGATGAGGGCAGTGCATCCTGGGTCCCAAGGGCTGGAGCCTTTGACTGACCTTTCTTCTCGCCAGGATGGAGAGGTATACTGCATTGATGCACGCTTCTATGGCAATGTCAGCCGCTTCATCAACCACCACTGCGAGCCCAACCTTGTGCCGGTGCGTGTATTCATGTCTCACCAGGACCTGCGGTTTCCCCGGATAGCCTTCTTCAGCACCCGCCTGATCCATGCTGGAGAACAGCTGGGGTACGTACAGCCAGGCCAGGGGAATGGTGCGGAAGTGGGCGGATGCTGGGTCAGTGGCTTTGTCCAGCACATGGAGGTGCTGAGCCTTCTCTTCACCCCCAGGTTCGACTATGGGGAGCGATTCTGGGACATTAAAGGCAAGCTCTTCAGCTGCCGCTGCGGCTCCCCCAAATGCCGGCACTCAAGTGCGGCCCTGGCACAGCGGCAGGCCAGCGCAGCTCAGGAGGCCCAGGAGCATGGCCTGCCGGACACCAGCTCTGCAGCTGCTGCTGACCCACTATGAGGTGCAGAGGGGCTGGGAGGGCCTGGGGTCAGACCTGGCCAACTGTGACTTAGAGAAAGAAGGTTCTTCCTGGAATGTCCACAGAGTCCCAGGGGGTTGGACCCCTCCCAGGAGTGTCCATTCTGAGGCCTCACACGTAAGCCCAGCACCAGGCCAGAGTGCACGCTGGACCACACGCACCTCAGAGACGCTGGGACTCCACGGGGTATGACCTTGGGGGCTTCTGACAGTGTCTTGTCCTTGCGATGTTTCTCATTTCCTCCTCTGGCCTCAGAGGTTCTCGCCCCACCACTGCGTTTGTTTGTTCTCCTGCCAGGCCAGACTCCCATGCGGCCCCTCCTGTGGCTGCTCAATGAGACCAGCGCCACAGGGCAGCTGGGCGGCCCAGGGCCACACACAGGACACGTCCACGGCCCGGAGTGGTCAGGGTGGCCCTGCCCTGACTCAAGGAAATATGGGCCTCCTTTTTAAAGAAGTCCTCTCTCTGTGTATCAAACCCTGGCTGGTATTTCTGTGTGAGGGTTGGTGGGCAGGCAGACCCCACACCAGCCCTGCCAGCTCCACCCATGCTGGCACCTTCTGTTGATTTTTAAGCCACATGCTATGATGATGAATAAACTGATTTATTTTCTATCATTACTGAACATTAGGACAAACAAAGAATAAAAACACAAAACACAGTCAACGGTGCTGAATCTGGTGTGGTTTCTACTCACCATGTGAAAATAAACTATCAACTGTAAAAAGAGAACAAAGGATTTTAGAATTAAACGCAGGAAACTCTTTTTTAAAATGTTAGCCTTGTAGTGTGAATAAATTTGCTGTCACCTTTTGTGTGACAGCCTGGCAGGTCATGTACTTTTTCGGCATATACCTTTCTAAATACTGTAATTAGTGCAGGGCAGTGGAGTTCTTTTCGTGTGACTCTTCTAAACATTCATAATGCAGTCATGTTTATTTTTTCTGTTAAAATGTTTTTGACGGTTTTAAGAGCAGTCTTTTGGCTCAGACCATTTCTTGTTCTGTTTTCAATGAAATCAATAAAAAAAAAAAAGAAACACTGTAAGTGAAGTTTCATTATGACACCACGTTTCTGCTGGTCTCTGCAGAGCCCAACTTGCCAGGTGGGAGCGATACTCAGGCTCCCGCTGCCTAGGACCCGAACAAGCCCCGCCTGCACCCCAAATAGTCAGTGCAGCCTTCTCCTCACCCAGTCCTGTCCCCACAGAGGGGACACTGGCACACTTGAGGAGAACCACCGCATGTACGTGTGTCAGCATTCGCAGGCTAGGAGTCTTTCTGGAGCTGTGGGGCAGCGCCAAGTGAGTCCCCATGTCCCCGGTGTTGTTGCCCCTGGAGCTCCATGAGGCCAAGTAGCCACACAGGGCCCTTCCTCCTTTCCACCCACCCTAGGACACTGGCCCAAAGCTGCATGCTGTGCACTGCATGCAGGCCTGGCCTGCTCCATAGGAGCTTGTAAGTGCAATAAAAAATAGATCAAAAGCTGTTTCCAGTAAACGGAATTCATTCAGGTAGGCATTTTCTAGAAGGAAGGCAGTTATCCTTGTGTTCCAGGCAGCCCCACAGGGTGACCTGAGGCTCTGGTGCCAGCAACAGGGGCAAGAGGTCTGGGTCAGGTGTGACTGCACAGTGTAGGACACACAGGGCAGTGGCCACCGTCTTGGGCACCTGGACCTTGGCAGCTGTGGCCCTCACAACTCAAGGAGGGGCTGTGCAGCCCAGGGAGGTCGGAAGAAACCCAGGTTAGGAGGGCTCAGGGCTATGGGCCAGGTGACCACCTCATCTAGCAGTATGGAGGTGGCAGGGGGCCCTGGGCTCATGGTTGAGGCACCACTGACCCCATAGTTGGATGGGGTTCTAGTGCTTTGCATGTGGACTGTTCACCTGCCTTGGATCTGGAGTTGGATGTGCAGAAGGTATGTGTCCAGCCAGGACCCAGGCCAGCTGCAGTTCTCAGAGGCATCAGGAGGGCCAGCAGTGAGAGATGGGGATGAGGACACCCACAGACCTTATCATAATCGATTCCATCACCTAATGGGGTGCCCACCTTATACAACAAAGAGACAGGCTGAGGTGTCTGGGGTCACCTGGGCTGCGAATGCTCTGTCTGTAGTGACCCCTGCCTCCTGTGTGGGTGGCAGGTGAGACCCAAGGCTCTAAGCAGGGACAGGTATACAAGTATGGGCATCAAGTGAGGTTCTGGGCTCTGAACCCAGGACAGTGGGACCCTGTACTCTGACCCAGCACACCCATTGCAGATGTGAAGATCTGGTGTCCAAGACCAGTGTGCCTTCCAGGGCTCAGCCTCATGGCCAGGTTGTGTTGTCCTGGTGGTGTTAGGTGGGCCCCTTGGGGTGCCTGTCGATTCTAATTTCATAGCACCCACAAGCAGAGGCCCAAGTCTACCACCTGAGGTTGTGGAGCCATGGTTTCTTTGGGGCAGACCTAGGCCAAGGGTGGCTGTGTCCTTGATTTTAGTGGTGGTTGCCAAGTTTGCTTTGAGGTGTGTTCTCTTGGGGATATTGAAGGGGTCAATCAATTCCTGGCACCTCCTCCTCCCTGTCAGTGTCCTGAGTTCTGTGCTGGGCCAAGTCTAGAATCCTTGGGGTCATCCTTCAAGTGCAAGACCCCTCAGGGCTTCCCCTGGTGGCCGGAGAGAACCTTGCTTCCAAGAGGCAGCCGCCTGGTCACACAGGCCTCTGCCCAAACAGCTGTGGCTGCTGCCTGGACAGAAGCCACCCAGCCACACTGGTGGCTGTTATGCCATGAACATCATGTCTGGTTATTACAAAAACCTAAACACGTAGAGCTGGAAGAAAAACCCTCCAGAAATTCCCCTTTGGCCACTTCTGCCTGCATGGACCACAGTGCGTGCATCTGTGTGCACAGCTTCAGGAGGATCACAGTGGTGCCAGGCGCCAGCTGGTGTGTCCCAGCCACCCAGTATCTGAACTGTCAACCTCTGCTGGGGTACTTAGGAACAGCTCCATCCTTCACTAGTAAGAGCACCCTGAGAGATGAGTCCTGTGCATCACCCTTTCTACTTGTGCAGTGATCTTCAGGAAAGGGGTCTCAGCCCATATCCAACTGGGAAAGCAAAGCCAGGAAAAAGGTTAAAAAAAAAGAAACGCTGAAGCCCTCCAGAGTAGAGGGAGGATGTTGCAGAGCTTCTGCTCACCCGGCACAAGTGGAAGCTGCTGGACGTTCTTGGGCTGGTGGGGGCAGCTGCAGCCAGCACCGCGGCTCAGGTCTCTGGGCCATGCGGACCGACTCACAGAATGGATTTGCAGTGCACACATCGACCAGCCAGGACCTCCCTCTGCAAACACTTCTTGGAGAGCTCCCCAGGGAACTAACTTCCTGGCTTTTGGAACCCAAAGTGCAAATCTTTGTTTCCCAAATAAATGTTTATTTGACTTCCGGTCAGCCTTAACTCGGTGATCTGTTACCAGTGTCACGCAGGAAGCGCAGGCCTGTCCTTGCCCCACTAGGGGGCTTCCTTTCCCAAATTGAGAGCACTTCTTACTCCTGTCTGCAGGAAAGACTTTGTTATTTTGCACTCCTTGGGTTATTGATAAAATTGATTTATTACACATTTCCCTTTTGTGAGCTGCCTTCATGCAGTGTTTGTGTTATTGGCATTCTTCTTACTTATATGGGCTCTCTATATATTGTAGTTTTATGCCCTCACTGATTTTAAATTTTATACGTGGCAAAATCTGACTTGTGATTTCTAATTGTTACTGTACTTGGAAGGACCTTATCTATTCCCAAATTTTAGAAATCACCACCACTGGTTCTAGCTCTTGGTTTTGACTCCAGGTAGAACTTATTCCATGAGTGGTGTATGATGCAGATGTGACTTTTACATACTGAGGCATGATTCATTGACGGACAGTGCACAGATCTTGTGTGGCCAGCTCTGTAAGCTCTGACAGGAGCTTTCACCGAGTGACTCCCCCGTCATCCAGACAGGGACTGGTCCCCCTCCCAGGGATGCTCTCTGCTACTTCCCTGCCACCCACCGCCCTGAGAGGCAATGCCAGTTCTGAGTCATTCTCAGCTGTTCTAGAACTCATGTTAGTGGGCCACAAGCTGGCCACTGTGTGGTTTCTCTGCTCTCGTTCCCCAGAGCATTGCTCTACTGATCCTTCCTCAGTGTTGAAGAGATTTCTGTGCCAGGAGCATGTGGAATTTGCTTACCCACTCTCCTAGCATGCTGTCCTGTCCAGCTGTGGCTGTGACATAATGAGCTACATGGTGAGCTCCCACACTGCACCAGTCACAGCCCTCAGCCTGCCCTCGGTGCTGCAGCCTGGTTTGGAGCAAGGGCAGTTTACCTTTTGTTACTTTCTCGATTAGTACTTTATCCCAAGGTGCCCTAGGCATCTCCAATGCTTCATTTCCTGTATTCTTCCAAGGCCATGGCACCATGATGGCCTGACTGTGGTCTGAGTGTCCCCCAGGAATTCAAATGTTGAGGTGTGAAGTGGTGTACCCTTGTGGAATGAATGGTTGGAAAAAGGTATCAGGGGGAGCCCTGTGGTTGAGTCCTGGTGGCTTTGTAAGCCGACACAGCTGAGAAGAGACACAGACGCTGTGTCTTGTGTCCACACAGCTCCCAGAGGCCCCAGGAAGTGGCCGCTACCAAATGTGGGCCCCCAGCCTTAAACCAGCACTGTGTGCCAAGATCAGCCCCTTCTGCTGTAAGCCTGCTCGAGTGTTTGTGATAGTAATGGAAGTTTGAGTAATAAAACATGGACTTACTGTGTGTGGTGTCCACACCCACTTTGTCATCTTTTTTTTTTTTTTTTTTTTGGTACCGGAAATTGAGCTCAGGACCTTGCCAGGCAGGACTTGTGCCGCTGAGCTATATCCCCGGCCCTCCACACCCACTTTGAATTCATCTTTGTGGTGGGGGTTAGGCGGGGGTCGTGTTTGCTTGTCATGGGAGGTCCAGCCTTATTCGCTGCTCTCTAGAGTCTTTGCCCCCACTAAGTTGTCTGGACTCCTCTGGAGCATGAGGTGATGCATGCACAAGGCTCCTTATTTTGGGGCTGTTTTGTTCCACTAGCTATTGTCATCTTTATGGCAATATTATCCTGTCTTCTTATTGGAGCTTTATGTATCAGAACTGCACAGATGTCAGCTTTTATAAGAAAAGTCTGGTGGGATTTCTTGACCCTTCTAGATCAGTGTTATTGGGTGTCTTTTAATATAAAAGGAACCTGTTCTAAGTTGCTGGGTATTTGGCAGATGTTGCCATTCCGTAACAGCCCTGACTTGAGACATAGGGCACCCTCACTGCCTCTGAGGCTTCCTGGAGCCTCAGACCTCCCCCGCCCCGCCAGGCTCTGGTATCTCCCATGCCAGGATTTCCTATAGCACACTGCGCTGTCTCTGGCCTTCTTTGCTTGATGTTTCATTTTAATTTTTGAAACAATCTCAGACTTAAAGAAATTGTGCAAGTGCAGCACAGGAAAATCTCCTCTGTGGATGATTTGAGAATAAACTGCCACCTGATTACCCAACATCCTAAATGTGCACATTCCTAGGGCAGGGACACTGCCCTGTAACGGCCACGTATGGACACCAGCCCTGCTCCCCGCTGTCCAGCCTCAGACCCAGGAGGCTTGGCATTGGTCCCCAGTAGCCCCTGTGGTCATCTTCCAGGGCAGCATCAAGCTAGAACAGTTCTCATCCTCCCTTCCTTTTTATGACCCTGGCAGGTTTGAAGGTCACTGGTTAGCTGTTGGAACATCCTGGGTTTGGATTTTCCTGCTTTCCTGAGGGTTGGAGCCAGGCTATGTGCCTCCAGAGAAGCATAGGGCGGGCCTGGCTCTGGGGCAGCTGCCGTCACTCATGGGTAGGATTTGTCTGTTGCTGATGTGTGAAGGTCAGTCACTATTCCAGTGGTGTTGGCTGGGCTCCTGTTGCAATCAGTGGACTCTCCCATGGGGTGCAGCTTCCAGAGGGGCACAGATATGACCCTGTGTCCACTTTGGTTTATTCATGTGCATTTAGGTGCCTGGTTTTCTGTTCTGTCAGTGTCTAGAATCCATCACTGCCAGTTTTACTTGGGTATGGACAATGTCAAAGCTTTCATGAGAGGGCACCCTATGGCTGCCCCTGTGGTACAGGTCCCTGTCAGCCATTGAGGCTGTCTTGCTTTCCAGTAGCAGAATCTTCCAAATGCATTAAGATTTTTGAGGGGCGGTGGGCATTGAGACAGGGTCTTGCTGTGTAGTTCAGGCTGGCCTTGAGCTCCCTATGTAGCCCAGACTGGCCTCAAACTTGCAGTGATCCTCCTGCCTCAGCCTCCCACGTTCTGCGATTACAGGTGTGCACCAGAACACCTGGCAGCATGTTCTTTTTATCAATATATTCTAATATAAAGTAGTTGGATATGCCAGGCATGGTGGTACACACCTGTAATCCCAGCACTTGGGAGGCTGAGGCAGGAGGATCACTGTGAGTTCAAGGCTAGCCTGGGCTACAAAGTGAGCTCAAGGCAGCCTGAACTATATAGTGGAACTCTGTCTTAAAAAAAACAAAAAATAAAAAATGAACTACACAGTACATACAAAGGAGGGGCCGCCCAGAGCTCATTTGCATCCTCTGGTCTTGGCTGGAAGCGCTGGTGCCAGTGGCTCAGCCTGGTGCGCTTCTCCCATAAGCCTGGTCTCTGCTGGGCAGCAGGCCCTAGGTCAGGATGGTGAGGCAAACGCTTGGCTGGTTGCTGGAAGTTCTCTGGATTGAACTGAGCCGCATCCCACCCTTTTTATTTTTCTTGTGAGACAGGATCTTGCTATGTTCCCTGGGATGGACTAAAACTTTCAGTACTCCTGCCTCAGCCTCCCGAGCTGCAGTTGCAGGTGCCCAGCAGGGCTATTGCCCTCTGCCCCTTCCCTGCCCGTGTGCCCTGTGTATGGCCTCTGACCCTGGCTGTGCAGCGGCTGAGCCCGCCAGGCCTCCCATATTTGGCCGCCTCATCTGCATGTGTTGAGCCCTGGTCCCTGTCTTGGTGGCAGCTCCCTGCCCCCGCACTTGGGCACCTCCCTCCAGTGGCAGCCAGGCAGCACGACCAGTGCTTCTGTCACTCCCTCAAGGTCTCTCAGCACCCACCAGGCCTGACCTGACCCACACCTGCCCGCGGGTGTGCATGGCTCAGCGCCCAGCCTGCTCTCCCAGCTTTGCATTCAGCTCCCTTGGACCGGCCTTGCTGTCTCTGCCCCTAAGAGCTGCCAGCCCCATCGTGTCACACTTCGATGTCAGTGCAGTGGCTGCTCCCACAGTGTCCCCTTCCTGCCAGGTGCATCCCCAGGTCATCCCCTGTGAAGCCCTGCCTGTGTCTTACTGCTGACTGCTCCAGACACCTGGCCTGGGTGCATAGAGGGGTGAGATGGGCACAGGTCCTGGGCTTTCTGGGGTGGGGATGACAAGCTTTGTTTACAGGGTCTGGAGGTAAAGTGGGAGGCTGGGGTCTGTGGTGGTGAAGTGGCCATGAAGAAGTTGGGAAGGACGATGGGTCTTGGCCCCGGAGGGGCGAGCAGACTGAGGGCATACGCAGGCCTCAGCCTCACTGCTGACCCTGACACAGAACGGCCATGTCCTGTGATCATTCTTCCTTTTTAGAAAAAGCCTGAAAATTGAACAAGATAAACCTAAAGCAAAAGTATGAAAGAAGGTATGAAGAGTAGATGTTAGTGAAATAGAAAGCACATACTGGACACAAGGCAAAAATTAGTTCCTTGGCAAGACATAAGTAACAATAAGAACTCAGAAGTGGACACAACCAGGGGCTGGGGATTTAGCTCAGTGGCAAAGCGCCTGCCTGGCAAGCGGAAGGTCGTGAGTTCGGTTCCCAGTACCGGAGAAAAACCAAAAAACCAAAAAAAAAAAAAGAAGTGGACACAACCGCAGTGAGAGGCGGAAAGAGAAGTTGGAGAGCTTCAGGCCACCGGGCCCCTGGGAAGACGAGCAGAGGGAGGCAGCTGGGGTCTCCGGTGAGGACTTAGCACTGTGCCCTCTGGACATGCAAGGACAAGCGCATGGCAGGAGAGAGTGGGTAAAACCAGAGAGTTACCAGAAAACCAGGCCTTGGCGGTGCAGCGGACAGTGGAGGTGACAGCTGTGCCAGCCATAAGGCTCGATGCTGGGAAACCTGAACAAAGATCGAAGATTGGCACCCCAGCTTGCAGGAGGAGGAAAGTGGACCAAAGTGCAGAAAAGGGATTGACGGCACTTACCACGTACTCGTGGTGCAGACTCCTGGGAGATAAGGGGGTTTTGCAATCTGATGGGGGGGGTGCTTTTTCTTTTCTTTCTTTTTTTTTTTTTAAGAACAGCAAGCATATGTGATGCTGAAGATAGAAAGCCTTTCATTTAACATGAGGAGCAGGGCAGAGAGCTGGATCATACTTCTATTAGCTGGCAGAGTATGTCTCAGCAGCACAAGAAGATAAAAGGAAATAAAAGAAGAATTGAAAAAAAAAAAATGCAGAGATGCATGCTTGCTGTTCCAGCTACTTGAGGGGTTGAGGCAGGAGGATTACTTGAGCCCAGGAGTTTACATCCTGCCTGGGCAACTTAGCAAGATTCTGTCGCAAAATTTAAAAAATAAGTAAAAGATAAAAATGCCTGGGGATGTAGCTCAGTATTACAGGACTCCTGGGTTCAATTCCCAGTACTAAAAGAAAAAAAACAAAGGCAAAATACTTTGAATCAGTATTATACAAATGCACATGATTTTTGTAAAAATTAACACTATTGAAATAAGTCAAAAATGACCCTAATCATTGAACATATATATTGTTCTTGTATTGGAAGTTTGATGTCATAAAGATGTATATTTGCCCCAAACTGATTTATTGATCTGTGTGGTCCCTGTCTAAAGCCCACTGTGTGTCTCTGCATAACCCAACATGCTGGTTCTAAAAGTTAGAAGCGCAAGTAGTCCAGATAGCCAAGAGGCTCCAAAGGAAGAAAACAGATGGGGACATCAACTTTTGAATCACATTTCAGCCATTAGCATGGAGGCACTGGGACAAGGGTCCTTGATAAGAAACAAGAGCCCCACACCCTCTGATAACTGGCATCAGCCAGTTTGAGACAAATGCATAGATACGATGTCTGACTTACGTTATGCAGGATTAGTTGCAAGTGGTGTAAAACAAAAAAGCAAAACCACACAAATTTATTTTATTTATTTATTTATTTATTTTTGAGACAGGGTCTCACTACATAGTTGAGGCTGACCTTGAGCTCATACGTAACCCAGGCTAGCCTGGAGCTTTTGGCAATCCTCCTGCCTCGGTCTCCCCAGTGCTGGGATTATAGGCATGTGCCACAACACCCAGTATTGCACAAATTTTAGAAGGATATAGGACAGTATGTTCCCAACACCCCAAAAGAACAGGCAAGGGATATCCTCACAGCAGTGAGGTAAGGAAGAACTACCAGGATTCAGAAAACAGTAAGCACAAAGGAGAGTTGGATGTAGTTGGATTACATTAGTGTTAAGAGCTCCTATCCATTGAAAGAATCACAAAATAAGCAAGAGACAGACATGGAGTTAGGGGGATAGTAGCTGCATATGTCTGATGGAGGAGTTGCACTGGGAAAGTGGATGGCCCACTCCAGTAGATGAAAAGGGCAGAGAAGACCCAACGGGGGAGAGGAAGAGATCTGTACGGCGCTGGACGAGGAGAAAGCTTGGAAGGGTAATGGACATGTGAAATGGTCTCAGCCTCTGGTAGTCAGGGGAATACATATTAAAACCAAAACCAGATACTGAAATCACCAGACTGACAAAGCCTCAGGATGAGGCTTCCAGAGTGTCAGGAAGGTATGATACTGTGGGTGCCAGTGGCCATTTGTGACCCCACCCTTTGTCAGTCACAAGGAACATGCTCTGACCCAGGAGGGCCACACTACAGAACTCTTGGAACTAGCGGAGCCTCCATCCAGTGGAACGGAGGATAAGTGGTCACATGACAGACCAAGACCTGTGGTGATAACAAAGAGCTCATGATGTACAGCACAGAGCTTGCTGCCTACGTGAAGCTCAGCTTGTGTGAACTGTGTGCACACTCTGCATGGGGTCACCATGCATGACAAGAAGGTTGAGCTCTGTGGGCACTGGAGGCATTCGGGAGTCTTCTGTGTCCTCCACAGAGACACTGGTGCCTCTCATTGCTTTTAAAAATTAAACCTGAGTTACACATGAGAGAAAAATCCCCTGCAGAGCTCCTGCCCACTGCCCCCAGGGACCTGACACACAGTGGCAGAAGCATGATTGAGAGGAGTACATGGTGAGACCCTGAAGAGGGGCTGGGAATGGAGCAGGGTGTTTGGCCACACAGTCACAATGTGGGACTCTGAGGGCCTTCCCGGGGCCCATGGGTGACACCTGTCCCTTGGATCTGGGCCCCAGGGGTTGGAGAGTGAGTGGGATGGGAGGCAAGTGGGCAGGATGGTCAAGGGAAGCACAGGAGCAGGGGACACTGCTGTGAGCAGGGGACAGGGCCAAAGCCAGTGAGGTGAGGGCTGGGAGGAGGAAGAGGGTGGCCGAGGTGTGAGCAGCCCCTCAGGTCATTCAGTGGACTTGGAGACCACACAGGGACACTTCGTGCCCAGACCCTGGCAAGAGCCCCACCTCTGCCCTATGGATTCTGCTTTCTCCAGGGATTCTCTCCACATCCCAGGGGTCCCTTCCTAGCCTCATCTTACTGCTTGTTTCATTGAGAGGCAAGAAAGTGATCCCCAACTTCCCCCAGATTAATTAACCAGCTCGCCTGTGCCCGAGTCTTATCAAACCCTTCCTGCAAAAAGGAAAAACTGCCCCGGGTCCTGTGGCCCGTCCTCATGGCAGCGCACTCCTTCCTGCGTCAGCAGCAGTCTGTCCTTTGAGCGATCCATTCCCTGCAGCACGCAAAGCCCGGCAACATCCCCACCTTTAGAGCACCCACAGAGCTCCCTTTGGGCTGCACCTCTCTAGCTACCGTTCCACATCTCCACTCCCCTCTGCAGAAAGACTTGCTTGCTCAGTGGTCTACATCAGCAGCGCACACTTCTTCCCTGGACTAGCTGTCCACACGCTCAGGAGACCCTTCCTCTGTTTCCTGGGGGCTGTCTTTCTCCTCTGTGGCGTGTGCAGTCTCCCTGTGCCATGGGTGCACTTCCTCTGCTCTGCTCTGGCTGTTGAGGGCTCCATGTCCCCCTAGTCTAGACCCCTTCCTCTGTGATGACCACTTAGAGTCAGGCAGGATGATGCATGGGAAGGGGCCGTCTGCCAAGATTTGTGAAGAATGCAGCAGCACCATGGGGCAGAGGTCTCTGGAGCCTGGGTGTTCAAACCCTAGAGCCTCAGACAGGGAAAGACAGGAGCTGGGAAAGCAGAAACCACAGAGGGACGGGCATTGGTGGGTGGGCAGAAGTGGAAGAATACCTGGCCCTGCTGCTCTCTCCCTCCGGTGCAGGTAGCCCTGGCACACAGCAGGATGAGGACAGCTTCCAGGCACAGCCCCGTGGGAGCATTTCCCGGGCACCCTCCACACCTCCACTTCGGTGCCAATGTGCAGTTCTTGATTTTCATCTGTTGCAAACGTGTTCTCCTCCACGCAGTACTGCCACCCACGCGGTAGCTCAGTCCAGAAACTAAGCCTCGATTTCTCCTTCTTGAGCACTTCCCCTCCTGCACACCTGCAGTACGTTGGCTCTGAATACAGCCTGACTCGTGGTCTGCACGGCATTACCCCTGTTCTCATCAGTGGAGACACCCACCCTGCCTCTCCATTTCTCTCCAACAGGGCACTGGGCAGCCCTCATGCCCTCTTCCTAGGGAAAGGAAAACTGAGCAACTGTATGCTGATTGGGGAATGAGATGTCCTGTCTGCTTTAAGCAGGTCTGCTTAATGGAGTGTAAAGGAAAGTTTATGGCTTCTGGAAAAGCCATCCCTTTATTATAAAAGGATATCATAAATTGCTTTTAAAGATGGCCTGCCTTTTCCTTCCTTTTTGAGATGGTGGTGTAAAGATGTGATGCCTTGAGCTACGGCAGCCCCTTGGGCCATGAGGCAACATACAAAAAGACAAAAATCATGTGACCGTGGCAGGGAGACCAGAAAAAAAAGAACTGGTCCTGAAATTGATTTTTATTACATGACATAAAAACTGTGTTGTGTAAGTGTCAGGCTTGCCCCCTAAGTGATCCACGCCGGATTTCCGGCAGGGCTGCCAGATGCAGCTATCAGAAGGGCCTTTGGGATGCAAGTCTGGCCCCTAGCCTTGGTGTCCACCACCTGTCCGCGCTTGCACTCTGCAGTACCCCGTCCATCCCAAGACCTGGGGTAGAGGGGCCTCTGCAGCCAGCAGCACACTCGCAAGGTAGACTAGGGTGCAGGCCCACGGGCGACGCTGTGTGGGCACAGCCCTGGCACCACGAGGTCAGTCTCTGTGTCCTTGGGACAGAAATGTCACCTCCGTGAAGATGCAGCCTTGGTGGCAGCTGAGATACTAGACGGATGGACGCGCGTGGACTGAGGGGCGGACGGGTGGTTCGCCGCGTTGTCACTAAGCGGAGGAGCAGGCAATATCCGAACTGAGACCCTGGAGCCGAGGCGGTGTCCGCGCGTGGTCAAGGGACGGGCGCGGCCGGGGCTGTGCGCGTGAAGCCCAAACCACCGCGCGAGTCCACGCACCGGAAGGGCAGCGGGTGCGGCCGGACCTCAGGTCTCCTTCGCGGTCCGCAGCGCGGGGGAAGGGCGCGGCGACGGGGCCGAGGCAGGAGGGAAGCGTGAGCGTGGACCTACAGGCACTACATCGCTGTCCCCGGGCACCAGGAGGGGTCGGACCGCGTGGGGCGGAGTCCTCGGCCGCGCAGCTTCTGCTGTCGAGGGCTCGGCTCGGCGCCGGGCTCGCGCTCTAGGCGGCGCCCCCAGGTGGAGGGCGCACGGGGGCAGCGGGCCCGGAGCAGCCCCGAGG
>NW_004955513.1:5654906-5708347 GCF_000276665.1 Chinchilla lanigera
TGGGGGCTCTGGCGGCCCGGGCCCCGGGGGCCTGCAACCCGGCCAGCGGGTGCTCTACAAGCAGTCGATCGCACAGCGCGCGCGGACCATGGCGCTGTACAACCCCATACCGGTCAAGCAGAACTGCTTCACGGTCAACCGCTCGCTCTTCGTCTTCAGCGAGGACAACGTCGTCCGCAAATACGCCAAGCGCATCACCGAGTGGCCATATCCTGCTGGCCGCTGGTTGGGGCGCGCGCCAGGGGCTGGGGCGGCGAGGAGGGGGCGGGGCGGGGCCGGGCGCCTGTTTGCGTGGTGGTGGTGGTGGTGGTGGCGGCGGTGGCGGGGCGGGGCGGGGCGGACGGGCGAGTGTTTGAATGGAAGGGTGGACGCGCGGGTGGGCGAATGGGCGGTGCCCGGGGCTCCTGCGCCCCTCGCTTGCCGGGTCCAGGGAGGCTGCTTGGGGCAGGGGCACGCGGCCGGCCTGGAGGGCACCCGTGGGCGGGCGCCCTATGGACGCGGCCCGTGCGCGCGCCGGCTGCAGGTGGTGCGCGTGCTTGCGCCTCGGGCTCGCGGGACACGTATGTTCGCGCGCTCGGGTGGGCACTTGTGTCTGTCTTTGTGGGCACGTGTGTGCGCCTGCGCAGCCCGGGCAGCTGAGGGACGGGCGCTGTCCGTGGTGCTGACGGCCGCCCGGATGAGTGGGGCCAGCGACCCTGACTGCAGAGGCCCCGCCCGCGCCACCAGCTGATAGCAGCCCAGGCCCGGGAGGCTGGGCACGGGGCTGGCATCCTATATCCCCACCTCGGCCTCCTGGCTGGTCCTTAACCCACGCACTCCCTTCGAGTACATGATCCTGGCCACCATCATCGCCAACTGCATTGTGCTGGCGTTGGAGCAGCACCTCCCTGATGGAGACAAGACGCCCATGTCCGAGCGCTTGGTGAGTGCTGGCGACAGGGCGAGGGTGGGCGGTGGCAGCCCCTCCCGTGTAGGGTCTGGCCCGAATGGGCAGCTTCCCTACTCCAATGGAGAGGCAGGATGGAGCCTCCTTAGCTGGCACCTCCCTCCAGGGCAGGCTCAGCCCCTGATGTGAGAACACAGTGGCCATCAGTTGTCTGTCTTGGGCCTTGAGCACCCGAGTGTCCAGCTGGACCTTCATCTAAGAGTTTTAGATCTGGGGGGATGGTAAGGGCATTCATCCTGGTGAAGACAAGAAGGTCAGGGGCTACAGGGTCCAGAGGAACATGGGGTAGCCATCCACCTTCCTTGCACAGCTGGCAGATGCCTTAGTGCAGAGCTGAGTCTGGGAACTGTGATTTCTCCTTCCCATCATTTTCCAGGACTGATGGGAGCTTTTTCTCTGCAGGGCCCACCGCTCTCAGGGAAGCTCTCCTTCCAAACAGCCTGAGTCATTTTACCCCCAGCTTCCTGTCAAGAGCCCCCCAGACCCTGCGGTGCCTGCAGCACAGCACAGAGCCCGTGAGAATTAGGACAGGGTGAGGTCTTCTCAGGACATCGGATCAAAGAGCTGGGGCCAGCAGAGGGCAGGGGTGAAGGCCAGTTGGTGGGCTTTCTGGAAAGGGAGGGTGTTGTTTTGGGTGAGCAGCCCTTCACTCAGCTCCAGCTCTTGACATTGCCCCAGGCCTTTGCCTGGGACCATGGTGGGGGCTTAGCGTGCAGGGAAGAAAACACAGGTGGTCAAGAGAGGGGGCTTTGGGCCTGATTGGGCATCTGGCAGCTCTGTCTTCCTCCTCCCTGGCTGCTTCTCCTTGACTTCAGCTTGCAGAAGATGGGACATTAAAGGGCTTAGTATGGGAGGGTGCCCTACTACTTTCTGGTGTGGCCTGCCATACCCAAACTGGCCTTAGGTTGTGGAATATGGTAAAGCTTCTTGGCAGTGCCCAGAATTGGGTAGGCACCATCCATGATGGACACCAGGAAGTGAGAGCTTCCTGGAGGACCATGGAAGACACAGGTGGTGGCGTCCCTTCCCTCCTCTGGGCTTCAGGTTCCTGCTCTGGTGAGGCCCCTCTGTCTGCTTTATCCTGATGATGGGCTTTGGCCCAGAGGCCAGGAGTGATAGGAACCTGGGGTTCAGGCCCAAATACCAGGTTCAGGGCATGGCCTGAAGTGGGAAGTGAGTCCTAGAGGTGGGTGCAGAGAAGCCAGCGTGTGTGCTGGGCAGGTTCAGGTGTCTGTGCACAGTCCTACCTGGTGCCTAGCTATACAGGCTTCTTCCTGGAGAGTGTGGCTGGGTTAATTCCCAAGGGGGTCTCCTTTTGGAAAGTGAACAGAAGAAAGTACATTTCTGGCTGACCCCAGTCCAGAGTGCAGCTCAGCCCTTGAGGGTGTTTAGGGAAGGCAGTGGAGGAGAATGGCTGGCTCCATGAATGGTCTCCCCAGCGTCCTCCCTTGCTTTCATTTCCAGAGCTGCCTTCAGCTGGAGTCCTAGCTCAAATCCACTGTCTGTCCAGCCCTGGCTGTCTGTACAGCCTATGTAGTTCAGGGCAGGGAAGGGAAGAGGGGTCTGACAGACTGATCTTCCTGGTTGATTTCCCTGGGAAGGGTTCCACTTGCTTTGCTCTTTCCTGTCCATAAACTGTTTTTGAACCCTGTCTTGTGGGGCTCACCTAGGGCAGATGGTCAACATCTGATGGTCAGTGTCCCCTTGGGGAGAATAGACATTCCTGAGTACAGGAGAATAGGAAGCTGGAGAGCAAGAGACCATGTGTGTAGCCCTCCAGGAGCCTTGTTTTATCTGTTGTGAGTCAGCATTGGGGTGCAGGACAGGAGCACCAGGCCCCTCAGCAGCAGTCACTGTTGCCAGCCAGGCCATGGGCTGGCTCTACTGTGGGCAAGAGGGGGTCCAGGCCATGTGGTAGCCAGTGCTTCCTGTGGGAGCTGGCAGGGCCTTGCAGCTGGTTCCCGGGCCCGATGCCTGGCCTCCTCCCTTGTACAGCAGAACAGCTCTCTGAGGGGCAGTTCCTGCCAGGCTCCCACAGTCTGGAGGGAGAACACTCAGAGGATCTTGGTGGTGGCCTCCTCTCTGCCACCCTGTCTGTTCCTTAAAGCCTTAGTTCCTGAGTGCAGGCATCTTCTTCCTCGTGCTGACTGTCCAGCTCCCCAGGAGACTCTGCCTCATTCCCACACACACAAATGCTGTCCATGCTTACCACTCTGTCCACACTGGCTCCTTTCTCCCTGTGCTTCACGCTCTGGGCTTAGACTGGAAGGGTGTGCCCTGCTCGAAGCGCCGTGATCCTGGCTGAGACGCAGCTGGGGTGGAGGAAAGGGATTTATTAGACTCTCCCAGCTTCTTCATCGTTGTGGTCGTAGTTTTCTCCAGCTGGAGTCCTTTCCTCAGAATCTTGCCAAGCAGTCCTTGCCCCACACTGATGTCATACCCTGCCTAGGTCTAAGCCTGAGCCCACCTTCCTTCAGCCTGGGCTGGCCCTGTTCTGGAGATGTAGGACCCAGGCCTTACTGGGTGGGGTATTGCTTGGCTAGAGGTTTGTTTTTTTTTTTTTTATTTTCCACAAGGATTTGCACATTCTGCTTATCTAGGAGTTTGTTGAGTGCCGAGGCAGGCGGAGAACTGAGTACTAGGCATCATCCGGCGTTACCCAGGCAGTCTTGTGCTGCAGCCAGAGCCTGGGTCATACTGGTTGGCCCAGGGATTCTGCTGTGGTCTCTGCCAAGCTCCTGTCTCTTTTTTGTTAGGACTGGGAAGACTATGAAGGATGTTGAAGGGGTTGTTAACTATAGTTAACATAAGACAGGTTTATAACCCTGCCCAACAAGTATCCACTTCTTCCCTAAGCAGGCCTGCTATGTGTTCTGGGCAGCCAGTCCTGGGCACTCTGCCGGGTGGAACACACACTATGAGGCCAGGACGCCCACAGGGGTCATGGCAGACAAACATATGCAGGCTGGTGGTGGAAACTGTAGGCTGGAGATGTCTGGGGGCCTCAGGCAGGATGGTCCACCTTGGGGCCTGCTGTCCTGACCACTGTCCTGGGTGCAGAGATGACTGTGACCTTTGCTCCTTCTCAGGATGACACGGAGCCCTATTTCATCGGGATTTTTTGTTTTGAGGCGGGGATCAAGATCATAGCCTTGGGCTTCGTTTTCCATAAGGGCTCCTACCTGCGGAATGGCTGGAACGTCATGGACTTCGTGGTGGTCCTCACGGGGTAGGTGGGCAGGGCTGGTGTGTGGTGGTGTCCCTGGGCCCTGACTGAGACAGTGTAAGGAGGTCTCCCTGGGGTGGGAGTGCTTCCCCTGAGCTGTGCTCTCTGAGGGTGCTGATGCACAGTGCCCTGCTGCAGGAGATGTGTCCCCACAGGGCTCACAGCTGAGGGTTGCTGGGTTCTATGGCTGGCGTGGCCAGCATGTTGCCTACTGGGTGGTGGTGGGCTGTGGCCTGGGAGGGCACTTGGCATCACATGCGAAGGGGCAACCAGGCAACATCTCTCTCAGCCCAGAGCCGCCTTTGTGGGGCTGTGTGTCTCCTGTCTGGCTTCTGCTCCGGGACAGATGGCACTTGGTCTGAGAGTCCTACCTAGCACTGAGTGCATTCTCATCATAAGCAGCTCTTGATTTCCTGAGCAGCCAGGAAATCTAGGGGTCAGCTGCTGTGGTCTGAGGGTTGAGACCCTGGGCCAGGCCAGCTGTGTCTTTTCCCTGGGGCCTCATGGTCCCTGGAGTTCAGGTCCCAGGAGGGGAGGAGGAGCCGGCTGCACTGTAGGGTTGCAGTCTTCTCACTGGTCCACAAAGCCTGGTGTGGAGCAGTGCTGGATCTGACGGGGGAGGTGACTGTGGGTTTCTTGGGTCTGGGGCTCCAGCCTCCTTAGCCCCATGGGAGGAAAGGATGTTGGCTAGTGGCCTTGGGGCTCTGGGTCCCTGAGATTGGGGTGGCCACCAGGGCACATTGTGTCAAGGTGGCTTTGTGCCCTGCCCAGGATACTGTCTGCCCCAAGGAGGGGTGGTGTTGGCTTGGGATTTGCAGAAAGCCTTCTGGCCCTGTGAGACCTGGGGCAGTTGGCAGGGAGGGTGCCCTTGGAGGAGCAGCACCCCCACATCCAGGGCCACTACTTGGGGGCATCCAGGAGCCACTGTTTACATCTGTCTCTCTCCTGGACACAAGTCTCAGAGGACATGAACGGCGTCTTATTTTTCAGGATGTCCCCTGGGCCCTGCTGAATGGCAAAGCATCAGGGATGGGCGTGATGGGCCTACAGGGTCTTCTCCTGGGTGCTGGTCTGGGAGGGAGGCTGGAGAGTCCACTCCAGGGTCTCCACAGTGCGTTGCCAATTCTGTGTGCCTCTGTGAGAGTCAGGAGAGGCGCCCAGGTGGGGGCACAGCCTGTGCTGGGCAGGGGACAAAGGCAGCTTCCCTTCCTGGGAGCTGAAGAGCAAGGCAGGTGAAGAGCAAGGCAGAGACCATGCCGATGCCCTGCTGTCTGTGTCTTTCTCTGTCTCCCCTCTGCCCCCGTGCCTGCCTCTGCGTCCCCTCTTATCTCCTCTTCCGGATCTGTATTCTGATCTCTGACTTCTGCCTCAGGCTGTGTTCTCTTGGTGCCTCTGGTAGGGTGCTATATCCCAGAGTCACAGACCTCTTTGGTTGGGTGTGTCTGGGCACAGGGACCTGTGTGTGTGTCTGTGTGTGGAGGGGAGGGCCTGGTCCCTGAGGTCCAGGGAAGAACCCTGTCCCCAACTCCCCGAGCAGTGGAGTCCCCTCAGGCTGTGAGCATGGTGCAGTGCTAGGCAGGCACGGCCTGTCTCATTACTCTGTTGTTTTTAATTAGGGCTTAGCTAATTGGTGCTCAGAGGGCTGGAGGCCAGGAGGGAGGAGGCAGGCAACACCCTGGCTGTTGCCTGGTGACCCTGACACAGTCCCAGTGGCAAACTGGGTCCTTCTGCTGTGGCTGTGGCTGTGTCTGGTGTGGAGGTGTGGGAGCTGCCTGGGGGATCCTTGCACTGCTGCCCTGGGGAAGCCTCTAGGCTGGCACGGACCTGTCAGTGGGGTTGAGTGCATCATGCCTTTCTGGCTGCCCCTCCATGCCAGGCTCAGCAGTGGCTGAGATGGGTTCTGCTAGGGTGGCAGCCCTGGGGAAGTGGGGTGGTGCCTGGGCTGGGGCCCAGCCAGAGCTCAGGTGCTCTGGAGCCCCTGGCCCTCTGAGAGATGAGGCTGGTGGGTGGGAAGGAGCAGCCCAGTCCTACTTGGGAACCAGGTTCCCAGCTGGCTCAGCCTTTGGGACCACCCAGCAGGGCAGTGGCCCGTCCCTATCTCTCTGTTGAAGGAGTGCCAGCTCCTGGCCCACCCATTCCTCTCCTAGGTAGAACTGGGACCCTGAGCCTGCTGGCTGATGGGCCTGGCTGTGCACAGAGGTGCAGAGGGTAGTGGAGGGGTGTGTCCTTCTGTCCCTTTGGCTCGCTTTCCTGCTTTTCTGCCAAAGCTTCATCTGCTCATGCACCCACAGAACCCTCTTGTGTTCATTGTTGATTCCTGGGGTTTGGGGTGAGCAAGTGGCTGAGCCCCGCTGATCTCCACACACTCAGCCTGAGCCCTTGATGGGAGCCCTGCCATGCCTGGGTGTACTCTGGTTCCATCTCCTGTCCCCCAGGGCGCGCATGCAGCCAGGGCAGGTGTTGACCTGTGTTGGCTGCTCTTTTATGGGGCTTCTGACTCAACCTGTGCAGGAGCATGTGAGTGGACATTGGCTTGGGCCCTAGGAGGGATGGGTCCTGAGTGTCAGGGCAGGCTGTGTGGCCTTGTTCTCAGGCCACCTGTGCAGGGCCCAGTGGCCCAAGGCACAGGCCGCCCCTCACTGGAAAGAGGGCCTGGCTGCCGTCCTGCCGGAGTCTTGGGATGGAGATGTGTCCGGCATCAGAGCCGATGGACAGGGACCGGCAGGGGCACTGAAGACCCAGGGGTGCCAATGCAGACTCATTTCCAGGAGCATGTTCTGTGCGCCAAGGCAAGGCCAGCGTGGTGGGAGGGTGGGTGCAGCCCAGGGAGGTCTGGGCAGGGTGTGAGGGCCGGGGGTGTGGGGGCAGTGGTTGTCCAGCTGAGTTTGGCAGCAGAGTGGGGCAGGAGGTGCACGGCGTTGGGGGAGGGTGGAGATCGGGATGTTTAGGCTGGGAGCTGACAGCCTGCTGAACACAGGGCAGGAGGGGTGAGCGTGTGCTGCTGGCTGTGTGCAGAACAGGAGCCTGGGGGCGCGCAGTCAGCAGAGATGGAGCTCTCCCAGACCAGGGGCTATTCCATCACATTTGGAAGTGAGTGTGTCGCAGAGGAGTCGGGGTTGCAGGAAATGTAGGAGACTGAATCGCAGGGCAGAGAAAGTGGGGAGGGAGATGAAAGGGGGGCGGGTGTCATTGGGCGCCCTGGACCCCACCGCTCTCACCATCCAGTTGTTCTTGGCGCTGTGCCTTACAAAGACTTTGCTGAGGGCGCCTCCTGCTGTCCACCCTGCTCAGGATCCTAGGGTCATAGCAGTGACCAAGTAGACAAGTTCCTGTTCTGGGGCACTGTCTTCTCCAAGCAGATGGACAGTGGGTGTGGACATGAGGGCCCAGGCTTGGGGCCAGTGAGGACAGTTAGGGACCTGGCCAAGCAGTTTCATGAGAAAGAGCTCAGGATTGAGGCTGGGGGTCAAGCTGTGGAGTATGGCTGCCCATGTAGGTGACCAGGTGGGCCTCGAGCTGGACACTGGGTAGGAGCTGGCCTGAGAACCATGCAGACACCAGGCCTGGTGGGGGCTCATGGTGTATCCTGTTAGGTGGGGTGGTGGGAGCCCCTCATGCGCCTTCTACCTGCCTTCCCTTCCCTGCCTTGGCTGCTTTTCTCCTTGCCCTGTTTCCGTGTCCCTGCCCCTCACAGGCCCTGTGGAAGCCCCTTCTCACTCTGTGGTGACAGGTCAGGACTTCACAGCACAAGTGTCCACACCCTGCTGCATCCAAGCCTGTTGCCTCCCTCATGGTCCTCAGGGATGGAGAGAAAGTGTCCTGGCTTGGCCAGGTGGTCCCCCAGGGCTCATTTCCAGCCACGGCTTCTCATTTTACTCCAAATTAAACTGGGATTTCTTTCCAGGACATGTAATTAGAGTGCAGTTCCCTGCCTCCCTGGACTCGGCTCATGTGGGAGGAGGGAAGGCGGCATGGAGCCCAGCATCAACCTCGGGTAGGGGCCTGTGGACCTGAGCGCCAGCCCAGGCTGCTGGCGATGGTGATTTTTGCTGGTCCTCTCCTTTGGGGGCCGCGGACACAGGCTGATTCGGGGGCAGGAACGTCTGGTGCTGGAGGCCGGGCTTGACAGCGGAGAGGAGGAGGAGGCTAAGAGGTGGCCACGTGGATTTCCTCAAGGGTCGGGGGTGCTAAGGACACCGGTCTTCACAGCTGTGACTGGAGGGCAAGAATGCCAGCATTCCTAGAGGCTTTTCCTCAGCCGTGCTGTCAGGGTTTCTGTGTTGCACAGGCGGGGTCTCTGGCTCCTCTGCCTTCCCTACTTGAGGCTTGTTGTTGGTTGTCCTTGCAGGCCCAGATGCTGCACTCCCCAGTGGCTGGAACGAGTGGGCAGGGGCTGAGCTCCTCCCACATTCCTCTTGTTCTGTGGTCTGGTATCTGCCCCCGACTGTCTATGGGACCTCACTGGTGGCTTAGAACTGCCCGCTCAGGTGTCCTTGCAGTCCCCTGATTTGGCAGTATGCCGAGAACCTGCCCCCCAACCCAGCGAGGCCCTGCCCCCTCAGCCACAGCTCTGTGCTGTGGGGTGCAGGGCAGTGCCTAGACCTCACACCCCTCCTAGCAGGGACCTCCTTGTCCTCCTTGTCCCTGGGAAGGCCAGAGCCCCGTGGTGGTTATGTAAGGCCTGGGATTGAAGTGCTGCCCTGTGGGTGGAGTCCCAGCCTCCTCTAGCACCCGCCCTCAGGCTGGTATTTATAGAGGTCCTGGCATGCTCCCCCTCCTTCTTCTCTTCCTCTGTCTCCTGGTTTTGGGGGCAGAGCTGGGCACCCCACGTCCCCATCCTCGTGTGTGGGAGCTGAGAACCCGCACTGTGGTCCTGCAGGGTAGGGTCCGTGTTGCTTGGGCTTGAGGCAGGTGTGGTCCCTGAGCTGGGGATGGTCTCCTAGGCCTGTGTCCTCTGGGTATTGTTGGATATGGCCTGGAAGGAAGCAGAGTAGGACTGGTTCCTGGCAGAGCTGTCAGGCAGCATGCAGGCCCTGTGGCCCCCTGTTGCTCAGGGGAGCCCATCAGCCCCCAGCGCAAAGCCCTGGGACATAGGCCCTGCACGCATGCTACTGTAGGGGAAGGGTTTCTGCTAGGCCAGCTGGGGCTCTGGGCTGCCTGTCCTGAGGCTGGTGTGGTCCCCAGGCTGTCTCTGTCTTGTTTCCTCATCTGACAGACACAGGCCTTGCTGGGCACCTGGAACCAGGTCCCTGCCCCTGTCTGTGTGCTTATTACAGAGGTCTCCACCACCTTAGGTGCACTGTGGCCCAGGCCCAGTCTTCTACCTTGCCTAGCTGGCCCTAGGGCCATGGGTTTTCTAGGTCTGTATCCTGGGCAGCTGAGGCTTGGGTTTGGGACTGTACCGCCAGGTCTGCAGAGGTGGCTGGGGACAGCACATCTACCTCTGGCCATCACAGGCCTCTGGCTAGATGCCCAGAGCCCTCTGGGTTTCGTTTTCAGTTTTCTGCAAGGACTTGGAGTCATAGCTCACGGCCCACCCAGTTCTGTGGGCAGAATGTGGACCTGTGGGAGCTGCACCCTCCCTGTGTGGCTCCTTTTTCACACAGGAACCTAATGCAGGGATGGGAAGGATTGCTGATGACTTCTTATCAGGCTGGAGCAGGACCCGGGGTGAGAAGTTGAGGGGGGCCTGCCGGCTGCTGGGGTAGGAAGGGGAGGCCCCTTTGCCGGTTTGCAGTGTCACTGTCTACAGCCAGATGTTTCTGGAGCAGATTTTAGTAGGGAGGCAGTGCTGGCCTGTTCATCCATGGCCCTTGTTCTCTGCAGGGCCCAAGTCCTCGCTCAGTCTCCCTCCTGTAGCTCTAGCTCTCCTTGCTGGGTCCTGAGCCTGCTGTGGCTTCTCCCTGAGGGTGCAGCAGAGCCTTAAGACCGGGTGGCCTTACTCCACTGAGGCCTGGAGCTGAGGCCTGGGCTCCATGTCTTAGGTTGCAGCTGGCAGGACTGACGTCCAAGTATCCTGTGACCCCTTGCCGCCTAGGTCCGGCGTACTGCTGCTGGCATGTGCAGGGTCTTGGTAGGAGTCCAGCATCCTGTGTGTGTCCTCCACATTCCTCTGAACCCTTCCTCCAGCTTCTGTGCTGTCAGTGCAGATGGTACCACAACACCCAGGAGGGCCGAAGTGGGCCCTGGGAAGGTTCTAGGGAGGGGCAGCCAGGCTCTTGTGTGTGTGGGGGTACCCCAGGGCGCCAGGCCTTTTCCTTGTCAGGGAAGTGGTACCTGGGTTGGGCAGTGGGCTGGCACTTCCTCCTCCCCCTTCCAGGCCTGACCAGGGCTACCTCAGGTGGACAGGCAGGCAGGCAGGAGGGTGGCAGAGTGGTCAGAGACACTTGGGCTCCCACTGACCCAGTGATGGATTTGGGACCCCAAGGCACTGCCCTGACTCCCCAGAGGTGGCAGGAGGAGGTGGGTGGGCCCTTGAGCTTTTCAAGAAAAGGTGGGGAAAGAAGGAAAGCTGTGAAGGGTGAGGTTCTCGTGTGCTGACTTCTGATCCTGATGGTAACAGACAAAGCTTATAAGCCTGCTGCTGACGTCAATACCCCTTTTTTAAAAATATAAAGTTTTGGGCCAGGGAGACAGCTCAGTGCCATAGCACTGGCCTGGCAAGCGCAGGGTCCTGAGTTTGATTCCCATTACCAAAAAAAGGAATAAAAAAATTTAAATTTTGAGCTAATTGTATATTCATAATGTGCAGTTGTCATAGTTAGTATATAGAGAGATGTGAACTCTTTACTGTTTCTCTGATGGTAATATCTTTAAAAAGCTACAGGACACGTTGGGTGTGGTGGCTCACACCTGTAATCACAGCACTTGGGAGGCTGAGGCAGGAGGATTGCTGTGAGTTTGAGGCCAGTCTGAACTGCGTAGTGAACCTCTCTCAAAAAGACAAAAAAAAGCTACAGTACAAGCTGGACACAGTGGTGCACCCCTGTACTCCCACACTCAAGAAGGCTAAGACAGAAGAATTGTAAGTTTAAATCCAGCCTGGGCAATTTAGCAACCTAGTGAGACCCTGTCTCAAAACAGAAGGTAAAACAAGGGTTGGGATGTAGCTCATTGCGAAGGCCCTGAATTCAACCCTTAGCACTGCAGAAAAAAACAACAGACATAAGAGCAAAAAGTGATACTGACACTGACACAGTCATGGCAAGGAGCCCTCAGGCCGCTCTGTCACAGCCACACCCACTTCTCCAGCTTCCCTACCCCTCACAAACACACCCTCCACTCCACAGAGTTGTCACCGGGAGAGCACTGGGTGAGTGGAATGATGCCTTCAGATTCACTTTTCCATTTAGCACAGTGCTCTGCAGAGGAGCCAGATCATTGCTTGTGTGCATCTTGGTTTGCTTCTCTCTGTGCTGGGGACCAGCAGAGATCAGAGACACCAAGGTCTGGTTTCAGTAAAGCAAGTCACATATGGTTTATTTCCATATAAAGCAATGCATACAAAGAACATATAAAGGTCATGTTCATACTGTACTTCCTTCTGTTTAGTGGTGATAATGCAATTAGAATTGAGTTTAAAATATGACTTTTACTTAAAAATACTTTATTGCTAAAAATACTTGTGCTCATCTGAACCTTCCACAAGCGGTAATCATTTTGCTAGCTGTGGGTCTCACCTTGATGCTGGGGCCTTGGCCAATCATGATGTTGGCCGCTGGAGAGTAGGGTGTGGGGACATTCTCTAAAGACCACCATTTCCTAAGCCTGTCGCATCGACTGACTCTTCTTTCCATGTAATGCTTCTCTGCAGTGTGGAATGTGGTTTGCGGGCCTTTCACACAGCCAGTAGAACTTCTTCCACAGTTGGAGCCAGTTCCAAATCTTGCTGCTGCCCCATCAGCTGAGTTACAAGACATTCCGAACCTTTGCTGTTGTTCAGCAGTGTCCACAGTGCCCTCCCAGGAGCAGCTTCCATCTCAGGAAACCACTTCCTTGCTCCCCTGTCAAAACAACTCCTCATTCCTCAGGTTCAGTCACAAGGGTGCAGAAATTTAGTGACATCGTTGGGCTCCATTTCTGTGCTATATGCACGTCTGCAGTTGGCCCCCAGCCCTGCACCCCTCAGCCACTGTGAGGTTGGGTCAGTTCGTCCACACCAGTGGCGTTCTGCCCCCAGGGCCTCAGGCGCTCAGCGGCATCTGCAGTGGGTCTCATTTCCAGAAGGCTTCCCATTTGCTTTGTCCAGATGTGTGAGAGCTGTGGCTTTGTGCAGTTGATTTCTTAACTGGTAAGACTTGGCAGTTGAGTTACGCCTTGACCCAGGGGGTGCAGGTGGGCATGAGCACAGCATTAGTCCGTGTGCACTGTCCATCAGTGCTCTTGTGCGATCAGGTGCATGGTCAGTGAGCAGTTTTTTTTTTTTTTTTTTTTTTTTTTTGTGGTACTGGGAATCAAACTCACGACCTCGTGCTTGCCAGGCAGGTGCTTGCGCCACTGAGCTATATCCCCCGCCCAGTGAGCAGTAATTTTAAGAGGAGCCCCTTTTTCGTCAGTGCTTTGGCTCAGACCCAGGCCCTCACACATGCTAGGCAAGTGTTCCCCAGCCATTGGAATCCATTTTTATTGAACGGTTGGTCTTAACAGTGGGCATAACATACTTAGTAAGCAGTCGTGTGACTAGAGATACTATTGTTGTGATATGGATCTGAGATGTCCGCTCGTGTTCAGAGGTGGGGCTTTTGAAAGGTGAATGAATCATGAGATCTCTAACTCTGGATCTGTTGATGAGATTATAATTTGATAGCATTGTTGAGAGGTGATAGAGTCTGGGTGGTGGGAGTGGGTCATAAAGGGTGTAGGTTATGGGAGTGTGACGTGGAGACTGTGTCTTGTCCCCTCCCCTCTCCTGGTCTGTCTCTGTGCCTCTTGGCTGCTCTGAGGTGAGCAGCTTTCCTCTGCCGTGTCCCTCTTCCGGGGTGTTTCTGCCTGGACACGTGGGTGACCGTAGACTACAACTTCTGAACCCACGAGTCAAATAAATCTTTCGTCCCTCGAGTTGATTTTTTGTGGCACTTTGTCACAACGCATGAAAAACTGGCTAGCACAGCCACCATCCAGATGTTATCGTTCCAGCTTAGAGCACATGCCAGGAGATTTAGTACAGTTCTGAAGTCCTGAAGCTCTTCAGAATGGGAAATGAGCCTCAGCTTTGGTTTAAGGCCCTTAACTACAGCTCTGAGTTCTTCCAGCTGTGAAATCCTGGAGGCTGTGTCTTTGCAGTAGTCTGTTTTGTCTCTTGATGAAAATGTGTTGTCTGATGGGGCCACCTTCATCAGTTGTCTCAGCCAGGCCTGGTGCGTGACTTGCTGCAGCTCCTGTGTCGGTGCTGTGCTCCACCTTGCACTTTTAGTTGCAGAGATGCTTCTTTTCTCAGCTGCCACGGACCAACCTCTCTAGCTTCAGACTTTTCTTCTGCAGCTTCCTCAGCTCTCTGTCTTCCTAGGACTGAAGAGCACCAGGGCCCTGCCCTGGAGGGGGCGTCGCTTACAGCAGTGTTGTGGCTGTTAGGAGCTTCTCTCCAGACCACTGAAGCTCTCGTCTCAGCCACAAGGCTGTTTTTTCATTCATTCAGTCATTGGAGCAGCACTTTTAATTTCTGTCAGATTTTCCTTTGCCTGTGAAAAGACATCTGGGTTGTTTCCAGTTTTTTAAATACTATGAGGAAAGCTGCTATACGTGTCATGTATAGGTTTTTGTGTGAACGTAAGTTTTCATTTTCTGGAAAGTGACAATACAATCATCAATGCACTTTATGGCTGCATGTTTAGTTTTAAGAAACTGCCCATCTGTAACCAGAGCAGTTGTGCCATTTTATGTTTTTTGTATTTCCACCAGCAGTGTGTGGAGGCTCTAGCCTCTCTTTTCTCACTAGCATTTGGTGTTCTCTTTAGCTGTTCTCCTAGGTAAATGGTGACACATTTATGCGGCTGTGATTTGCACCTCTCTAATGCCAAATGTACCGGGTATCTAGAATCAAAATAGTCTAGTTAGAACATGAGTGAAATATATAAAGAGATATTTCCCCAAATGGGATTTACAGATGGCAAATACATACCTTGGTCTTTCATTTTTTTTGTCTTTCTGGATTTTTTTTGGTTTTGGTAATGTCTTTGGTTTCGATACAAACTTCATAAAGTAAATTTGGAAATATTCTGTCCTGTTTTCTAGAAGGCATTGCATAAAAGTGTTGTTGGTTCTTTCAGCGTTGATAGAATTACAGAGTGAATCCAATGTCCAGTCCTGGAGATTTTGGGGGAGAATTTAGAATACTGATTCAGTTTCCTTAATAGTCACCGGGTTATTCAGATGATTTTATACTGGGTAACTTGTGTTTGTCCTTTTTGAGGAAATGGTTCATTTAGTTTCATTGTCAAATTTGTGTGCATAGTTTTTATAATATTCTCTCATGACCTTTGTGATGTCTTAGAGATTTATAGTGACGTGCTTTGTCTCTCATCTTGTAATTTGTCTTTATCTTTTCTTTTTTTTTTTTTTTGGTCTTTTTTTGTTCATCTTGCTAGAGGTTTGTCAGTTACATTGATCTTTTCAAATAATCAACTATTCGATTTTCTCTTTGTTCTTATTATTTCCTTCATTTTGTTTGAGTTTATTTTACTTTCTCTCAATTCTTCTGGTGAAAGGTTACACTAGAGCTTTAAAACTTTTCTTCTTTTCTAATGTTTATATATAGTGCCATAAGTTGACTTCTTAGCCAGCTGCATACCACACATTTCAATATGTTGTCATGTCAGTTTAATTCAATTCCATGTATTTTAGAATTTTGCTTTAGACTCCTTTTCTGACCATGGATTGTTTACATGTGTTGTTTGGCTTCCTACTGTTTGGAGACTTTTTAGTATCTTCTTGTTATTGATTTCTAGTCTGATTCTGTTGTGGTCAGAGAATAGACTCACCATGAGTTCAGTTTTGTCACTTTGTTAAGGCTTCTTTCAGGGTTGATTTTCTGTGGTACGCCTCCTCGGCCTGCAGAAGCATTAAGTCTTGCTGTCCGGGTATTCTTTGGCTGTGGACTAGATCTGTTTGTTGAACACACTGTCACTTCTTCTTATCCAGGCTGGTTTTTTGTCTGGTTGTTCTCTGAAGTGTTGAGAGAGGAGAGTTGAACTCTCCACCTGTAATTTTGAATCTAGTTCCCACTTCAGGTTAATCCATTTTTGCTTCACATATTTTATAGCTGTGTTGTTTGTTACATACACTGCTCTGATTTGAGTCCCTCCCAAATTCCTGGGGGACCCTAGTGCTCAGGGCAACAGCGTGAAGGGGAGGCCTTTGGGAAGTGAGTAGGCCATGAGGGTCCCACCCTCATCAATGGGGTCAGTGCCATTGCTGGTGAGGCCGATCTAGACCTCTTGACCATCTGTTCCTTTGCTCTAGAGGATGCGGCCAGTCAGGTACTACCCTGGAAGCAGTGGTGGGGCCCTCAGCAGATACTGAACCTGCTGGGTCCTTGATCTTATTGGACTTCTGGCTTCCAGAACTATGAGAAATAAATTTCTATCACTTACAAGTTTATAAATACCAGTCTCTGTATTTTTTATAGTATCACCAGTAGACTAAGACTCATAATTTACGCGCTATGTCTTGATTCCATTCACATGTCCCTCTGTATCTCTGAGAATTTTATGTCCATTTCTCTGATGTAAATCTAGAATCTAGTCACTGCTGGTTTTCTTTTTTCTTTTTAAATCTTTTTTTTTGTTGTTGTTGTTATTTGAGACGGGGTATTGCCTTGTAGTTCAAACTGGCCTTGAGCTCACCATGTAGCCCAGGTTGGCCTTGAACTCCCTACTTTTCTTTATGTACCTTTTTTCTGTCCAGTCATCTTGCTTAAACCATCATATTTGAAGTGAGTTTTTTGTAGACAGTGTATAGTTGGGTCCTGTTTTTTTTTGTGCATTAGACCAATTTTGTCTGTTATTTGATTTTATACTATTTCTCTTTGATACGACTGTTGCTGTGTAAGGACTTAAATCTGCTGCTTTTTTGTCTCGTATTTTATCTGTTTTTCACTTTTCTATCTTTCCTGCCTTCCTTTGAATTACTTGAGCATATTTTAGAGCTGTGTTTTGATTTGTCTGTCATATGTTTTAGTGTATCTCTTGTATGTCACAGTAGTTGTTCTAAGTGTTGCATTATATATACAAAACTTATCCCAGTCTGCTGGTAGGGTTTTGCAGTTCACACAAGGGTGGAAATCCTACCTAGGCCTGTTACCATCTTCTGAATGTCATGCAGTCATCTGAGATACTTTTCCCTCATACATTCAGAACCACATCAGAGTATGTCTGTCATTCTTGCTGCAGCCTTTGAACATAATTCAGCAAACCCAAAGAGGGGAGAAATTGTATTGTATCGTTTCAAGCATGCTTCCTATCTTTGCTCTTTCTATTTTTCTTTCTTTCTGATGAGCAACAGTTCCTTTTTCTCATCACATTCTTTCAGTCTAGGGGACTTTCTCTTAGGATGGATCTTCTGGCTACAAATTCTCTTCGTAGTTGTCCATCTGAGGGCCCTGACTGTCCTTCATTCTGTAGGCACTGCTCTGATGCAGGTATCTGGGTTGGCAGTTCTGTCAGTTCCTAAAAGCATGCCGGTTCCTTCTGCCATCCTAGCTCTGATGGGAAACTCGTTTCTGTTGGGTTGCTTTCCCCTGTGGATAAGATAGTTTCTCAGAAGCAGGACTCTGATTTATCTTGTTTGTACCCTGAGCTGGTCCTGTTGGCTTCACTCAGCTTGAATCTGTAGGTCTGTGTCTCTTGCCGAACTTGTGGATTTTGCAGCCGTGATACTGTATCTTTGAGCACACTCCAGTGCTGCTCTCACAGTTCCATTGGTCCGTGAAGCTCCGTTGTCTGCTTACTCCTTGTCTTTCTGCATCTGCTCTTCCTCTTTCTCTGTTCACAGTACTTTCTGTCATTATGTCAGTCAGTTCACTTGTTCTGTTCTCTGTCCCCTCTGGTCTGCTGTTGAGCTCACCCACTTAGTTTTTCATTTTTAGTTTTTTATTGGTTTTTGTGATTTTCAGTTTCAAATTTTTCATTTGATTCTTCTTCATATCCTCTTTCTTTGAAGGTACTTTCCTATATATATATTTTTTGCATTGTTTCAACATGTTTCTAGTTGATGTGGAAGTGTTTTATTGTAACTTCTGTACAGTCTGTGTTGGATAATTCTAACAAGTCTATTGCTTGGTTGCTGGTGTGTGTTGATCATTCTTTGTTATTCAGTTTTAGGGCTTCCCAGTGTTTTGTAGGGTGTCTTTTTAAATGGAAACTTGGACATTTCCACCTGATTTTCTAAATTTCTGAATATTTTTTATCCTCTGTGTTAGCTGGGGTTCTCTTACTTTGGCCTTGAGGGTGCAGGGCTGACAGTTCCTCAAGGAGTGGCTTCCTATTTTACAGCCTGGGCACTGAGGGGGCTCCAAAGTTCACCAGGGTCATGCAGATGGAAGGTTAGGAGCCAAATGTGGACTCCAGCCAGCCTGAGCCAGAGTCCCTGCTCTTAACCACCAGGCCATCCTGGTTCCTAGAGGTGCAGGATGGGTAAAATTTACCCTATAACCTTGGAGAGGTTGTAGCTCAGTGTTAGAGCTCTTGCTTAGCATGTACAAGGTCCTAGGCTTGATCTCCAGCACTGGCCAGAGATTATTTCTCTTCTGAGCTGATGGAGCACTTTAGCCAGCCAAGGACATGGTGTCCTGGAAGCCACTCTCTCCCAGGGGAGGCAGGGTCCAAGGGCCAGGCTGTCTGCATGGGGGCTGTATGGCATACTCCTTGCCTTGAGGAGCTGGTTTGCGGGGTGGATGACATTAGTCCATGCTGTGGGTTTCACTTTGTCTGCAGCTTGTCTTTGGGAGAATGGGAAGGATGATCATGTGTGGCTGGAGCTGTCCTGAGCTCCAGGCGGGAGCTGTGACCTTCTGCTTTCTGTGTCACTATGTGGAACATGAGGCTCTGGGGTTGTGTCATTGCATTTTGGGGACCTCCTGGGTCTCAGATCCGGGACCAGTCCCACCTCCCCTGCACTAGGTAACAAGCCCAGCCGCGGCTTTGCACCTCAGTGTTCCCTGAAGATGGCGCAGTGCTGTTGTCTGCCTATTCTGTGAGTCCTGGCATACCGTGGGCAGCCTGTGATTCCAGAAGTGGCAGTCTGTACATGCCAGGGCCACCCTTCTTCCACTTGTCTGAGGGTTCCTGGGTTTGGAGCATCAGGGACCTCTAGGAGAGGGAACGGAGGCCTGAGGAGCCCTGGTTCTGGCCTCATGCCCTCCTGGTGTGAAGGCTGGGCTGGGAGGTGGAGAGGAGAGCATGACGCCTTTGGCTGAGACCCACAAGCCATCTCCATGGCAACCATTGGCATTTTACATGAAAATAGCATTTGGGAAGCCAGGCCGAGGTAGTTCCTGGAGATGGTGCTGCTCTGCCATCAGTCTGATATTGAGGGATCTGGCGTGCCCTGTCTGGGGGTCCCTCTCCTGCTCTGTGCAAGAGGGGGCAGGAGGTGGGTGCGCTGCCTCTTTCCTGCAGAGCATATGACCTCTGCAGCTGCACATGCCTGCTGCCCCACACCTGGTTGCTTGCACAGGTCACACGATGCAAATGCTGCCACTTCATTGCCCTAGGCACATGTGCTGAGTGGAGTCTCTTGGAAGCTTCACTGCAGCCTACAACACCCTCCCTATTATTCTGCATTAGAGATGAAGGGTGCTCAAGTAGGCCAGCACCTCCCCCAGTAGCTTCTTCCTGGGATCCTAGTCACTTGGACCTCTAGCATGACCCACTTGGTGGTGTGTAAAACTCACGAAGGAGGCAGCAGCACCCTGGAGATGCCTCTGCTTTGCCCTCAGTAGGGCAGGACACTCGACCAGATGTCA
Source organism: Chinchilla lanigera (assembly GCF_000276665.1). Lineage (NCBI taxonomy): Eukaryota > Metazoa > Chordata > Mammalia > Rodentia > Chinchillidae > Chinchilla > Chinchilla lanigera. The sequence goes on from NW_004955513.1 coordinate 5,674,038, forward strand.
TTGCTAGAGTTTCAGCACCCTGAAGTGACATCTGGGTGCCTGTCTCTAGACTTTTCCTGCTAACTTGCTACTGAAACTAAGATGTGTTCAAATGTCAAAGGGGTAGATTTTGGCAGCTGTGCTGGGACAGCAGATAGCTTTGCTGTCCTGGAAGCTGGAGATTTGCAGTTACCCCACCTCACTTCCTTGCTTGGAGAGGACAGACTGGGAGTCTCAAAGCGGACGGGGAGGTATTTTTCTGTCTTTTGAGGGACAGGTGTGGGGACTCTTATCAGCTATGCATGTGCCTTGGTAGAGGTGGATGCACCTGTCAGGCACATTGCTGTCCCTGTCGTGGTTCTGACAAGTGTTCCGTACAACAAGGCTGTGGACACATGGCCTGTGTGAAAGTGAGGGGTTAAAATTAGTTTTAAAAAATTCATCCCTGTAATCCCAGCATCCTGGGAGGCTGAGGCAGGAGGATCACAAGTTCAATTAAATCCAGCCTGAATAACTTAGTGACTTAAAGAACTCCTGTCTAACTCTGTCTGCCTGCCTGCTTGCTTGCCTATCTATCTCTGTCTGTCTGTCTATCTATCTTCTATCTCTCTATCTCCCCTCTCTCTTTTTCTGTTGCTATCTCTCTCTATCCTATCTCTACTTCCCTCTGTCTATCTCTGTCTCTACTTCTGTCTCATCTTTCTGAAAGGAATATGCAGATGTTGGCTTTGGGAGTGGAGGTTGAGGTTTATTTGTGTGACAGGGAGGGAAGGAGCTGACAATGACTGAGAGTGGTGTGTCTGCGCCGTGCACCTTGTCTCACCATGTCTGTGTTGCATCTCTGCTGTGTCTGCCTACCAAGTGTCTGTCTGTGCCATGTGTCAGCCATGTGTCTGTTTGCCCAGTATGGGAATTTCCTTGTCTGTTGTCCTGTTGTTTCTTTTCCCGTTCTTCCTTGCAATAGAAGCCCTTGCACACGTGAACATGGTGAGATAGATTTGAGGAAGAGGCCTCCCAGGCTTCTTCAGAACTGGCATTGAATAAACCCTCTCGTTTCACCAAAAATTATCTTCTGTGTTTCTAAGGGGAGCAACAGGCATTACAGACCTTAAAAGGTCTGGTAGCAGTTTGGGGCAAGCCAATCAGGAGGAGTGTCTCAGCACCTGAGCACCACAAGTTTTGGTTCCCATGGGGTGTGGGTGGATGGACTAGCAATCCTCCCATTTGGGCCAGGTTGTAAATAAACTTAATTTTTATGGTCTTTTGTGGTACTTTGATTTGTGTGCACATGTACGTGGTCTGACTCTTACTCTGTGTGTGTGTTTGTGAAGAATATAGTATTGTTTGCATTACGTTTAACTGTATGAATGTATGTTTATTTAACCATACATATATAACTATTTCTCAATTTCTATTTTTACCTCTCAACATTGTTTTAAACATTTTTCTATATTAATATATGTAGGTTTATTTAATTTTGCACACTCATCCATTTTTAACTGTAAAATAACAGGCCATTGCATGCATATTCTGTGATTATTAATTTTTCCTTTCTCCTTATGAAAAGCAGTAGGCAATTCTGAGTTTCATTATTACCAGCAGCACAATGAATACATCTATCTGTACTGTCTAGGAGTGGCTTCCTGAGCCACAGGCTGGTCATTTAAGCATTTAATAGTATTGTCTGGGTGCTCTCTGAAATGAGTCTGCTTCCTCTGGTGGAACTGCTGCAAGAGAGATTGCCAAGCCCTCAGGGGCCGAGCTAAGGGTGTGAAATGGCATCTCTTCATTACTGTAATTCAGATTTCTCTGGTTGCCAGTGGTTTTGAGCATCTTTGTTTCTGTTATGATTTGTTGATTTTTCTGATAAGCTTTTTGTAATTTTCAGTGAATCGAGGCAGTTCTGCTGTATGCATTGCAAATATCTCTTCCATTTTCTTTATAGTACTTTTGTGGTTCTTTTTACATTTTATTGCAGGTCAGTTTGCCACTTCTTTATAGATTGTGACTCTTGTGTCGTCTGTGGACAGCCGTCCCCATCTCAGAGTCATAGCACTGCTCTCTCGAGTGCTCTCTGGTTTGCTTCCATGCTTAGTCGCAGGTGGATTTTTTTTTTTTTTTTTTTTTTCTGAGACCGGGAATTGAACTCACGACCTTGCACTTGCCAGGCAGGCGCTGTGCCGCTGAGCTAAATCCCCAGCCTATTGTTGCGGGTGCATTTGGAATCCCTCTGTGAACACAGCTTTGTCTTTCTTTGCATGTGAATAATTAGGTTCCCCAGCATCTCTTGGTGACTGCTTCATCCCTTGCCAGTCATCACCTCTCGCTATGTGGGGCTTTTCTGGGCTCTCTTTTCCATCCCCGCCTGCCCGTCTGCTGCCGATGATATCAATTGCTGTAGTGGTGCAGTGACTCTGAACTCAAGCAAGGGCTGCATTGCCTTTTGTCTTTCAGAGCTGTGTAACTACTCCTGGCCCTTTACTCTTCCACATGAATCTAACAATGAATTTGTTAAGTTCTGCAAAGACTCTACTGAGATTTTTTTCAAGAGTTCTGTTGAGTTATAAATCACATATCATGCACTATTCCCATTTAAAATGTATCTCAATATTTTTAAAAATTGTGGTAAGCTACAACAGGAAATGTTCCATTTAAATCATTTGCAGTGTGCAGTTCAGTGGCATCGCTTACATTTACAGTGTAGTTCCCCAAATGTTTTCATTACCCCAGACAGAAACTTTGTGCCCACTAATAGCTCCTGGCTCCACACCCCTCAGCCTTTGGTAATCTCTCGCCCTCCTGACTGTGAATTTGCCTCTCCTTGGTACCTCATATTGGTGGGACCATGCATGTTGCTTTACAACTGAGTCATTGCACTTGAATAATATGTTCCAGGTTGTAGCAAATTAGAACTTCATTCCCTTTTAGGGCTAAATACTCACCCATGCGTGGAGCACATTTTGATTCTTATTCCGGCATGGGTGGACATTTGACTTGTTGATGTTGTGCGAGCACTGGTGTACAAGGATCACTTGCGTCCTCACTTTCAGATCTTTGGGGTGCTTGCCTAGAAGCAGGATTGTTGGATCATGCGGTGCCTCTGTTTCCCTCAGCACCATTTTCTACCATGGCTGCACAATTTTGCATTCCCAGTAATGCACAAAGTTCTAATTTCACCACTCTTGCCAGTTATTTGTCAGTTACTGTTTATGTATGTACGTAAGTATGTATGTATGTATGTATTTTTGCCAGTAGCCATTCTAGTAAGTATGAGGTGGGTCTTCACTTTTTTTTCTTTTCCCTGCAATACTGGGGATTGAACTCAGGGTGCCTTCATGCTGAATTACATGCCTGATCCTTTCTAGTTTTTAAAATTTTGATACAGAATTTGATCAAGTTAATAAATTGTCCAGGCCAGGGCTTCACCTTGCTGTCCTCCTGTTGTAGCCTCTAGAGTGTCGGGATTATAGGTGTGTGACACTGCATTGGCTTCATTTGGGTTGATTTGTGTTTTTCTGGTGGTAGGTGATGCTGTACATCTTTCACATGCTTATGTGCCGTTTGTATTTCCTCTCTGAAGAAATGTTCATTCTCTTGCCCATTTTCAAGTTTTAGTTTGAGTTGTAGGAATTCTTACTTTTTACCCTAGATGTGTCTCAAATTTTGTCCCTTGTTGCATGTATTTAGAGCAGATACATGAACACATAGGAGCACACACACAAGTGTGCGAAAACACATACACAGAGCCTTCTTCACCAAGAGCCCTGGGTACACTTTAGAGGTGGTGCCCGCAGGTTGCGGGCCAGCTGGCTGTGGGTGTGAGCGAGGCGTGGGGTGAGGCTCGGTCTGGCTGAAGCAGGTGATTGAGGAGCGAGACTAGGAGCAAGGGTGAAGAGTTGTCTAGCTGCTGCGGTGTGACCACCCTGAACTTCAAGCTGTGTTTTAATACCTATTTCAAAGCGAAGAGCTCTTTAGTTACATAATGACTAATATGCTTTCATTTAAAGATATGTGTAGAATTGTTAAAAAGGAAGGTGGAAATATGAGGCTTCAGATCTGGGCTAAAGAAGTAACTTGGGAATGACAGGCACGCTGTAGATTTCAAAGCTATTGGGTAGATTCTGCATGCTGTGAGCCCTGGCCATCCAAGTTTTGAGTCTGGTGGAGGCAAAGCTGCCCAAGGGATGAGAAGAAGACCTCAGGAAGAGAAGAACAGGAGAAGGCTGACCATAGGGTGAGAGACAAGACTGACCTTAGAATTGGTAAGAGGGAGGCCTGACATGGTGTGTGGGGAATGGTGAGGAGAGAACACAGAATTTTGTTAGGGAAAGCTAAAGAGAGAGAGGTCCCAGCACTCCAGGAGGAGCTGGAGGAACTCACATGTTCGAGCCTAGCTTGGGCTACTTAGCAAAACCCTGTCTCAAAACTTTGGTTTTTAAAAAAGGGTTGGAGACATAACTCAGTGCAATGGTCCTGGTTCATTCCTGGTTCACTCCTCAGTCTCTGTCTGTGTTTGTCTGTGTGTCTGTGTCACACGCACACTCACATACACACACACACACACACACAGGAGAAGAAGTGGGGAAACGAAGGGTCAACACTTTCTGTGAGATTTGATGTGAAGAGGGCAGAAAAGTACTTTGGTAGGAAGTAGATATGGTATCTGTTTTTGTTTTTAGGATTAGAGATATTGGAATATATCTTTATGCTGGTGGAACTGGTCACAATAGTTCTTTTTTCTTTTCTTTTTTTTTTTTTAGGTTTTTTGATACAGGGTCTCACAGTGTAGTTCAGGCTGGCCTTGAACTTACTTTGTATCCTGGGCTGGCCTCAACTCAAAGTGATCCTCCTGCCTCAGCCTCCCAAGTGCTGGGATTACAGACATGCGCCACCATGCCTGCCTCATGAATGTTTTTAATACAGTATTACATTTGAATTAATGTATAATACATGTATGTATTTATGGGGTTACAGTGTGATGCTTCAGTAGATGTGTACAGTGTGTGGTGGTGAGAGCGGGGCACTGGCCTCCCAAGAGCCTAAGACAGTTATTTCTTTCTGTTGGGAGCGCTGCAATCCTGCTGGTTTGGGGGTATACAGTTGGTTGTCACCCTGGTCGTCGCACTGTGTGTAGTGCACTGAAGCTGCTTCTGAGCACCTGTGAACCACTCTGTTCACCCTCCCTCCCCACATTCTTCTTGGCCTCTGATAACCACTGTTCTGTTCTCCACTAATGTGAGATCAGTTTTTTTTAGCTTCCACGGATAAATGAAAACATGTATTTGCTTTTCTAGGCCCAATTTTCTTTCACTTGACAGTGTCCTCCAGGTTTATCCATGTGGCCACAAAAGGCAGCATTTTATTCTTTTTATGCCTGAATAATATGCCCTTGTATATGTTTACCACAGTTTCTTTGTCCACACTTCTGGAGAACACGTAGGCAGCCTCTGTGTTTTGGCTGTTGGGAGCAGGGCTGTAATAATATGTGAGTGTGGATGTCTCTTTGGTACACTGATTTCTTTTTCTCTGGAGTTATACCCAGGAGTTGAAAACGAGATAGCATGGTAATTCTATTTCTAATTTTTTGAGGAATCACCATTCTTTTCCCACATAGTCTGTGTTAGCTTACATTCCCATCAGCAGTTCCCCCTTCTCCACATCTTTACCAGCCTTTATTTTTTATCTTTTAGAAAATAGCCTTTCTACTGGGATGAGATGGTATCTCACTGTGGTTTTGATTTCCATTTCCCTGATGATTAGTGATGCTGAGTATTGTAGTGTGTTCTTGGCACTTGGATGTCTTCTCTTGAGAAGTGTTTATTCAGATCATCCACCCATTTACAAAAGTTAAGGAACTCTTGGACTGAGTTCCTTGTATACTCTATATCTGAACCCTTTGTTGGGTGAATAGTGTGCAGATACCTTCTTCCATTCTGTAAGTTGTCAATAAATTTTCTTGATTATTTCCTTTGCTGTGCAGCTTTTTAGTTTGATGTTATTCCTTTGTTCTTGCATTTGTTGCCTGTGCTTTTGAAGTCATATCCAAAATCTCTACCCAAAGCAATATCCTGTGAAGGCCTCTGATTTTTTTGAGAATTTCATAGTTGCAGGTCTTCCATTTAAGTTTTTTATTTAGTATGAGTTATTTTTTGTGTCTGGTGAGTGATAGGAGCCTTGTTTTGTTCTTTCCTACGTGGATGCCTAGTTTTTGTGGCACCACTTACTGTAGAGCATGTCCTTTGTCTGATGTATCTTCTGGGTGCCTCTGTTAAAGTCATCTGGCTATGGATATGTGGCTTTATTTCTGGGATTTCTCTATTCCATTGCTCTGGGTGTCTGGTTTATGTCTGTACCATGTTATATCTATTATTGTAGTCTTGTGGTATGTTTTACAGTCAGATATTATATAATCTCCAGCTTTGTTATTTTTGATCAGTATTGCTTTGACTATTTGCTATCTTTTTGATTTCATGTGAATTTCGGGATTTTTAAAAATTTCTGTAAAGGGGACTGGGGATTTAGCTCAGCGGAACAGCGCCTGCCTGGCAAGCGCAAGGTCGTGAGTTTGATTCCTGGTACTGGAAAAAAAAAACAAAAAAAAAAATTCTTTTTTTCTGTGAAGAATATAGATTGCATTGACTCTGTAGTACATTGGGTAGTATGGATATTTTAACAGTATTAATTCTTCTAATTCATAAACATAGGATATCTTTCTGTTTTTAGTTTCCTCTTCAATATCTTTCATTAATGTTTTGTATTTTAACACATTCTTGATGGGACTGTAATGCTCACTGCCAGGTGGTTTGAACCACTGGTGGTACATATATGACTGTTCCATTGCATGGCTTTTTATTAATTTTATTATTAAAAAGACTCATAAAGGTGATTAGATCACTTTGTATCACCAGTGGTACAAGCTGCCTGATGGGACAGTCATGGATGTTCCACCAGTGGTTCAAGACAGTGGAATGTGTTAATTGTAGACTTAGATTTATTCATATGTATTTTATTTTTACTGTTATTATAAATAGGATTACTTTCTAGATTTCTTTTTTATCTACTTCATCATTGAGGTATAGAAATGCACCAGTTTTTGTATGCTGCAACTTCACTGAATGTATTAGTTATAATGAAAATATATGATTATGCCATCTGTGAGCAGAGATGGCTTGACCTTTTAGTTTGGGTACCCTTTCTTTCTCTTATCTGATTGCTCTGGATGAGATTTGCAATATCATGTTGAGTAAGAGTGATGTAAGTGGGCATGCTTGCCTTGTTCCAGATCTCAGAGGAAATTCTGTCAACTTCTTCCTGTTCAGTGTGATGTTAGCTGTGTTTGTTATATATGACCTTGTATGTTCCCTCCATATTTAGCTTGAAGTGAGTTGTCAGTAAGTGTTGCTGAATTTTCTTAAATGCTCTCTCTACACCTTTGAGATGATCATACAATTTTTATCTTTTATTCTGTGGATGGGATGAATCATGTTTACTGATCTGTGTATGTTGAACCATCCCTGCATACTTGGGCTAAATCCCATGTGATCATAGTATATAATATTTTCCATGTGTTGTTGGATGCTGGTATTTTGTTCAGAATTTTGTGTCTGTGTTATCAGGGATATTGGCCTGTACTTTTCTTTTTTGTGTCCTTGTCTGGTTTATGTGTCAGGATAATGATGGTTCATAGAATGAGTTCAGAAGGATTCCCTCCTATTCAATTTTTTGAATAGTTTGGGACTACTTGGTGTTCATTCTTTAAAATTAGTTTGGCAGATTCAAAAGTAAAGCCCTCCAGACCTGGGCCTTTCTTTGCTGGGAAATTTTTCTTACTGATTCAGTTTCATTGTTGGTCTGTTAGGGCTTCTGTTTCTTCATGGCTCCGTTTTGGGAGGTTGTGTGTGTTTGGTAAGTTACCCATTTCTTCTAGGTTTTCTAGTTTGTTGGTGTATAGTGCATAGTCATTCTAATAATTCTTTTTTTTCCTATGGGGTCAGTTGTAATATGTCCTTTTTTGTCTACTTTTTGAGTCATTTCCTTTTTTTCTTTTAATTTGGCTTAAAGGTTTGTTGCTTATTTCTGATCTGATCTTTATTATTTCTTTCCTTCTCCTAACTTTGGCTTTGATTTGTTCTTGTATGTAAGATCTTTGAGTTATATTTTAGGTTGTTTCTTTTGTGTCTTTTCTAGTTTTCGATGATGAAGGCGTTTGTAGCTGTTGACTTTCTTCTTAGTACAGTGCTTATCTTGCTGTGTCCCATGGGCTTGAGTGTGTTGTGTTTCCACTTTCTTTTGTTTTAAGAAATTTAAAAACTTTCCCCATGATCTGTTGGTTGTTCAGGAGCATGTTGTTTAATTTCCATGTAGTTGAATAATTTCCACACTTCTACTTGTTGTTGATTCTAATTTTATTTCATTGTTGTCAGATAAGATACATGATATAATTGATGGCCTAAAACCTGATCTATCCTGGAGAATATTCCATGTATGATGAGAAGAATGTGTATTCCTCACCTGTTGCGTAAATTGTTCTATAAATGTCTATTAGGTCCATTTGGTCTGTACTATAGGTTACTGTAGTTTAACTCCAATGTTTCTTTGTTGACTTTCTCTTTGAATGATCTGTTTGTTGCTGAAAGTGGGTGTTGAGGTTTCCAATGATTATTGTATTGGAGACTGTCTCTCCTTTAAACCTAGTAATATTGCCTTATCTATTTGGTTGGTCTAGTGTAGGGTGCATACACATTTATGATTGTTATATATCTTTTTGCTGAATTGATCCTTTTATCAGTATATAATAACTTTTTTTGCCTCTTTGTGCAGTTTGTAATTTAAAGTCTGTTTTATCTAATATAAATACAGCTACTTCTGTTTGATCTTGGTTTCTGTTTGCATGGTGTATCTTTTTCCATTCTTTCACTTTCAGTCTGTGTGTCTTTTTACCGCTGAAGTGAGTTCCTTATAGGAAATGTGGTATTTTTTAATTTGGGGAGAATTTTACCCATTTAAATCCAAGGTAATTATTGATAGGTATCAATCTATTCTTGTAATTATGTAATTGCTTCTGGTTATTTTGTATTTTCTCCTATTGTTAATCTTTGTGGCTTGGTGGTTTTTTGTAGTGACAAGATTTGATTCTCTTCTCTCTTCTTTGTGTATCCATCAGTAAGTTTTACATTTTCAAGGTTGTAGTCATTTTCCTTCTAGGGATAGGATTCCTTTAAGTGTTTTTTGTAGGGCTGGTCTGGTGATGATGAATTCCTTCAGTTTTTGTGTATCTGAGAAAGACTTTATTTCTCTTCATTTCTGAAGGCTAACTTTGTTATATATAGTATTCTTAGCTCACAGTTTTTTTTCTTTCAGCACTCTAAATTTATCATTCCATTTTCTCCTGGCTTGAAATATTTTTTGCTGATAAATCTTTTAGTTAATGGGCATTTCCTCATATGTGACTTGATTTGTATCTCTCAATGCTTTTAGAATTCTTTGTCTTTGACTTTTGAAAGCTTAATTCTAATGTGCCTTGGAGAAGACCACTTTGGGTCTAGTTAGAGTTCTTTGGGTTTCATAGACCTAGATTTTTTTTTTTTTTTTTTTGTCTTTTTGAGGTAGGGTCTCACTGTGCAGTTCAGGCTGGCCTTGAGCTCACTTTGTAACTCAGGATGGCCTCAAACGCGTGACAATCCTCCTACCTCAGCCTCCTGAGTGCTGGAATTACAGGTGTACACCACCACACCCGGCTTAGACCTAGGTGTTGATATCTCTTCCAAGACTTCAGAAAATTTCAGCCATTATTTTCTTAAATATGTTTTCTGGGCTTTTCTGTATCTCTTCACAGTCTGGAAATCCTGGATGTAAGCATTTGTTTGCCTAATAAAGTCCAATAAATCCCATAAGCTTTCTTCAGTCTTTTTCATTCGTTTCCTCTGAATGGGTTAAAATACCTGTCTTTAAGAATTTTTTATTCTTCTGTTGGTATAGCTGTCAATTGTAGTTTTATTTCATCCTTTGAATTCCTCAGTTGCAAGATGTGTTTTTTGAAATGAGGTCTGTCTCTGTTGAATTTCTCATTCAGGTCACGAATTTCTTACTGATTTAGTTGAACTGTATTTTCTATTGGTGTCTCATTGAGCTTCCCTAAGATCATTATTTTGATTTTCTCTCTTTTTTAAATCAGATTTTATTGGTGCACTTTAGATATACATAATGATCACATTCATCATAGAAATCATTTTCTCTTAAGGCATTTCATAAGTTTCTTTTCCTTTAGGGTTGGGTACTAGAGAATCAGTGTGTTCCTCTAGGGCAGTGGTGGCAAACCTGTGGCACATGTGCTGTTTTTCTTTTAAGACAAAAGGTGTTAATGTATGAGTTGTTTTTTCTAAACTCAACCCTCAGTATTCAGGTTTAATTGCATTGTTGGCTCTTTATAATAGATAAGTGGGTTTGGCTCTATTTTATATTCCAGGGTGCTTGGTAGTCAGATAAAATAGTAGTATTAAGCTCACTGCTCCCATTACAAAATATTATGTCATTAATCTTCTCTTCTGGATGTTCAACAACTGAGCTATAGAGACCAAAAACTAGAAAGCTAGATGGGCTAAGAGGACAGCCAATATTTTGTCCCAAACTCTCAAAGGTCAGTGAGGACCCAGGACATGAGGGAACCTTTTCAGTGACATTCTGCAACTCTGGTGGGTTATACAAACTGCTGATCAAGGGGATTGTAGGACCACAGAGGATATAGATCTACAGTGTATAATGTGCCTAAGGAGAGTCACTAGAAGAAAAGGGTCTTCCAGGGTTTCACAAGAAAGCCACTTGGTCAAGCAATGACTGTGACTCATCCAGATGGCTGACATTTACTGAAGAACTAGAGGTGGTATACATGGTTCCAAGGTAAATCCTGAGGAGACTTAACTGACCTTGATAAATAGCAAAAATTAACTAAGACAGGCCTAACCTTAATTTGGTCTTAAACATCGAGCAGAAAAGTACAACCATGAGCTATAAAACAATTGCCAACTACACTACTAACTGATCACTGTTCTGGGATAATGCGCTGTATAGGATTAAATTTCTATATGCAGCGACTTAAAATCTTTGGACTGGGAATCTGTAGCCTAAATCGAGCAAGTTCATCTAGAGTGAAAAGGGTTTGAAAATAGAATGGTCTTCTACAGAGTCCTTCAAACACAGCTTCTCCATCTCCAATTGACTACCCATTGCTTGTAACTACAAAATAGAAAAGGGGGAGATGTGGGGAGCGGCTGAAGCTGGAGATCGATGTTGCACCTATGGCTGGAGCAAGGGCAGCCTCAAGAATACAGAGCACCTGAGTAAGTCACATGACAAGCTGCTCTAGTCTGCAGAACGCTGGGTGCCCCAGGCTAGTCACATGGATAAACTATTAGGCAGAAGGGTTTCATGTGACATTCAATCTCCCGAGCATATAAATAAATGCACTGCAACCTTTGGAGCCCTTTGTCCTTCTCTTCTTCCTTCCTTGATTTTCTTCCTCCTCCTTCTCCTCCCCCTCCTTCTTCCATCCTTACTTCTTCCATCAGGTGAGAGCACTCCACCTGGCCTCAGTTTTCTGTTAAAAAAGAAATAAAGGGCGCTGGGGATTTAGCTCAGTGGCACAGCGCCTGCCTGGCAAACTCAAGGTCATGAGTTCGATTCCTGGTACCAGAAAAAAACAAAAAACAAAAAAGAATTGAAATAAAAAATGAAAGGTTTTCCATCACTGCTCTAGTGGTGTGATGTTTTCCCGTTTGATCGTGTTTCTTGTTCTTTTTTCCCCAGTGTTGATATCTGCATATCTAGTGTAGTAGTTGCGCTTTTTAGTTATATGGAGTTGGTTCCCTTTTACCTTCTTCTCTGTACGTAGAGGCTTCTTCCTGTGGATGGGCATAAGGGGGTCAGCAGAGTGTAGTGTGTTGGGCTTGATTGTGAGCAGATGTAGTGGTGTGGTCTCTGGTTCTTCTTCTGTAACTCTTACAGTAACATTGGTGGCTGTGTTAGTGCCCTAGGGTGTGATGGGTGTGACTGATAGGGGGGCACAGTTTTGCTGGAGACAAGGGTGCTGCCTGGCTGGCTGTTGACCAGGCATGGGTACTGGCAGGCCAGAGACTATGTGGTGAGCTCTCCAGTGGGCAGGGATGCCAGCTGGCTGGCTTTTGGGCTGGGCTTGGTGTGTGAGTTTGTTGTGTGCTGGATGGCCATGCAGCAGGTATACTGAGGGGTAGGCCCACTGCTTGAGAGGCTCAGGCCAGGTGCAAGAGCAGGTGGGTGCTGTGCGCTGGCTGGCTGTGCAGCAGGCTCATTGAGGGTAAGGTTAAGGCAGCCCCCGGGCTGGCTGGTAGGCCATGCTTAGCGGTGCAGGGGGCTGGGTGACTGTGAGGTAGGCTCCTTGCTGGGGCAAGGCCACTGATGGGCTGTCAGGGTAGGTATGTGTTTGCACAGTTACGTTGGGCTACTGCAGATCTGTTGGCTTCCTTCCTGTGGATGTTGTCCTGGTCCCTGGGCGATGAGTTTCTGCATGGGTTTGGAAGGCAGATCTCAGCCTTTCTGCTGGGCCTAGCTTCTGAGCAGTGTGGATCATGGGCTGCAGCCACTTTGATGAGCATGATGGGTGGAGGTGGTCTCAGGAGTGAAGGTAAGACATGGCATCTAGGCCCAGGATGGGATGTACTCCAGCAGAGGATCCAGTTTCAAGCTGGTATTGAGCTGTTACAGCTTACGGATAGGGTGGAGGGTATACAGTATGAATCTCCACTCTGGCAATATAGCCACGTGAACTCTGAGAACCTGCAGAGACAAAATACCTGACTCCTAAAGTTAGGGGAGGAAAGATTTATTTGGCGTTCAGTTCATAAAAGTTTCAGTCCATAATCAGCTGGCTCTAAGGCAAGGTGACGCATGGCAGAGGAGAATCAGTTCATGGCAGCGGAAGACAGCAAAAGCAACAAAAGAGGGGAAGGGACAATCCTCTTTCTGTCTGTGGTGGATTGACTACTGGTGGTCAACTTGTAACACTCAGGGGAAGTGAGTCAGCGTGGTGCTGGGTGTGGGAGGCCCACCTGAGGATTGATGCCCACTGCCTAAGAGGCAGAACTGGAGAAGTAAGGAAGCAGTTGGAAGCTGTTGGGAAGCTGTTGGGAAGCTGTTAGGGGGCTGCTGGTTCTCTTGGGCTATTCTGCTGGAGGGCCTGGTCATGCTGGCTTTCCTGATGAACTTGGCTGTTCTTATCGGAGGAGGAGCTCTGGACCTTGGCACTGAGAATGGCTTTGATTCACTTTGGGGGAGCTCTGGTCCTCACATTTAGCATCGTTTCCTGGCTCCAGAGGGGAAGATGGTGCACTGCCAGTCTCCTGAAGAAGCTTGCTGCGTTGGCTTTCCTGATGGGAACTCAGCTGTCTTCACCATTGGAGAACTCGGGACCTCACTGTTGCTGAGGATGGCTGTGGTGCTTCTCGGGGGAGCTCTGATTCTTACTTTGTGCATTGCTTCCTGGCTCCCATGCAGATCCCTCAGCCTGCTGGCACAGATCCTTCATCCCGCTAACAGACTTCCTAGATTCCACCACTGACCTTTGGGCCTTTGCAGCACAGATCCATGAAACAGGCCTGCATGAGATATTATTATGGGCTCTGGGCCTCCACTTGGACTCGTGGGAGGCATTGTTATGAGCTCTAGGTCCTTAACTGGACTCATGTAAGACATTTCTGTGGGATCCAGACCCTCAGTTGGATTCCTTGGTCTTAGTAGATGGACAGATTTCCTGCACTCTTCTGTATATCATTCTTTGGGTGACTACTGTAAGTAATCATATAAAATATGTGTCCTGTATTATATTGTTTCCCCTTGCAAAATATGCCCCAAACTACAAAAGGGGACATTTAGACAGAAACCGTAACAGAAGCTGTCTAAACTGTCCCGGGCCTGTGTTCGCTGCAGAAGCTCCTGGGCAGTCATCTGCAGCAGCAGAGGGGGCTGTTGGGGTCTCCAGCTTACCTTTCCCTGTAAAGAGAAGTCTGTCATGGCTCCATGCTGGTCTGGGTGAAGGAGATACCGTGGGAGCTGCAGGATGTCTCTCTGTCCTCCTGATGGTATTTTCTTGGTGTTTTGGGCTCCTGGGGATCTCACTATTTCTCTGCTGCTCTCCAGCATACCTCTTCAGTCACTTTAGTCAGAATGCAGATGTTCATTCTTTGTTGTGGTCCCTTTGTGGTGGTGGTGGGCAGCAGCCAGCAACTCTCGCCAGTTACCTTGCTGATGTTGCGCCACGATGGTTTTCTGAGTCTTCTGAGCCCTCTGTTCTACCTTCTCAGCCCCTATTTCCTTCTCTCTTGAGATGGGCTAAGAAAGGTGGTATGTAGTGTTGGCTCAGGAGTCCCTGACCATGCTGCACCTGCTCCTGTTCCTCTGAGTGCCACGTGTCATGGGGCAGTTTGAAGTGCACTCAGGGTTGTCTAGGGATACAGTTCAGGCTTGGACTCGGAGGACAGATTTGCTGCTGGAATAGTGGCCAAGTTTTTGCTCAGAGATGATGCTTTTGACTGTTTATTTATTTATTTTTGTTTGTGTGGGTTTTTTAGTACTGGGAGCCAAACTCAGGACTTTGTGCTTGCCAGGCAGGCACTGTGCCGCTGAGCTCCATCCCCGCCCCGATGATGCCTTTGAATGGAGGAGTGGTCCTGTAGGTCACAGTTGTGGCCAGCATCCTGGTGAGGGCTTTGGGATTCAGGTCCTGCCTCACCTTGCCTGGCAGGCCCCATCCCCATGCTGCAGGTGATTGGATAGTGGGAGACACAGGTGTGAATGTGTACTGCTTATGGGAGAAAGGAAACAGGTGGTGGGAAAAGTGTGCTGTTTTCAGACTCGATGTGGAAATCCTTACTTCCCTCCTTTTTGTTCCTATCAGGATCCTTGCCACGGCTGGAACTGACTTTGACCTGCGAACACTGAGGGCTGTGCGTGTGCTAAGGCCCCTGAAGCTTGTGTCTGGGATTCCAAGTGAGTCCGGATGAGACAGGCAGGCCCACGCCTTAACCTGTACCACCAGCCTCCTTCCCTCCTCTCACCACAGCCCCTTGCGCTTGCTGCCTTGTGGTGGTGGTGGGGTGCTGGGGGTGAAATCCAGAACCTTGTTCGTGCTGAGTACACTCCACCACTGAGCCACACCTTGTCCCTTGAGCTTGCCTGTTGTGACTCCAGGGAACTAGGTGAGAAGGAAGGGAGGAACGGGCCTTTTCCAGCCCATCTTCACAGAGTCCTGCAGGGCAATCCTATTGCTTTGCCCTGGCTTGGCTTCTCTAGGTGGAGGCTTTGTTTCCAGGTCTTTGTTTCATCTTCTGGGGTAAAAGAACAGATGAGAGATTGACCAAGGTGATGCGGGCAGGACTCCTGGGAAAATATGCAAAGGCCGCAAAGGGCTACTTGTCTTGGCTCAGGCTGGGCAGGGCAACGGGGGGCTGTGATTGGACATAAGATATGTTTCTGAGCATGGACCACAGGGTGACCAGGGGAATCTTGCGAGTTACCCCAGTCCAGTGCAAGTTGGGTTTAAGTTTACCTAAGGGCCTGGGTGGGCAGGGATCTAATGTGGTGTCCTCATAAGGGCACTGCATTGTTCACTCAGTGTTTTACCCTGAACGGGCAAGGGCTCTGACCTGTATCCAGGGTTATGGGCTTATGACCTCCTTTGCCTGATTCCTGTGGCCTGGACTCACTCATGTCCTGTGGCCAGTGAAAAAATACTCTGGTTTTGGAAGAGAGTAGACCAGCCCTACCTTCCCCAAGAAGTTGGGTCTGTTAGGAACTGCTGAACTTTGTAGGATCCCCTGCTTTTCCCTCCCAGGATCCCCTGCTCTGGGATCCCAGCATTCTCTGCTCTCCCTTTTCAGGATGCCCTGTATTTTCTTCCCAGAACCCTTTGCTCTTAGCTCCTAGCATTCTCTGCTTTCCCTTCTAAGGATCCCCTGCTTTTGACTCCCAGCATTTTCTGCTCTTCCTTCCCAGGATTCCTGTCCTTTCCTCTCAGAATTCTCTTACTCTTTCTCTCTTGCTTCTCTGTATTTCGTTCTCTTTCCTCTCAGGATTTTCTGCCCTTGCCGTACCCTGAGTCTTCTATGTCCTTGATCTCATTAGCTCACACTCCACACCTGCTTCTCTCCCTACTTTGAGACACCACTCAGTCCACCTCCCTAGGACCTCATTCTTTGTCCCAGAGTACTCTCCAGTCTGTTCCATATGAGCATACTCCCTTCAGTCCTTCCTCCAGTATTTCCTGCTGTGCCCTGCTTTGAGTGCTGTCAGCTCTCCTTGCTCCCCATAAAGACTTACCACACAGCATCTTACCCCAGGACTCTAGGTTCTTGTCCCTTCCCTACCCATCTTACCCCTTCCCTAGGTTCTTGTCTACCTATGGCCTGTCCTGCTCCCTGCTTACTCACTTTGGTATCTGACCTTTCCTGCTCTGCCTGCTCTGGTCCCAGGTTTGCAGGTGGTGCTCAAGTCCATCATGAAGGCCATGGTTCCGTTGCTGCAGATTGGGCTGCTTCTCTTCTTCGCCATCCTCATGTTTGCCATCATTGGCCTCGAGTTCTACATGGGCAAATTCCACAAGGCCTGTTTCCCCAACAGCACAGGTGAGGTCCAGTAGCACCCCTTGGGTTTGGATGGGACCACAGATTCATTCATCCAGGAGATAGGCACTGTTCTAGGTGCTGAAGGTACTAGACAAGTGAGGTGGAGCTTACATTCCAGTGGAAGACACAGACAATCTGATAAAATACAAGTAAATAGGCACATAATTGAAATAATACAAATTATAGTGACTGCTAGGATGGAAACAAAAATGTATTTGAAATAGAACAATTTGGGGCCTGCTCTACAGTGTGGCCTCTTTGCTAAGGTGACAGTTGAACAGAACTCTGATAGTTAAAGCATGAGCTGTGTGCTCACCTGGCCAGAGATCTTAGGTACAAGGAACAGTAAGTTCAAAAGCCCCAGCTGAGGCACAGTGAGAACAGGGAGAAATCATGAGTGTGTCATAGCGAGGGTTAGAGAACATGAGTCTTATTCTGGGGAAAATAGGAAGACAGTGGAGGGGTTTGGGCAAGGTGTATGGCATCTTCTGGTCTCTCTGGTGGCCATGAGAGATAAAGGTGGAAATAGTTGTGTAGGAGGGAATCTTGGAGAGATGTCAGCCCTGGCTGGGGTTTGGTAGAGGTAGTTTGAGCAGTCTACCTTAAGTTACAGGATTTTCTGAGAATGTGAAGTATAAGAGAGATTGAATGAAGAGTTAAGACTGAGGTTTGTGGCTGAGCTGTGAACATACTGAAGGAGAAAACTCAAATGACCATCTCTTAGATCCTGAAAAGCTTTTCCTAAAATTTAAATCATTCATGACTTTTTTTTTTTTTTTTGTCTTTTTGAGACAGGGTCTCGCTGTGCAGTTCGGGCTGGCCTTGAGCTCACTTTGTAGTCCAGGCTGACCTCGAATTCGCAATGATCCTCCTGCCTCAGACTCCAGAGTGCTGGGATTACAGGCGTGCACTACCATGCCCAGTGATGATTTTTTTCATTCATGATTAAGAAAAGCCATTTTCAAACTGGAAATAACAGATAATTTTGTTGAATTTCTTAAAATTTTCTGCAGATATAAACTTTATTGTAAGTTGAGAGATTTTTCCTTTAAAGTCAGGAGCAAGGCAGGATGCAGATGGTCAGTTCCAGTCTATGCAGTTGTGGTGGTTGCGACCAGCGGCAGGAGACAAGAAAAAGAAGGGAAGTTCTGTGAAGAATTGGAGAGGAGGAAGCAAGCTGAGCATGTGATGCACACCTGTAGTCCTAACACTCTTGGAGGCTGAGGCAGGAGGATTGCAATTAGCAAGACCCTACCTTAAAATAAAAAATGAAGAAAGGGCTCAGGATGTATTTCAGTGCAAAGGCCTGCCTTGTGTTTAATTTTTAGTGCTGCCAAACAGACAAACAAACAAACAAACAAAACAAGGCAACAAAGCTTGTGATTGTCCAAAGATAATGCAGTCTACAAATAAATAAGCAATGGCTTCTTTATAAGCATTTATCAACGTATTTGGACAGAGAAAAATAAATATATGTGGTCAGTTTTGCCTTTTAACCCTGGAAGTATTTGCTTTTCATCCTAGCAATTCCTCAAAATTTCTTTTATGTTGATAGAAGGGATTTTCATGTGTTGTTACACATCTAAAAAACATTACTGCTTTTTTACTGGACTTTTGTGAGTGAAGGGGACATGTGTTCCACGTGAGGTAGCAGCAGTGTTCTGGTGTTTCCTACCGTCTCCACTCAGTCCCCTGGTGCTTGCCAGGATGGAGTTGGTAGAGGGCTCCCACCTGTGGGGCAGCGCAGAGAGGCCTGGCTGGAGGTCCCAGCCTCTGTGGCCACAGGTTGGCTGACTCAGCTGTCCTGCAGTGGTGGAGCCCAGCTTGGTGACCAGCACAGCGTTGCTCCCTGCAGAGTGACAGTCAGATCTGTGTGTCAGGAAGCTCTGGTGCAGCTCCTGTGCAGGCAGGGAAAAAGAAACGGGTAGTGGTGGTAGGAAGAGTTTGAGGCTGGTGGTTGGCTTGTCTGGTTCCAGAACTAAGGGAGAGACTGACCAGGGCTGTCTGAGAAGGCTGACTGCAGGCAAGAAGAGAGATTTAGTGCAGGTCCTAGGGAGAGAGTGGGGAGGCTGCTGGCTTCCGGTCACCTGCATTGAGCTCTCCAGAGCCCCAGAGCCCTAGCTGGGGTAGAGAGCATGGTACTCTTCATTCTCCTCTTCATAGATGCGGAGCCTGTGGGTGACTTCCCCTGTGGCAAGGAGGCCCCAGCCCGGCTTTGTGAGGGCGACACCGAGTGCCGGGAGTACTGGCCAGGACCCAACTTCGGTATCACCAACTTTGACAACATCCTGTTTGCCATCTTGACCGTGTTCCAGTGCATCACCATGGAGGGCTGGACCGACATCCTCTACAATGTGAGTTGCCTGGGGGTGGGCTTTACCCTGATGTCCTTCATGATGGGAATCACATCTCTGGAGCCCTTGGGTTGTGCTCTGGGGTCCCATTTGGAGGCACTTTCAACTAAGACCCTTTGCTTAGCCCTTACCCCTGCCCCTCCCTAAGATGAGCTGTAGGGCCCTCATCCAGAAGCTTTGTCAAAGGGTTCCATGGTCAGTTTTGGCCCTAACTCTAGCCCCAGGTCTTTCTAGGGGCTCCGGCTAAGGGCTGGGGATGGAAGTCAGCCGAGAAAAATCTCAGAGAAGATGCTGCTGATGTTGAGGGCGGTGGTGGCAACAGTGCCACAACTGTGCTGCCTGTGGGCCTGCTTCATGGAGACCTGTTGCATGGCGTCTGTGGGATTCACTGTGAGGATGGTGCCCTGGGGTCACAGAGAGGCTGGGGAATTTTCTGATCTGCAGGCAGCTCACTGTGAACCACAAGCCACACCAGTCTTGCTGGGGACTTTGGGGTGGAGTCGGGGCCAGTGATGCTGGGGGTCTCTTTGGGTCTAGGTTGCAGGTGAAGGTGAGGAGATCAGGGCGGGGGCTTAGGGTGGCACAGAGCTGAGGCCCAGGAAAAGCCCTGGTCATGCTGTGTCCTGGGTGGGAGCCCGTGTCTTGCGCATTTGTTTCCTTCTCATCTGGTCTGTCTGGCATCGGTTCCTCTTTGGTCTCCTCCCTCTCTTACCTGCACCTGGGTGTGGTGGCCATGGTGGAAGACGAGGGTCAGACTTGTCTCACTCCCACTTTCCCTCTACCTGGGTCTTCTTGGTGAACACTGGTGACTGTTTGAGGTGAACACCTCCCTTGCCCTTCCTGCGAGAGGTTTGTGAGCCACTCGTGTGAGAACAAGGAAGTTGGTGCTTCGGGGGCTTTGGAAGGTTGAGAAGGAAGTGGTCTGGCTTGTGGGCTCTAGGTAGCTGGAGGTTGTGTTCTGCTTGGGTGTTTGGGTCGTAAGGCAGTGCTGGGGCACCAGGTGCTGTCCTCTAGAGCTAGTCTCTTGTGCACTGAGGATGCTTCTTGAGCCATGTGCTCCTGGGGCCCTGAGTGTCCTCATGGCCTCTGTGTCTGTGACGGCTAAGGAACAGGAGGAAGGGGTGAGGCTGGGACCCTCTGTTCTGTGCCTTGCTGTGGGTTTCCTGGGGCCTCAGGCCACTGTGAGGCCGGGCACTCAGCAGTTACTTGGCAAATGCTTAGGGGGCTGATCTCTAGAACCTGTTGACAGGTAGAGGAGGAGTTAGGGAAAATGGATGTAGAGTACATGAGCCAGATTCCATCTCAGCTGAGAGCTGTGTCTGATCACAGGCTTTGTGTGATCAAGGGAACAGGGAGCAGGGATAAAGGCCGTGAAGAGGAGCTTGGCTATTCTCTCTGTGTAGCCATTCGAAGAGAAATTTTCACAAAAGCAGACCCTAAAAATAGCTCTGAGCTGGCCATGTTCCTGCCAGCCCTGCCCAAATGAAAGACTGACTAGGTCTCTGTGGCCCTTAGTGACTCCTGGGGCTTAGCTAGTGGCTGTAATGACTCAGATGCCCCTGTCTTTGTATAGGACCCCCGGGAGGGGGTGGGCAGGAAACAGATCCTGGGGCTGGAGGCATTGGCAATGAAAGGGCACAGAGATTTCGGTAGGGCCCACGGGAACTGAGCACCACTTGCACAGGGCTGAGCAAGAGGCGTTCAGCACATAGGCCCCAGATAATGGCAAGTGCCATGGAGGAAACAAGGGAAAATGAAGAACGGCGGGGTGGCCAGTTAGAGGGCCCCGAGAGACAGGACATGGAGGTCTAGAAACCAGACATATAAATGGTACGGGGTGGTGCCTTGAAAGTTTGGTGGGGGCCCCAGGGAGCAGTAGTGACAGTGAGCTGTGAGGCTGGCAACATGCAAGACCAGAGTGGGTGGTAGGAACCGGTCAGTTCCACTCCTCCTTGCTGTGGGTCAGTGTTGGTTAGACAGGAACTTGGAGAGGATTCCCGGGAGAGGGGCTTTGTGGTCGCCTCAGCCAGATGATCCTCCAAGTGGTGGTGCCTGGGTTCCTTGTGGGCAGAAGCCACGAGCCTGCCTCAGGGGTGGAGAAATAGGTGGGGCAGGGCCCCGCCTGTTGTCAGGGGAGAGAGGGTGACCAGGATAGATCCAGTCTCTGCTGCAAAGTGGGCAATGAGTGGAGAAGGGAAGCTGCTCTCCTAAGCTTGGAAAGGGTGTGCAATCTGATGGGGCTGTGGAACTCGGAGAAGTGCCTTGTGTGGTATGAGTCAGCAGACACGCCTGGCCAGCCAGAGAGATGAATATCCAAGGACAGCAGCGTGCAAGAAAGAACTGGCCTGCTCCCTCCTCCACCCTCCCCTGCTTTGCCTTTTTCCCACTGAAAGGGCCAGCTGTGGCAGGCCCGCCGGGAGCAGCTGTCCACGAGCAGCATGTGACAGTTTGACTCCCAGCTGGGGCTGGACACTGTGATTTCCGAATTGAGACTGTTATTGTAGGACGTTCTGTTACCCGAGAGTTCCTAGAAAGGCTGTGGGACTTGTTTTTAAACTCTCTTCTAAGGATTCGAGGATTGCTCCCCTGCTGTGTGCGAAGGGGCGGTGAGAGGTGGATTTCAGTTGATGATTCAGATCTGTTCATATCTGAGGAGAGGAGTGTTAAGAGACAGAGGTGTGATGCTAACACAAACTGGACCTGCTCCAGATTGGATAAGCAGTGTGAGAGAAAGAGAAGAATCAAGGATGGTGTGACTTGAGCTCCTGGGGAAGGAGGTGCCATTAACAACAAGAGGAGAGCTGGGTGCGAAGCACTCTTCCAGTTTTGCTCTAGTGAGGGGCAGTGGTGAAACTCCAGTTTCGGCTCTGTAAAGTTGTTAGTCACTGTTTCCATCCAGGTGGAGGCATTGGGCCTGTAAGAAGGAGCTCAGAAGGGACGGCAGGGCCAAGGAGGCATGTGTGAGGTCACTGACACATGGACAGTGCTTAAAGTGATGGGCCGGGTGAGAGCAGCTGGTTGGTGAGTATAGGGGAACTGCAACATTTGGAAGCCAGGAGGAAAGAAGGAGCCAGCAGAGGAGGCTGTGGTGGCGCTTTTAAGTGGGTGGCAATGACATTAGCGTGTCCTGTGTCCTGGAAGCAGAGCAGTTTCAAGGTGGGAGACCCCCTGGGCCCACTGTTGCAGAGAGGCCAAGGACAATGGGAAGAGAAACCCAGAGCATTGCATTTGGCAGGAGGAAGTTGTTGGTGGACTGGACATGAGCAGTCTGGGTGGTGGAGGTAGGAGGTCCTGGCGGGGTGTACCCTTTTGAAGGAGCCGAGCAGGTGGAGGCAATCCAGGGAGGTTGGACTCAAGGGAACTGGAGTTTTAAATTAAAGAAAAAAATTTTTTTTGAGAGAAGGTCTCACTATGCAGTTCAAGCTGGCCCTGAACTGTATACCCCAGGCTGGCCTCGAACTTGCAGCAGTCTTCCTGCACCAGCCTTCTGAGTGCTGGGATGATAGGCATATACTTTAAAATTTTGAGAGATTCATGTGGACTTGTGAATATAACACAGAAGAATCCCGGGCTGGGGATATAGCTTAGCAGCGCAGCACCTGCCTGGCAAGCACAAGGTCGTGAGTTTGATTCCTGGTACCAAAAACGAACAAAACAAAACAAAACACAGAAGAACCCCATGTGCCCATTGCCCTCGTTCTCTGCTGACCCACAGAACCCCAGCCACTGCCATGGTGATGGTGTTGGTGCCCACACAGTTGTGCAGGTGCCCCTCACCGCAGATGCATGCATGGCCACCTGTCTCTCTTGCTTCCTCCTTAAGAGGAAGTACGGCTACCGGTCTGTTCACCAGTCTATAATTTTGGCATTACGTAGATAAAACTGCTTGCTGGTGTTGCAGTTTTTCGTAGGTACGGTTCTCGGGAGATTGGCCCGAATGCTCGTGTGTGTGTTTCATCCTCGCGTTCTCTGGTGTGTGAATGCCCACAGTGTTCATCACTGTTGCTGGATTCCCTAGGTTGTTTCTAGTTGTGGAGCTGTTGTATACTTTTTTTGTGGTATTAGGGATTGAACCTAGGTGTATCCTCAGCCCTTATTTTTATTTTTTATTTTGAGATGGGTCTCAATAATTTGCTAGGTTGCCCAGGCTGGGCTTGAACTTGCTATCCTCTTGCCTTAGCCTTCCAGAGTGCTGGAATTATAGGCGTGTCTTACTACATCCAGCTAAATTGCTGTGCCTAGGTTTTTATTTTTCTGGGACAAATGCCCAAGACTGCAACTTGCTGGGTTGGTAGTGTTGCATGTGTAGTTCAGAAACTGCAGCTCTCTCAGAGGGCTGTGGCTTTTTACATCCCACCTGTGGCGTGGGAACTGTCTTCCTGTGTCCGGCCAGGCTGTGGTGGTGATGCTGTGCAGGCATTTTTGCCACCGTGATGGGTGTGGGCAGATAACATCATTGCAGTTTCTCCCGATTCTGGATGGTGATGATGGTGAACATCTCCCCCTGCTCATTCACCATCTGCGTTTCTTCTTCAGTGGAGTGGCTCTCCATATCTGTGGGGACTGTCCTCTCACTTCAGAGTTTCTGTGGTCCCTTATGGAGTTAGGTGCAGGTTTCTTATCAGGTAAGTAATTTGCAAATGTTTTTTCCTTGTCAGTAGCTTGTCTATTCGTACTGTTCACTTGCTCTTGCACAGAACAAACCTCTTTTTATGCCCTGCCTTTGTGTTCCCTCCCTCCCTCTCTTTCTCCCTTCCTTTTGTAATACTAGGGATTGAACCCAGGCCTTTGCACTGAGCTACACCTGCTTTTTTTTTTTTTTTCTTTTCTTTTCTTTCAGATTTTGAGACAGGCTTCTAAGCTTCCGGGCTGGTCAGGAACTAGGTGGTCTTCCTGAATCAGCCTCCCAAGTAGCTGGGATTATAGGTGTGCACCACCATACCTGGCTCATTTTTAGTTTTGATGAAATCCAGTTTTTTAGTTTTTCCTTTTGTGGGTTGGGCTTTTAGTATGAAATCTGAGAACTCTGCCTAGTCCTAAATCCTGAAGATTTTCCTGTGTGTCTTTTTCTTAAACATTTCCTCTACATATCTTTAGAACCACATTAGACAATGCTATAGTTTTTGCTCCAGCCATCAAACATAATTTAGAAAAGTCAACAGGAGAAAAAAAAAAAGTATCTGTAATTGTGCTGTTTCCTTGTTTTTCTCCCTAATTGTCAGTGATTCTTTTTTCATCCTTTTCTTTCTATTTAGAGACATTTTGTTAGCTGTGCTCTGAGGAGGGCTCTGCTGGTAGTAAATTCTCCTCCTTTTCCTAATTTTTCATCTTAGGAGGTCCCCTCAAGGACATTTTGCTGGGTATGCATGTTTGGGTTAACAGTTCTTTTCTTTCAGCTCCCAGAAATGTTGGGCCACTTTCTTCCACCCACTGGCTTCTGCTGAAGGGAATTCTTTAGAATCTTTTGTTGTTGTTGTTTTGAGACAAGGTCTCCTGTGCAGCCTAGGCTGGGCTCAAACTCACTGCGATCTTCCTGCCTCAGCCTCAGCCACCACTCCCTGCCCTGGAATCATTTTCCCCTGTAGATAAGGTGTCATTTTCATTTGCTGTATCTCGTGGATTACTTTATCCTGTTTAGGGTTTGCTCAGCTTTTTGAGTCTGCAGGTTTGTGTCTCTTGCTAAGTTTGGGGAGTTTTTAGTCATTATTTCTTCAAGCACTCTTCAGTCTTGTCCCTTTTCTCCTGTCCTCTGGGACTCTGATATCACGAATGCGAGATCTTTTGTTAGAGTCCTGCCCTGCCCGTTTCAGAGTCCCGCTCTCTTTCTGATGGAGTTGTTTCTGCTGTTCTTTGTTCTCTCCTGGTGTTTAGTAATTCTCGTGATTCCTTCATTCTGTTACTGTGCTATGTATTAAAATGCTAATCTTATTTTTTAAAAAAACCCAAAACCATGCTCATAGCAACACCCAAAATAATGTTTGCCCAAATACCAGGGAACCTCATGGCCCAGTGAAGCTGGCCTACAGAAGTGACCATCACATCATCTCTGGATTGGCTTTTCTCCTTCAGCTTGTATTCCTCCTGTTCTCAGGATGGTGCCGAGTTCCCACTGAGGACTGGACATTTTTGATATTATGCATCTTATAAAAGCCTTCTGCTGTAGCTGGCTTCCTCTGGTGTCGCTCCATCAGGAAGACACTGATGCTGGTCAAGAGTGTGTGGAGGTCACTGGCCTCCACTGGTGGAGGTCATCTCCTGCTGTGGGGCAAGGGCGTGGACATGGCTCCTTGCGCCTAAGGACTCTCCCAGTTTGGGAGGGCTAGGTGTGGCTCCTCCGTGCTCTTTCGTGGTCTCTACAGGCTGTGTTGGGGGCCACTCTTGTTGCTGTTGGATGGTGGTGAAAGTCTGAAGTGCCCATCGGTTTCTCTGGTAGCACCTTAGAATGGAAGAGGAGGTCGCCTTGTGACTGCGGGTGGGACTGGATGTCTGAGTCCTATGTGGTCTCCACAAGTACCAGAGATGGGCCAGGGTGGGGTCCTCATGAACCATGAGGTGAAGAGGAAAGTCCCAGTCCCTGCTTTGGACAGCCACCTGGTTCTGGTCCTCTCCAGGAGGGTGGGATTTTGGGTGTGCGCTGGGTGTTTACTGAAAAGAGTGGGTGTGGCACTGTTGGTTTCCCTGTGATGTTTGACCTTTTAGTGTAGCTGCGCTGACAACTCCCTCTGGTGTTTACCATCTTGCTGAGCTGCCCTTCTGGCCCTGTGGTTAGAGATAGCTGGCTCCTATGGGAGCATTTTTTGTTCGTGTTCATTGCATTTCCAAACTGCAGGCTTCTTCAGCTCCAAGCAAAAAGAAAAATCTGGGTACTCAACCCCAGATTCTGAGGTTTCTGCACCTTTTGGAGTCTTTCCGTGTTCGCTTTATATATGATGCTCAGAGTATGAATTGTACTAGGTGAGAGGAGTAGGGGAGAGGTATATGTCTACTCCATTTTCCCAGAGGCGGAAATCCTGATTTTTTAATTTTTATTTTTATTTATTTTTATTTTTTGGTCTTTTTTTTTTTGAGACAGTGTCTCCCTATGCATTTCAAGCTGGCCTTGAGCTCACTTTGTAACCCAGGCTGGCCTCGTACTTGCTACAATCCTCCTGCCTCAGCCTCCTGAGTGCTGGGATTACAGGCGTTCGCCACCGCGCCTGGCTCAATCCTGAGTTCTTTGAAGAGCAGAATATATTTATTGGGGAAAAAAGTTTATGTCAGAGAGAGAGAGATGGAAGGGGTCCTGAGTGCCTGATTTTTTTAAAGATGAGAATAATGAGAGTCACCTGGCTACTGTAGGGAATGACTCTGAGAAGGGAGACTTTAGGCTCCTAGAGCTCTAGTAGGCAACGGGGCAGAGGCTGCAACAGTCACTGTCTCCTCTCCCCAGAGGAAGGCAGCCTAAGGGGGCTTGCAGGGAGGTGGTGGCTCTGGTGACTGTCCGTCAGGTCCACAGGTCTGTGGGGTTGCGTAGAGGTGTAGTCCAGGAACATGAACCTCAGAGTTGGGATTCTCAGTGTCACTTTTCCTGGGGATCCAGGGGTTTTGACGACCAGTCTGAGTCAGTGTTCAAGGATCAGAATCCACAAGCTCCAGCCAGACCAGGGACCCAGGGCCCTCCAGGCATGGAATCTGCAGATCCTTCCAGGGCTGGCTGACACCAGAGGACAGCCTATGGAGAGCAACCCCAAGCTTCTGGCAGTGCTGGGCTGTCCTCCTGCCTCTGTCCTGCTGGGGGGCCTGGCTCTGGCTTGGATGCTCTGAAGGGAGATGAGAAGGGCCGGGTGGTGCCTACCCTCTGTGCTCCACCCCCCACCCCTGTTTGCTCTAGAACTGGACTCCCATGGAGAGAAATTCTCCACCCCTTAGCCAAGTCTACTGGAATCCATACACAGTGGCTGTGGAATCAAATTGGATTCGGAGAGCTGTGCTATGAAAAACAAAGTCTGGGGGAGATGGTCTTCTTTGCTTTCAGAAATTCACATCATACCTGGGCACTGTGCTGCCTTGGGCCAGGCACAGGGTAGAGCTGTCCCCTAGGGCTCCTGGGGAATACAGCAGGGTCCCTCAGGGCTGCTGAGTTGTGGGAGCAGCCTCTGACAGGTGGTTAAACACGGGCCTTTGCGCCTGTGGGGCTTCTTGGGGGAGATGTCCTCGTAGCTGCTCAGGGAAGCAGTGAGTGTCGGACCAGGCAGAGGCCAGGCGTGCAGCCCTGAGCAGTCATCTGGCTCTGTGGTGGTTCTGCACTTTTTGGCAGTGCTGGGCAATGGCAGAGGGCTGTGTGTCTCTGGTTCTGTGGAATCTCCTGCCCAGGGAGAACCCATGGGCTAAGTGTGGACTCCCTCCCTGGATCATGTGTTTGCTGCTAGGCCTGTGAGGGCCCAGGCACACTTTTGTGGCCAGGGATGTGTTCTGCTTGTCCTTCATCTCCTCCTTGCTTCCAGACAAATGATGCAGCTGGCAACACCTGGAACTGGCTCTACTTCATCCCGCTCATCATCATTGGCTCCTTCTTCATGCTCAACCTGGTGCTGGGTGTGCTCTCAGGGTAAGAGTCTGTGTTCTCAGGTATGGGGCAGGGAGGAGTCATATTTAGGCTCCTGTTTTCCTGGGTGATAGTGACCTTTCCTTTGTGCCATCACTCTAAATGCCCTTGACTATTCACTGGTCTCCTTCCCTCAGTTACATGCTTGGCCTCTGCCCTGCTTCTGCTGTGAGATGGGGGCCACTGCTGCATCTCAGCAGAGGGTGGTCTGTGCTGGAGTTTCAGGCAACCACAGGGAGCCCCTCTGTCACCACAGTGGGGTACAG
Source organism: Chinchilla lanigera (assembly GCF_000276665.1). Taxonomy (NCBI): domain Eukaryota; kingdom Metazoa; phylum Chordata; class Mammalia; order Rodentia; family Chinchillidae; genus Chinchilla; species Chinchilla lanigera. The sequence continues at coordinate 5,701,870 of NW_004955513.1, forward strand.
ACTTGGCTCAGAGTCTTGGCTCCTCCCTATCCCTCACCCTCTGCTCAGGTCACTTCTTTGTGCTGAGCTCCCCCAGGAGGGAGCACAGGGCTGGGAGTCTTTCCTGAGAGAGGTGTTCCTGACCCTTCCCTGGGAATGGGCTGTGGGGTGGGCCTGGCAATGGGCACACGGCACCCTCCTGACCCTCCATGGGGCTCGTAGAACTCACACAGGACTAAGGAAGCTGTGTTGCCCAGGGGTGGCAGGGTCAGGCCTGGCTTACTTCTGATGGGTGCACTGTCGGGGGAGAGATGTGACCTGTGCATTGAGACTGCCTGCCTGTAGACGTCTTCATTCTTCCCACCCTGAAGACCCCTCTGCCGGGGTCTTCCTTCTGCCTACCCTGGAGACCCCTCCTAGGACACTTGGGGAGGGCTTGTGATAGAGCCTGGTGGCCCCAAGGGGCAGCTGCCATGCTGGCCTGGAAAGGAGCAGACAGAGGACAGCGACTGGCAGTGGCCCACATGCCCTAGTGCTGGAGCAGCTCAGAGCCTTGGTCCTCTCCAGTGTGGCCTGATTGTTACTAGTGTGTCTTTCAGTGCTCTGCAGAAACCTGCTGAGTCCATAGTAGAGCAGGTGGATAGGAACTAGTCTGCCGGGGAAGCCAGGGGCTCAGAGAAGCACCCAAGGAGGGGGCACCTCAGCTGAGACCCAGGGAGGAATGAGTGAGGTGGAGGAGGGAGTCTTCCAGTCAGACCACGGCTGGGCTGGGGGCTCAGCAGGATGGAGAGATGTGCCACGTGTGTGCTGCAGGCATAGAAAAGCATGACATGTAAATGGTGTGCATTGTGGGAATGGAGAGGCATGGCACATGTGTACTGTGGGTGGAGAGGCGTGGTGTGTGCACTGCAGGGGTGCAGAGGCGTGGCTCGTGTGCTGCAGTATGGTGGAGAGGTATAGCACATGTGTGATGCATGGATGAAGCGGGTGATACTTACGCCTTGTGGTGGAGAAGGGCGGTGTGTATGCTGCAGCAGGATGGAGAATCATGGTACATGTGTGCTTCAGGGATGTGTGCTCAGCTGGAGCCTGAGAAGGGGTGCTGGGCTGACGGGGTGTAGTGGCAGCCAGGCCTGTGAGCTCATGGGCTCTGGGCTTGCACACTGCCCAGGGGAGGGTTTACCAGCATGCAGGTGGGTTTATAGTGGGTGGGAAAACACCCTACTCTGGGTTGCCTCCTGTGCCTGACTGTGGAGTGCATGCATACAGAAGGGTATAGCAGTGGCTGTGTGGTAAAGCTGTGAACCTCTTGTCTGGCCTTGGGGAGAGGATATGGGATAAATTCTGGGTTGGCCTCCTCTCAGGTGTCCAGGTCAGCAGAGGGACCCAAGGCTTCCCTGCAGTCCTTGGAGGCTGGGAGGAGAGGTTTATGTTGTCCAGGCTGGAACCATCTGCAGCAGCAGTTTGATGCTGCCTGGCAGCCTGCTCTGGTCTGGCTGCAGCTCTGCCCAGTCTGTGCCAGCACTGTGGGAGAGGCCAGCTTTGAGTTGGTTCAGCCTTGTTCTTCCTTCCTGGTGCCTCTCTTGGGGTTTGCCCTGGGCTCCTTGTACCCATTGAGGACGAAGCTTGGGGGACAAGCCCCACAGTGGCCCCCAGCAAGGCAGCTGCCCAGGCTACCAGAATCAGATTGTGCTCATGGCTCTCAGACTAGCTCCAGCAGTATTGTTGCTACTCCTCCATCCCAGGCCCTCACATTCCCAGAGCATGGGCCGGGGAGCTGTCCTGGGTATGGAGGGCCACAGTGGACCCTGCCTCCTGGAGACGCAAGATGTGGGATGTGCAGAGGGGAGGGTAGAGGCCTGGGCAGAAATGTCTCCTCTCACTGCCTGGGTCGCAGCCCCTCAGCCCCTGGTGGCACAGACCATGGGTTCAAGGTCAGTCTTGTCAGAGCCAGGTTTTTCTTTGTGCTGTGGCCTGAAGACCTCTTCCGTAGGACCCAGGAACTTGTGTGTTCGCCTGCAGGCCTGTGTGGGCTCACGTGTGCACATGTGTATGTCTATGTGTATGTGTGAGTGGCTTCCCCCTGCACTCTGATCCTGGGGCCTAGGTTGAGAGGTTGGGGCTGACCAGTTCTGTACTGGTCACCAGGCTGTGAAGGGCCAGGGTTGGGGGACGCTCAGGGGTACAGAAGACCTCTCTTTCTGCTCATTGTGAGCCTCAGAGGTGACAGAGGCCACATGGCTTCTGCAGGGTTTCCCTCTTCACTCTGTGGCCCAACCAGCCCCTTCTTGCTTATTTCCTGTCTGTCCTGTCCCCATCCAGTAGTTGGCTTGTGCCTCACCTGCAGAAAACAGAGTGGCCATTATCCTTTAGACAATTATTGCCAGAGCTCTTGGTGGACAGCAGCTAACAGGCCTGGCCTTTGGGGTTTAGGCAGGGGTTGCCTCTCCCCTCCAGAAACCCTCTGTCCCTGAGTGCTGGCGTCTGAAGAGGGTCATCTGGTTGGCAGGCAAGTTCCCCTGGGGAGCAGAGCTGCCCAGTGCTGCCCAGTACCCAGCACATAGGTTAGAAGAAGGTGGCTGGAGGGGCCCCCCTGGAGCCTTGTCTCTGGGACTGTATGCCAGGGGCTGTATTGCCTCTGCACTCACTCACTTTGCTTGCTTCCCCTGCCTCTACATGCTGCAGAGAATTTGCCAAGGAGCGAGAACGGGTAGAAAATCGCCGTGCCTTTCTGAAGCTCCGCCGGCAACAGCAGATTGAGCGGGAGCTGAATGGGTACCTGGAGTGGATCTTCAAGGCTGGTAAGAGTCCAAGGGGGCAGGTACTATACTCCTGACCTGCTTGCTGTCTCTATCTCCAAATCTCCTCTGCCTCTGGGGTGGATTTGGTAGAGAGGACCTTTGTAATGAGGAAGCCTTTCTCTCCAGCTCATCCAGAACCCAGGTACCAGGCAGCCACATGGTTCTGAGAACAATGGGCTTTCGGCTGGAAGACTTGGGCGTGGTCCAGCCTAGAGCTGGTTTCTACACCTTAGACCCAAGGGCCCTGCCCTTGACCAGAGCCCTGGCTCTGGCCTCTGGAAGGGAGGACTTTGTAGTTCCCTTCCTTGGTCCTGGTCAGTAGTCTCCTCCATGGGGCCCCTCCCATCTGCTGAGGTTTCATAAGTGCTTCTGGGATCAACTGTCCTAGAGGGAGGTAGAAGGAGAAATATGGGTGGGGTGGGGACATGGGAGGGACTCAGGCACAGGGTACTGTCTGGGTCTTGGTAAATGCGGCCCAGCCACAGGCCTGCCAGCTGCTGGGGTGTTGGGGCAGAGCTGATGGGCACCTCCCAGGTAGGGTGTGCACTCATCTGGGGGCACTGCTGGGGGCCTGTTTTGTTGGGACAGGGCAGGAAGGACCTGACAAAGATTGTGTCCCTTGCAGAGGAAGTCATGCTGGCTGAGGAGGATAAGAACGCGGAGGAGAAGTCCCCTCTGGATGGTAAGCGATTCTTGACATGGAGTGGGCCCTGTGGTCACTGGGATGGCTGCCAGTGCAAGAAGGCTCCGTCAGGCAGCTGCACAATAGGGCTCTGAGCAGGTCAGCTCTGGCCTTGCCCCAGGGGAATGTTTCTGGTTTCCCTGGTGGACAGGCTTCCCCACTGACCTCATTTTGAAGAGAAGAAAAAGCAAACTCATCCTTAGAAGTTCTTGTCTCCTCTCCTCGAGGGTGGCGAGAGGGCCCACAGGGCCTGGAATTGTCCTGCCTCAGCCTCAGCTTGAGCTTTAGGACAGGAGCTCAGGAAAGGCAGAAATCCCATTCTGTGAGGGGATCACCTGCCCTCATCTAAGAGGTGGCCTCAGAGAGTCACCTGGGAGGCAGCTCACAGAGTCTCCACCGCCCTTTGTTTAAAGCAGTGTTGAAGAGAGCTGCCACCAAGAAGAGCCGCAATGACCTGATCCATGCTGAGGAGGGTGAGGACCGGTTTGTGGACCTCTGTGCGGTTGGTGAGTCCCTGGGCTCCCCTGGCTCCTCAGGCTTGCAGCTGCCTGAGGACTGTGCACCCGGCTTCCTCCCTGTCCCAGCCACTCCAGGCTTCCTTCTCGCCCGTATGTGTGCTCGCTCATCCCAGTACCCTGCTGGCTGTGGCTGTGTGGACAGAGTGCCAGGGCTGTGCGGACCCCCAACTATGAAGGGACTGAAGGTCTCCAAGTATTTCTCAGTGCCGTCTGTCTTCCCTGTCCTGGGCCCGGGCCTCTGCGGCCCCTGCTCAGTGCCCTGCTGCTCACTCCGGGAGCAGAGGCTGCAGTTAGTTTATTCTGCAGGGCAGTGTTGAGCTTCCTTAGCACCGAAGTGTCTGGCACTTCTCCAATATGTGTCTCAGGGTGTTCTGCCACACAGGAGCATGCAGCCCTGGTCTCTGCCAGATGCCTGGCATCTGGCTTGTATCAAGCCCACTGGACTTGCTCTCCAGCAGTCTGAGGGAGCCAGAGTTACATGTTTCTTGTTAAATTATTACTCTCAGGAGATAGAACTCTTCAATAGGAAGGTGTGCGCGCGCGCACACACACACACACACACACGCATACTTTCTAACTTTTCTGTTTCCACTCAGATCCAGGGGGCCTGTATTAACCCCTGGAACATACACTTCTTTATTTTCTGCTTGTCTCAACATGCAGGCACACTCGTCCATGTACATGAATAGATACACATACATGTGTGTAGAATTAGTGCAGCTTTTCCTGTTATAAAAATAATTTTCTACGAATTTTCTCATGGATGCTTTTTGGAAACTCATCCATAGTTGATTTTTTTTTCTTTCTTCTTTCCTTCCTCCCCCCTCTTTCTTCCTTTCTTTCTTCCTTCCTTCCTTCCTTCCTTCCTTCCTTCCTTCCTTCCTTCCTTCTCTCTCTCTCTCTCTCTTTCTCTCTTTCTTCCTTTTTCTTTCTTTCTGGTACCAGGAATAGACCTAGTTGATTCTGTAAAAGAAAGTGAGGAGTTTTTTTAAAAAGTCTTTGTCTATGGCTTGTAATCATTTACATAACACTGAAATTACCTGCTATTTATAGGTGAGATAAAACTGTGAACACCATAATCCAAAAGAGAATGAAGGAAGGGAAAGGAGGAAAGGTGAAAGAAGGAAAGAGATAGAACCTGATCAGTCTTGTCATTTGTACCTCATTAGGAAATCTTTCCTTTTCTCTAGGTGTCCACCTTGTTTCTATGGAGCTGCGTTGTATATTTTCTTACAGTTTCTTCCATCTCTCCTGCATTCAGTCGTTTGTGTGTTTTTCATGCAGCAAATGTTTTAGTGCTTGCCTTTGCCACTAACTGAAAGTATTGGGGCTACCACGTTGAACAGAACAGCGAAGTGCTTCCTCTTGTGGAGATTTTGTTACAGAGAGGGCACCAGGCAGTAGAGAAATAGGAAAAACATACAGTAAGTCAGAACTATATGTGAAGGAAGAACAAGAAAGGGGCGAGGTCTGAAGGCACTCGGGGTTTTGGGAGCCTCAGGACGAGGCTTGCCTTTCAGTAAGGAGCTGAAGGAAGCCAGTGTGAGAGGCGGGAAGAGCTTTCCCTAGCAAGGTCAGATCTCGAGGCCAAGTGTGCTGGCCTGGGAGGAGGCTACCGCGAGGACTCAGGCTGCAGGCGGTTTGGACAAGTAAAGGCTCAGGCAGCCATGGGTGGGTCTGCAGGGGCACCATGTGGCTTCTGTGGTGGCAGGGTCTGTAGATCTGTCTAGATACTGGGTTCAAGGTAAACTGAACTGGGGGAGGGGTAACAGCAGGGCGGTGAGTCCAGAAAACTGGAGAACTGGAGGTGGCCAGGAAGGGGATGCTGAATGTTTTGGTTCCAGCTCTGTTTTGAAGACACAGGATTTGATGAACACTTGGTTGTGGGTGGAAGAGAGACATCGAGGACAGGTGATAGGAAGGCCAGAGTAGCTCTGCCTGGGAGGCAGGACTGCAGGGCAGTGAGGTTGTGGGCCCTGGTGTCCACCTCAGTTCAGGACATGGTGAGTTCGGGATGCACGTTGGCTGGCAAGGTAGATGCCACACAGGCATCTGTGCAGGTGCCTGGCTTGTGGCCAGAGCACAGACAGGGGCTGCTGGGGAGTTGTGTACGACCCTGGCTGCCTCAGACCCACTCACGCACCCCACTTCCTTCTGCGTCCCTGTGTGTCTCTTTTTGCTTTTCCTCCTTTTTCTTAATTAGGATCATATGGAATGTACCTATACAGTATCTATATATCTGTATGATCACTTTAGAGAGCCAGATTTTACATTTCTTCTATTTTGATTTTCAATTTTCTTTTCTTTTTTTTTTAACTTTAAAGAAAATAGTACCAAAAAAAGAACAATAGCAAAATACAAACAAAACAAAGCAAGGGCATTAAAAATGATACAGGATTTCAAACCAAATGTAGGGATTAACAGTGATTGTTATATTACGTATCGTTATCTTCAATGAAGTTGCTCAGATTACCAGATGTAAGAATAGAAGAATGATC